>NC_090272.1:125615200-125934033 GCF_040414725.1 Anabrus simplex | reverse complement strand
ACGTCTTCAGCAGATAGTGCAGCATTTCTGGTCCAGATGGTACAAGGAGTACCTTACTCAGTTGCAGCAGAGGCCCAAGTGGGTCAGTCAGCAACCCAACCTTAAGGTTGGAACTGTGGTAGCAGTCAAGGACGACAACTTGCCACCCCTGCAGTGGAAGCTTGCAGTGGTCCAAGAACTTCATCCTGGGAAAGATGGACTTGTCAGAGTAGCGACTGTAAAAATGACAAATGGTCAATTCAAGCGACCCATTGTGAAACTCAGTCCTTTACCTATTGAATGAACTACCTGCATAACTGTCAGTGACAGTCTTTATTTGAGTGTTTTGTGTTTATTTTTTTGTGTTTTCTTGTGACAGTATTTCAGTGTGTAAAAACTTGTAGTGTTTCTCTTTGTCTTGATTGTGAACAATCAACAGGGGGGAGAATGTTACTGTGTATCACAATAGTTGCTCATCAGAGTGCAGCACCTTTCAGGTAGCACGCGCCTCCAGCAATGTGTTCCCGGGACTCTGGGGTTGACTTCCGGTGAGAGCGTCTCAGATACTTGTAAGACAACATGGTGTGATACACGCGTGATTCGAGTAATGCTAAGATGCCTCACGAACATCAAGCTCCATAGCTATGTGGATTTTCATTTTATCATGTAATTCTATTGTTAAGTATTTCAGTGTACATAATCAATGTTAATAAACCAACATGAATTATATTTTATACATTATAAAAATCCGAGTGATTATTTGTGCCAGCGCAACTAAATGCAAACCGTTATACAGTCCACTCAGTAACTTGTACCAGACCACAAAACAACGGGTGTTAGAAAGGGAAGGGCAGAGTCTGGGGTAGGGCTCTTTATCAGGAATACCATTGCACGCAACATAGTTTCGGTTAGGCACGTAAATGAGCGAATGATGTGGGTAGATTTGTCAGTGGGAGGAATTAGGACAAGGATTGTGTCTGTGTATTCACCATGTGAGGGTGCAGATGAGGATGAAGTTGACAAGTTTTATGAAGCATTGAGTGACATTGTGGTCAGGGTCAACAGCAAGGATAGAATAGTGCTAATGGGCGATTTCAATGCGAGAGTTGGGAATAGAACTGAAGGATACGAAAGGGTGATTGGTAAATGTGGGGAAGATATGGAAGCTAATGGGAATGGGAAGCGTTTGCTGGACTCCTGTGCTAGTATAGGTTTAGCTGTTACGAATACATTCTTCAAGCATAAGGCTATTCACCGCTACACATGGGAGGCTAGGGGTACCAGATCCATAATAGACTATATCTTAACAGACTTTGAATTCAGGAAATCTTTTAGGAATGTTCGAGTTTACCGAGGATTTTTCGATGATACAGACCACTATCTGATCTGTAGTGAACTAAGTATCTCTAGGCCTAGGGTAGAGAAAGTGAAATCTGTCTGCAAACGAATAAGGGTAGAAAATCTCCAGGACGAGGAAATTAGACAGAAGTACATGGATATGATTAGTGAGAAGTTTCGAACAGTAGAGAGTAAGCAGGTTCAGGATATAGAAAGTGAATGGGTGGCATACAGGGATGCTGTAGTAGAAACAGCAAGGGAATGCCTAGGAACAACTGTGTGTAAAGATGGGAAAAGGCGAACATCTTGGGGGAATGATGAAGTGAGAGCAGCCTGTAAACGTAAAAAGAAGGCTTATCAGAAATGGCTCCAAACAAGGGCCGAGGCAGACAGGGATTTGAACTTAGATGAAAGAAACAGAGCGAAACAAATAGTTGTTGAATCCAAAAAGAAGTCATGGGAAGATTTTGGTAATAACCTGGAAAGGCTAGGTCAAGCAGCAAGGAAACCTTTCTGGACAGTAATAAAGAATCTTAGGAAGGGAGGGGAAAAGGAAATGAACAGTGTTTTGAGTAATTCAGGTGAACTCATAATAGATCCCAGGGAATCACTGGAGAGGTGGAGGGAATATTTTGAACATCTTCTCAATGTAAAAGGAAATCATCATGGTGGTGTTGTGAACAGCCAAGCTCATGGGGAGGAGGAAAATGATGTTGGTGAAATTATGCTTGAGGAAGTGGAAAGGATAGTAAATAAACTCCATTGTCATAAGGCAGCAGGAATAGATGAAATTAGACCTGAAATGGTGAAGTATAGTGGGAAGGCAGGGATGAAATGGCTTCATAGAGTAGTCAAATTAAAGTGGAGTGTTGGTAAGGTACCTTCAGATTGGACAAAAGCAGTAATTGCACCTATCTATAAGCAAGGGAACAGGAAGGATTGCAACAACTATCGAGGTATCTCATTGATTAGTATACCAGGCAAAGTATTCACTGGCATCTTGGAAGGGAGGGTGCGATCAGTCGTTGAGAGGAAGTTGGATGAAAACCGGTGTGGTTTCAGACCACAGAGAGGCTGTCAGGATCAGATTTTCAGTATGCGCCAGGTAATTGAAAATTGCTACGAGAGGAATAGGCAGTTGTGTTTATGTTTCGTAGATCTAGAGAAAGCATATGACAGGGTACCGAGGGAAAAGATGTTCGCTATACTGGGGGACTATGGCATTAAAGGTAGATTATTAAAATTAATCAAAGGCATTTATGTTGACAATTGGGCTTCAGTGAGAATTGATGGTAGAATGAGTTCTTGGTTCAGGGTACTTACAGGAGTTAGACAAGGCTGTAATCTTTCACCTTTGCTGTTTGTAGTTTTCATGGATCATATGCTGAAAGGTATAAAATGGCAGGGAGGGATTCAGTTTTGTGGAAATGTAGTAAATAGTTTGGCCTATGCTGACGACTTGGTCTTAATGGCAGACTCTGCCGAAAGCCTGCAGTCTAACATCTTTGAACTTGAAAATAGGTGCAATGAGTATGGTATGAAAATTAGCCTCTCGAAGACTAAGTTGATGTCAGTAGGTAAGAAATTGAACAGAATTGAATGTCAGATTGGTGATACAAAGCTAGAACAGGTCGATAATTTCAAGTATTTAGGTTGTGTTTTTTCCCAGGATGGTAATATAGTAAGTGAGATTGAATCAAGGTGTAGTAAAGCTAATGCAGTGAGCTCGCAGTTGCGATCAGTAGTATTCTGTAAGAAGGAAGTCAGCTCCCAGACGAAACTATCTTTACATCGGTCTGTTTTCAGACCAACTTTGCTTTACGGGAGCGAAAGCTGGGTGGACTCAGGATATCTTATTCATAAGTTAGAAGTAACAGACATGAAAGTAGCAAGAATGATTGCTGGCACCAACAGGTGGGAACAATGGCAGGAGGGTACTCGGAATGAGGAGATAAAGGCTAATTTAGGAATGAACTCGGTGGATGAAGCTGCACGCATAAGCCGGCTTCGGTGGTGGGGTCATGTGAGGCGAATGGAGGAGGATAGGTTACCTAGGAGAATATTGGACTCTGATATGGAGGGTAAGAGAAGTAGAGGGAGACCAAGACGACGATGGTTAGACTCTGTTTCTGACGATTTAAAGATAAGAGGTATAGAACTAAATGAGGTCACAACACTAGTTGCAAATCGAGGATTGTGGCGACGTTTAGTAAATTCTCAGAGGCTTTCAGACTGAACGCTGAAAGGCATAACAGTCTATAATAATAATGTATGTATGTATGAGGAAATAAAAATAATGCTTACCCTAATATATTAAGAGATAAGAATTTCATATTGTTCCGTATTGAAGTTAGTTTAATATTAAGTTAAAAGAAGGTATTTAATGGTTTCACCTTTCCATACTATTAAAATAAGAAATGTAAGTTTACATTCTTATTTAATTAAAATTGGTACCGGTTTCGACAAGTATTCATGGTCATCATCAGCCAATTACAAATAAGTGTAAAACAATGCATAGAAAAATAAAATGCGAAGTTTAAATAATTATGTTTGGTTTCTGCTAGTGAAGCACTAACACCTTTAAGGAGCACTGTGCATTGAAATATAACCAAATATTAGCACGCACACCACGAATTTTGAATCGGTCCACAACTAACCCTCAGAAGAAATAAAGAGGGGACCGATGGGCACATGACCCTTTTAGTCGCCTTCTAAGACAGATAGGGATTAGCTGTGAATTTATTCAGCCCCTCCCATCCACTGGAGATCCAACACTCGGTACCAAACCGCAATCCATGTCCTCTCCAAGGTCGCCCCTTTTAGTCGCTTCTTACGAAAGGCATGGGATACCGGAGGTGTATTCCACTTGTGCGTCCCCCACCCACAGGAGGTGTTACCCTTATGATAGGTAGGGGATACCGTGGGTGTATCCTTCGTCCGCGTCCCCCACCCACAGGGGTTTATCGAGGTTCCACTATAGATTGATTTCCTCGGTTTCGTGAGTTTTAAGACTTCATATGATTTCCCATCACCATGGAGTACCTCCTTCACACGAAGGAGCACCTGTCTGAATGAAGTACTGCATCATGGAAACAAGTACGCCGTTGTAAATATTCTGGATTTTGAAGAAAGTATGCCACATAGAACATGCATCTAAAAATTTGGTCTACGTCGCATACGTCATATGACGACAATGGGATAGTAAAAGGATAAGACTGGTAAGAAATCGACAATGGAATTAAGTTACAGCCCCGGTATCTACCTAGTGTGAAAATGAGAAACAGCGGAAATTCGTCTTCAGGAATTCGAACCCACTAACTCCCGAGCGCAAGCTCACAGCTACGTGACTCAAACCGCATTACCGACTTGCTAGGTAGCTACATCTCTACTTTCAAATTTAGTATTACAAAATACGCGAAACATAAAGAAAATCTTCATTATTCGGCAGAAGCAAAAATACGGTTGAAACCCTCAGATATGTGGTATGGTAGATGCCATCAGCCTCGTTGAAGATAATAATAAATAATGTTATTTGCTTTACGTCCCTCTAACTACTTTTACGGTTTTCGGAGACGCCGAGGTGCCGGAATTTAATCCCGCAGGAGTTCTTTTACGTGCCAGTAAATTTACCGACACGAGGCTGACGTATTTGAGCACCTTCAAATACCACCGTACTGAGCCAGGATCGAACCTGCCAAATTGGGGTCAGAAGGCCAGCGCCTCAACCGTCTGAGCCACTCGGTCCGGCCTTCGTTGAAGAAACATTCCAAATCTTAGTCAGCAGCTACCATCAGTGGGGAAATCGAACATGATATAGTCTCCCCACTTCCTCCTGGAGCAAATTCTGAGTTAATACAACAGTTTCTTCGACAAACATTGCAAGCATTCTCCTCAAATTTCGTCTCGAATTCTAATTCAACACTGTTACCTCCTGTTTCAAATCCCACAATGGGTTATTACTGAATTAAATTCGGAAGCATAAAAACCACAATATCGCGATCGCATTGCCAATAGTTTACAAGTCTTGTAAATGCTCACCGCCCATAGCTGTATGCCGTAGAGTTAATCCTTAGAGCCAAGCATCGATTTCAAAACTTGCATGCGGTTCCCGAGGGTCGTATCAAAAGGCTATGATCCTACAGCGTACTCCATATCACTGTTATATGGTAGGAGATGAAAAAGTTGTGGAGTAATTTTAATGTTGAATTCCAATTTAACTTTCATGATTCGAAGTGGATATTCCGTGAAACTTTTCTACGTATACGCTGGAGACCAAGTTAATGAATCGTGCTTCTCCCATTGCATGGGTGTTACATTTCTCATAAAATAAAACAAACTAGTAAGCTGAGTATAATAGAATAATTGTGAATACTTCATCCTCTAAGAATTAAGTCCTAATTAGAGTTCCCTAAAGTACAATGTTGTACCCACTATTACTTACAGTCTTTTTCAACTATTTTTGTAAGTTTGTAATGTTTTCTAGTAGCAAAATACATGCCAATCGATTGCAGACATGTTTTCTCCGTCGCATAAAATATTTCGGAAATCACAGAGCTATAGGAACATTTTCCATTGATGGCTGCGAATTTTTAAAATGTCTGATTTTCGCTACCTTGGATCTTATCACACATCTAACAATAGCACTTTAGCGACCAGCCCCACATGGATTAAATAAGTCTTATAGTTCTATAACCTGCTTACTCCACAAAAATTTGAAACGAGGTTGCACCGATTCAAGAAAAAATGGGCGAGAGTCATCTACGATGGTTTGGACATTTACTAATGGCAGACACCGACACCATCGCGAAGACGGATTGCATGTTAGAAGTCGCCGGTAGGAGACCGAAAGGACGACCAAAACAGTAAAGGGGCGGTACCCCTCAGAAATATCTGAAGAGTGCCAATCTCCACCCTGACATGGCCCAGAACAGAACTAAATGGAGACAACGAATCCATGTAGTGGAGGCAGCCAGCAGGAGGGACAAATGCTGAAGAGAAAAACGAGTCCATTCCCGTTGAAACTCAGGGTTGAAATCGGAGATCATTTCCAAAAGCTGACTATTTAGATCGTGTGTTTCTTCCATACCTTGTATACTCCACTGAACTCCAGTCTGGTCCAAAATCTGCCAGTCATATCATTGCAGGTTTCATATTTTTATTCCAAAAGCTGCTTTCTGTAGTAGGTGTATCACTATGCGAAACAAGTATACTGATGGATGTGGTAGATGTATTGGTCACAATGGTTTTTAACTGGCGTCTGTGTAATGCTCCTGAACAGGTAAAAAGTGTTGAGCTGATATTCCCAGTTAGAGGGAACTTCTCTATCCCTCCAGACGGAGTTTTCGCCCGAATCGAAAAGGAAATAAAGAGGAAAGATAATTTAGTTGAGCCAAATGAGTATGTGAAAATATTTTATAATCATGGAACTATAGTATATCTGGGCTCTGAGTCTTTAATATTCACGCTCTGCGTGGCCCTTCACTTTCTTTTCCCGATACCTTCATTCTCCGAAACGTCGGATGTCTTCCATTCTCCCTCTGGTTAGTGATAATAGTCGTACTTCCTCTTAAAACAATAACCACCATCACCTACCCGAATGTATCTGACTGTGCACAAGAGAGGTGTGTTAGCCGAGTGACACATCCACCAGAGCGGTGGAATCCCAGCTAATGTATGTCGGATTTTTTAAGTGATACGCCATACTTGTGTTTTGGATTCCACGTATATCTACATAAACCAAGGCTATGATGACGAATATCAACAATCAGGTAAAACTACAAGCTTGCTTGTTTGACGATGATTATTATTATTTAATTAGTTTTAACATCTAGGTCATCGGCCCTTGATGGTATAAGATGAGACGAAATGAACATTTTAAATTTGCCCATTGATTAGGATTTTTTAAATGATGAGGAAAATGATTTTAATACAATTAGTGAATCTAATTCGCAATGTATTATTTTCCTACAAACACCCCTCCCCACATGGCGTAACAGCCCTGAAAGGTCATGACCTACCAGGTGACCGCTGCTCATCCCGGAGGCCTGCAGATACGAGGTGCCGTGTGGTCAACTCGACGGATCCTCTCGGCCGATATTCTTGGCTTTCTAGACCGGGGCCGCCATCTCACCGTCAAATAGCTCCTCAATTGTAATCACGTAGGCTGAGTGGACCTCGAACCAGCCCTCAGATGCAGGTAAAAATATGTGGTTGGCCGGGAATCGAACCCGGGGCCTCCGAGTAAGAGGAAGGTACGCTACCCCTACACCGCGGGGCCGGCATTTTCCTATGAAACGACTTTTAAAATGTTAAAATGTAATTAAATTGAACAAGACACTGACTTAAAAATGAAAACATTTATTTTATTCAATTTAAAAGCACAAAACAAATTAAAACATATAAAAAGATAAATTGAAACATAGTCAAAATTAAAATGATGTTTTCAATAAAAGAAAAGTTAAAAACTATCAAACAGCCCACTATCACCGTAAGACGGATGATGAAGTCTACTGACTGCTCGTCATCTTGTAAAATATGGGAAATGGCACTCGAAAGTTTTGGACTAGGACGCAGATCGGCCAGGTCCGCGCACTCCGGTCAGATGCCCGCCGCAAGTAGTAGTGCGAGCGACCCGAAGGAAAGTCTTTCATACCTTCGTTGTTCCTTTGATCGTCCTCACGTTATTTGAAGGAGGGGTGGCCTGCCACTTCTGCTCTCAATGGGGCATTACCAAATATCTTGGCTGAGAACAAATATCACCGGCTGGAATCTTGTAAGGCAACGGAGGCAGTGTGAAACAGCCTCCACGGCAACACTATCAGCTAATAAGCTTCCCGCTACACCCATGCTTGCTTGCTTGTTTGTACACTATGTAAGGTAATACATAAATGTAGGCGTTAAATTTGACGATTGCATTTTGTGAGCTCAATATTTAAAATTTGCCCGTTCTTATAGAGGATCAACCCCTCTAGCCCATTACTCACAATCAAGAAATTTCTGACTCTAATGCAGGAAGATAATTAACATTCTAACATTGATCGCATTGATCTTTTCGATTAGCAAAGTGTTCTACGTCACACTAACACACGGCGACGTGAACAGTGCTACCCTCTGCCAGGCTATTAAGTGATTATGTCGGAACGTTGCAGCAACTGACTGTGCAGCTTTAGTCGGTAAGTAGTGTGAACAACTGACCACTAAGCATCTAGTAACAAAGAGGAGGGGGGAACACTTAGAGGGATGGACTTGTGTACGTAAACAAGAACTCGCTTCCACTGACGTAAACTGTCGTCCTTTCGTCATAAGTCCCGCATCAGAATGCCAGAATGCTATATCACTTCTCTCCTATCTTAATTGCTTACACCGGGTAGGGATTATTTCAATAAATTAATATATATATATAATTTATTTTAATAGGTGGATTTACGTAATCTTCTTGGCGTTATCTATTTATTAGGGTGAGCACTTCATGTAGATTTGGTCCAGTTTTACGCCTGGATGACCTTCCTGACACCAACCCTATGTGGACTATCGTATGTTTCTATGGTGTATGGTAGTGCAGTGTTTTGTGTGTAGATGAAAGAAAATAGTATTAGGACGAATATAAACACCCAGTTCGCAAGCCAAAGGAATTAAGTATACTCGATTAAAATCTTCGGCCCAACCGGGAATCGAATCCGAGGCCCTCGGAATGAAGACATATACAATGACCATTCAACCAAGGAGTTGAACTTAAATCAAAAACTGCATTTAATATCTTGCTCTAAAATATAAGTGTAATCTTTAATGAGTGCCTAATATATCCTTTCCTTTTCTTCTTTCTTGTGTATTATGTTTACGTGTACGAGGTTGCGTTAGATGTTTACTCTCAGTATTGACTTTGAGCTTATGATTGTGCAGGCTACCGGATCTCAGTCAAGGGACAAAGAGTTTGCTGATGGCTGCCCGTATTCCATCAACGTATGACGTTATAAAATTTTCAAGACCTTCATCCCTTCTGAACTCTGATGTACTCCTCTTAACCACGCTCTTTATGCGTCAGTGAAAACAGTCTCTTTGTTCATACACAAGTCCGTCCCTGCTCTTCTCCGTTACTCGATACACGGTGGTCAGCTCTGCACGCTGCTTGCAGATTAAAGCTGCACGCACGGTCCAACAGAATGGCTTCATAGCATGCGTCAGTAGCGTGTTCGATAGGGAGCAGGAAATTCTTTCACCGCTTATGCTGATCCAGAATAGTGGTTAAAACCACAATTAAACTCCCTTTAATACATTAGTAGGGAAGTACAATCTATTGAAGTAGACGTAAGGGAAAAGTGGGTTTCTATTTCTTTTACAATTTGCCTTACATCGCACCGACACAGATAGGTCTAACAACCACCCACTCGCTAAATTTTCTTGGTCTCCATAGATACTACCAACTAGATATATTATTCCACTCTTCCACTGAGGCGTCTCTAAGGCAACAGATCTTAGCCTACTGCTGGGAGCCATCTTGGTGGTCTGTGATAATATAATAATAAACATCATAGCAGAACATCAGCTACCCGTTTGGTCTAACAACCCTTACGGTGAGGGTGAATCAAAATGAATGATTCATCCGTCCCGGGCTCACGCCCACCAGCTAACATCAACAAGGTGGCGGATAAGGGGCTCACAGAAATGTGGGCTGGTTCTAAAACCACGGAAAGGAACCCTCGGACCAACAGGCAGCCCAGTTCCTGGGGGCTTTATAATACTGGGACACCCTCTCTCCAGGGGTAATAAGTATGGAGGCCCCTTGCCGGGGTTATGGTGAAGACCTCAATGGTTGACTTGGCAGAAAAGAAGTTCTTCGGTATGACAAGTGAGTCGGAAGGGCCAATGAACCACAAATCCAGCTATGGTGTCTGTTCCCGCATCGGGCGGCTTGCTGGACAGCGTCTGTTATCCCATGTTAGGGGCGGCTGTTAATGGAAGCTCTGGGACTTACATTCTCAGTTCTATATCTGCGAAGCAATTCTTGCTTCGCCACGTCTAATGATTAGACAGTTAACGCGTTATGGACTACCAGTACATTGATGAAACTACTCCAGGTGGCAGCCCAAAAGGGAAATCCACCGCCACGGTAAGTGGCGCAAGCAGGCCAAAGGGTTCTGGAGAGCCTGCACCACAACGCGAGGGGAAGTCGGAGTGCCCTGTGAACCAAAGACTCAAGATTAAACGCAAGCTCTGACTAGGAACTCTGAATGTAAACTCACTACTTAAGGTCAGGAAATTGAAAGAACTAACAAAGACAATGGAAGAAAGGGAAATAAGAGTTTTGGCTGTTCAAGAAACAAGATACAGAGACGAGGACTTATTCGATACTGGAAAGTTTAGGATATTTAAAGGAAAACCAGCCATCATAGTGGACCACACTAAATCTCTCCCACTATTCGGAACAGCATTCATTGTAGACAAGTGTTTAATAGACTCCGTTGTAGGTTTCGAGAGTTTCTCTGAACGCCTATCATTTCTGCATTTAGGATATGGAAACAAAACGTACACATTAATCAATGCCCACGCCCCGACCAATGAAGACAACCGCAAAAAAGCAGACAAAGTTGATAGTTTTTGGGAGGAATTGGAAGATCAGATCTCCCGGATTCCCGAAAGAAATGTGAAAGTATTAATGGGGGACTTCAATGCTCAGATAGGAAGAGAGAAAAAGTTCAGAAAAATAGTAGGGGAATATCCCGCACACAGACGGACAAACAGGAATGGAGAGAGGCTTATTGAGTTGTGCCGAGCCTTTAATCTACAACTCATGTCAACTAAATTCAGACACTTGCCAAGAAAACAAAAAACGTGGAGATCTCCCAATCCGATTCTGGGTGAATTCCAAATTGACCATGTGGCGATCTCTAAACAAGCGCAAAAAGAAATCATGAACGTGAAAGTATTACGAGGTGCCCAAGTTGATTCTGATCATTATTTAACCAAAATAAAGATGAGACTTCTCCCAGTCAGGAAAAGACGAAAGGGGAAAAGAGTACCAAGATACGATGTGGGAAGATTAAAACTTAGTGAGGAAATAAAGCATCAATACCAAAAAGAGCTGGAAAACAATAATTCAGTAAACTGGGATGACATTCGAGACAATATTAAACATGCTGCAAGTAAAACCATTCTCTTGGTGAAACGAAAGGAACGTGAATGGTGGAATGAAACATGTGAAGATGCACTCTTGCGCAGAATGGAGGCATGGAAGAAATGGAGTTCCACCAGAAGGAACTGTGACTTGATTGCCTTCAGAGATCAAAGAAAATTGACAGCACAAACTTTCAGGCAAGCGAAAAGACAATATGAAACAGATCAGCTGAAGAAGACCTCAGAAGATTTCCAGAAAAATAACACCAGAAATTTCTATCAGACCTTTAAGTCACGGTTATAAGGATATCAATCACCTGGTCTATGTTTTGAGGATGAAGAGGGTAAACTAGGAATGAACAATAAGGAAAACTGTGAACTTCTCGCCAGATATTTCAAAAGATTACTGAATTGCGACGGTCCATAAGAAAGACTGGCAATTAAACAACCGCAGGTAACAATGCCAGATTCAAAGCCACCTGACGAACGTGAGGTATCCAAAATCATCCAGGAGCTAAAAAACAACAAGGCAGCAGGTGAAGACGGTATTGTGGCAGAACTGCTCAAAATGGGAAATGCAGAATTAATCTCTTCATTGACCCATTTATTTAAAATTATTTGGGAAACGGAAAGAATTCCAGAAGACTGGCTAACTGCTTTAATACATCCATTACACAAAAAAGGGAACAAGAAAAATGTCAATAATTATAGAGAAATTTCGCTGCTTTCGGTCCCATATAAAATGCTGTCTAAAGCCCTTCAAACCAGGGTTGAAGAAAGACTCGATGAAGAACTGGGCGAGTACCAAGCTGGATTCCGGAAAGGCAGATCATGCGCTGAGCAGATTTTTAATCTCAAGAACATCATAAAGTACAAGATTGCGGGACGAAGCAAATATGTTGTAGTCTTCGTGGATTTTAAGGCCTACGATTCGGTAGATAGAGAGACGTTATTCGGAATACTGGAAGAATTTGGTGTGGACAGTAAAACAAGGAATATCATCAAACAGACACTTACCAACACCAAGTCAATGGTCAAGTTCATGGGTGAAATATCGGAGTCCTTTGAAGTCAAGACTGGTGTGAGACAAGGGGATGGACTCTCAGCAATTCTCTTTAACTGTGTCTTGGAAAAGGTGATAAGGAAGTGGAAAGAAGGAATCCAAAGAAGCATTCCGTATTGGAAGAGGGGCAGGTGCTATACGGATAGACTGCCTGGCATATGCTGATGATATCGCAGTCTTTGCCAGTGACATAGAAATAGCAAAGAAAAGAGTGGAACAACTCCATAGCATAGCATAAATGACTGGACTGCAAATATCATACAGTAAGACTGAATTTATGACCGACATCAAAGAGGCTCCCCAAATGATAAAGTTGAAAGAGAGGAAAGTCAAAAGAGTAAAGAGCTTCAAGTATCTTGGAGAAATAGTTCAAGAGAATGGATCAGAGAAGCTAGCTCTGATAGAACGAGCGAGAAAAATGGAAACAGCGTATCAGCTCCCTAGAGACACCTACAACAAGAAAGCTTTGTCATATGGAGCCAAATTAAGACATCTGGACACAGTCATCAGACCTGAATGCTTATACGCAGCAGAAACATTGGACATGATTGGAAAGGGAGATCTAGAGAACATCAGAAAGAAAGGGAGGAAAATGCTCTGGAAGATCTTGGGCCCGAAAATGAAAGGTGGGGAGAGGAGACTTAGACCCAACAAAGAACTATACCAGAAGACAGAGGAAGTCGTCGTACTGATGAAAAAGCGAAGGCTTCAATTTTATGGACATCTACAGAGAATGGACACCAACCGACTGACAAAAATGATTTTCAGCTTCTTCAGCCTAAGGAAGACGGAACCAAAATGGTTTCGGGAAGTAAGGACCGACCTGGCCAGGATAGGAGTAGAAAAAGAGGACGTGCTGGACAGAAACAAATTTAGACAAAAAGTGAAGGAGTTCAAGCGTTTCCAGGAGACTGGGGAAGAACTTGTGAAGAAGAAGAAGAAAACCTACACAGAAGAACAGAAGAAAGAAGTCAGTGCAAGTATGAAGAAGTACTGGCAGAATGTGGAGTCAGGACTGGTGAAAAATAACGTAAAGACTGTAAAACGTGGTCCATAGATGGCCGGAACGATAATAAATAAATTATTATCCACAAATTGTAGATACATTCAGGGATGGTGAATGGAGAAAGGGCGTATTTCGGGTTATATTGCAGGTTATAAATTTCAATTTTTTGTGCGTATTGAAGATCTACTTGTGATACAAATTCTTATAATTTTATTAAACACCACCTATTCAATAAATAACAAGCTAATAAGGACTTATATCCTTATTAAATTCTTAACATGGTACACGTTTCTCTCCTTTTTGTGAGCATCATCAGCCAATTAACATTTACCCACGGTTTAATAAAATCGTGAACATATTCCATTGAGCTAAAATATACTTTGTAAACATGAGTGACAAATCTTATAATTTACAAATCATATAACAATAAAAATTATGTCTTTAAGTTAAAACACATTTATCTAAAATCTTAGTGTTAACATTGTCCTTTAAATTTACTGACGCAACTCATCTGTTGAACATCCTTTTAAAACCATTTTTTAAAAAAACTTTTGAGATCTGGCGTAGCCATATACGAATATACTTAAAATTACAATATTAAAAAGTACAATTATAGTCTACAGATTCTGCTTATATACAGTTACCGTATTTATATAGATGTATTATTTACATAATACTCACAAGACATGTTCAAGATTTGAGTAATTCAACACACACAAACACGCACTTGAATCCCCACATATACTTCAGCTAGGCTGGCTCATTCATACCCACGTACAGTGTCACTCACTCGGGATCACAGAAACATTCATCCGTCCTCCCACGCATACTGAACATTCACGCAGTAGAAAATTATGTCATGTACAGAAGGTTTCGTTTTATATACTGCACCCATAAGCGAATTTGCCTAATTTAATTCATAATTAAAATTGAATATTACACATATGAGATACCACAGTGAGGCTGTGAAACTAGCAGTCACAAAGGAACTTTCTGGCGCCAGCCTGACGGCGAGAGAATCCACGAAACTCTTCTCTAGACACGACCAGATTGTAAACCACCCATCCAATAAATTTTATGACACCGCCGGGGAGTGGGCACTTGCTGTTCGTTCTCATGAGAAAAGCACGCGGTGAAGCCTGACCTATTTAGCTAGGACAATAGAGGACCAACGACAGTAACCGCCAATTCGTGGGAGGAAGCGGATGCACCACGTTTTGGAAGAGCGCGAAAGTCTCAACCAATCAGAATATTCTAAATTTGAATGAGCTGTCATACCGGGAGATCTATAATCAGTATCTCGCGATCTGAAGCCCGATGTGGTAGTTAAAAACAGTGTCCTAACTTCTTTATAATATTTGGCGAATTATCAGTGCCAATCTGTGATTAATCAGTGCCTAATTAATAAAATTCAACTTCGAACGGAGGAGTAATAGAACCCAGAATAAGGAGCCATCATGGCTGAACGAGGCCATCCACCGGAAGAAAATAACACCAGTGACGCGCATCATCGTGTGGATTATTCTATGATCATTTCCCGCGGCGCAATATCACATGTGAGTCGGACAGAATTTAGGAAGTTTTGAGTATAAATTTTGAAAACCATAACCTACGGATGTACGAGAAAGCGCTCCCAAGGACTAGATTATTACGCCACATCCCTTCCACGGAACTATTTTCCTGGTGGTGGGAGAAATTTTATAAAACCCAGCGACCACGGGGTCGAATTCTCAGTTACTCTCAGTTAACTCTCAGTGTTTTGAGTCTTACTCAGTTCTTCGCACTCAGTGTTTTGAGTTCTCAGTGTGAAATCAACTCTCAGTGTCTTCGAAGTTCTCAGTTCACAGTTGTTTTGAATACTCTCAGTTATTGTCTTGAGTACTCTTAGTGTTACTTTAGTATGCACAGCGAATCTACGTTTTGACAGAGTGACAGAGTGTGTCAGCAAAAATGCATTTTTGTCAACTTTATTTTGGCTGGTACGAAAGCGACTAGACACTTGTAGGCAGTTTAGAAAGCCTTGTATTATTTACTTGGGAGAATATGCATTTCAGAAAATGAACACTTTCACAGACTTTTACTGTAAATGCAGGGAGTGTAGGCAAGAATTACACTTTCAACTTAAATGAACTCACATTACTAGTCGAGGGAAACAAATTCATGTTCCAGCAGATTTACATAAAAACATTTCTAACCAGCGGGGAGTGGTACATGTGAGATCAGCATAAAATTTTCTCCACAACATAAACGGTATTTAGCTTGTTTCTACCATTCTACAAACTGTTTGGCAAGCTAGATGTTTACAGGCAGAAACTAGTAAGACAAACGGGAAGGTGATTGACTTTATTCAATGGAGGCCGCAACAGCAGACCTTGAGGGAACAGTTATGCCCCAGTAGGGTTAACGTACTGTAAGCTGTAATGTAAACAGAGCTGAGGGATCGTCGGAAGGCCAGCAGGTGTTTGCAGGTAAAGTGCGAGGCGACCTTCATCTACACAACAGGCAGGAGGCTGCAGTGGCATCTTCTAAACTTTCACTGGAGTGAGAGAAATGCGAGTGTTTTTTTTTGTGCTAATATAATCGTGTGTCACGGCATGGCAAGAATGTGTCAAATTTGCGTGTGTAATGAAAATCTGGAATACCACATCACCTTGAAGATGGAATTCTAATTTCCACCATGACGGGGACCGGTGGGTGAACTGACCTGCTTCCACCATACAGGTATGAGCATAATTAAATCATGTAAATAATATGTAGTACCGTGGCAAAATCGATGATCAGTGTAGTTTAGAGTACTAGGTAAGGTTGTAAATAATTCACAGTAAATATAATAATAATAATAACAATAATAATAATAATAACAGTAATAATAATAATAATAATAATGATGTTTATGTTGCACTTTCAGATAGGCTTATTTTGTGCACTTTGTCTAAGTAGATGTTTGTTTGCGTGTATTCATGGTTGATTTCTGTAGTATGTCATTTTGACAGTTAGGCAGCTATTGATTTTGATCTACGAGTGTAATGTCAGTTTATTTTATTTCATCAGGATTTTAGATCGATGGTTCTTGAGTCATATTTTCTTTTGTTGGAGTTTTGATGTTATGGACACCGTCGCGATGATTTCAAGGTTTATTTTCACTATTTTGCGCATTTCAGTTTGTTTTATGTTGCGGAATCATCTTTCAGATGACCGGTTTCGATTTGTATTCATCCGGCGTATTTTTGCGACGATTTTGGGTAGACGCGAATATGTTATCTCTGTAGTTGCGGTTGCGCACGTTTCAACATTTGTGTTTTGAGAGGCAATCTCGTCACTTCCTTTTATAGTAACAATGAGCGCCATTGATGAGTCAGCTCTGTGATTTTTGTGATGTGTTAACAGTGAATGATCGAGAGATCGAGCTAGATGATTAATATCCCTGATGATCTACGTTGATGATGGAAATATGATATTTGAACCATGTCTTGAATTTACATGAGAAGTCGTAATGTGCACGACAGATATTTTTGCCCGCCGGGTACGAGCGAGGCTGTATTGTGGGAATAATGAATTATAATGACGTCGCGAATTAATGAGGAAATAGAAGTGTGAAATGAAGAATTTAACCACGTGCGTTAAATCTGTTACGACATGGGTATGATACTACAGGCAGGAGCCTGTATTTGTTAAATAGTTCCAGGGAGAATAGATGCTCGACAAATAATGCTAGCCAGTGTACAATGTGGACAGAGCGACGAGTCAATGTGTTTTGAATATTTATGTAGAGTCACGGATAACGTGAAAGAACAGTAAACTTTTCCATCAAGGTTAGATAATATTATGTCCAGACGTTTGTAGTCTGAAATTTGAGATTGCCGTCAAATTCGCAATATTTTGCTACTCGCAGCGGGGTATATGTTTTCTGGTAACTCCGAGTTTGTTTTGCGCATTTCTATCCTTATTAATTTCCAGTAGGCCGCGATGGTGGGACCCAGTTTGTTATTGTTTTCTTTCTGAGTGCACCTTTTACCGTATTTGTGGGACGCAAGCGTATGTGAATTATTTATATTTGATGTGTTGTAAATAGATAAGTGTAGCTAGTTTTGTTTTGATTTCTGTATTTTTTTGATCGGAGCAGTGTTTCTCCGTTAGTTAACGTAATGATGTAGATTAGATGTTAGATGTTAGGTTTATAGGTCATCGATTCTGTCACAGTCGAAATAGTAGTGGTATGCTCATACCAGGCATCCAAGTAATTACCAAACTTTCTTTTAAAATCCACTACATTTTTATTTTGAAATGAAGCGATCTTTAAATAAACCAATTGTATAAAACTGCCGCAAGAAATGGTAAATAAGATGGTATCTGCCTCCATCTAGTGGTGATACCACAAATATGAATTTATAAATGAAATGCAGTTAGCGGCAAAGTCAATAGAAATGTCAATGTACAAGGATCGCTGTCATTCGATAATGTTAACATCAGGCACTTGGCCTAAATTTTGTTTTTATTTTAAGAGTCCAGTCTATCACCGGCAAGCAAGTGGAGTCTAACATGTAGATGAGTGGTTGGATACACTCAGAGTGATGTTTCGATAATTGATTTGTTTAATCAGGAGGTGTTGTATAAGACAACAGTTATGTAGGAAATGAAAGTGAGGTTCATGGTTGTTTTGTTCTGTTTCTAAGAACTATTTCCTTAAGTGATACACTTGCTTAGTGCAGTCCATGTTTATTAAAATTTGGGTATTTTTCCCAAATGAGCCTACATGTGTTAAACATTTAATAACTCTGATAAGTCAGTGGATTGATCGACGTAACAGAATTTAATTTACTTTATTGTGAGTCTATTTATTAATTTGGATATCTGAGAGATAGTTTCTCTGTTATATATTTTGTATTTCAAGAAGGTGGTTTTTCTGACCAGAGTTTTAATGGAGTCATTTTTTTTTAACTTGAAGTCAATGTCAAGATAGTCTGGAATATTTAATTAAGGTGTTGACCTTCAGTCAGTTTATTTAGGCAGTTTATGTTTGTTTTGGAAGGCAGACCTTCAATTTTTAATATTTTATTTAGTCACTTTTATTTTCATTTGTTTACATTTTTCACTAGTTCAATCTACGTCCATTTTAGCATTTTGCATTTTATTTGAATAAATTAGTCTTTTATTTAAATTTTAATTCAGTCTTGGGTACCGTCATTTTAGTTAGTTTACCCCTTCTTTTCATCTCCCTCACTCCTCTATCAGCGGGTGGCCTCTCCGGGGATATCGAGCGGGCACGACTGAGAAGAAGAGTCTACATGCAGCGGTGAGTATGATTTATATGTCATTTATTACAGGAGCAGCCGGCGCAAAGAAGAAAGAAGAGATCACCGCAGTTGGTGCCTTAAAGGGCACAGGGGCCGGAGTGAGGAGTGAAAAGCGTGTCGCCCACCTTTAGGGGCTAGATTTGCTTATCCCCGGGACTGTGCACTTTACATTTTATTTATTTTGTACCCAGACTAACAACCATGAACATAGATTTACTGAATGTTGATAAATATGAATGCTGTGATAGTACTGTTTGACAAGTAGTGGTATTAATTATAAATGATATGTTTGTATAATTTTATCCAAATTTTAGGATAAAATGGTTTTGTATTGGTGATTACTGTGTCTTGCATGTGTTGGAGGTAGTGTTGGGGAACCTGATGGTCTCAGTCGTATTCTCTCAGCATATAAAATGTCGATTAGCCAGGAGCAGTGGGACAGGTTGATTAAAACCATTAACGATTTAAGTGTAACAACTAGTGAGTTGAAATCGAGTCAGGCCGAACTATCGAATAAGATCGAAAGTAGCCAAACAGAATTAGCTGACGAACTGAAAGCCAGTCAGGCTGAACTTGTAAACAAGGTAGAAAGTAGCCAAGCCGAATTAGCTAACGAGTTAAAAAACACACAAGGCGAATTAAAATCCAGCCAGGTAGAGTTAGCCAATGAGTTAAAGGCCACACAAGGCGAATTGAAATCCAGCCAGGTAGAACTTGTAAATAAGATTGAGAGTAGCCAAGCCGAACTTGCGAATAAAGTAGAGGCAGTACACGGGCAGGTCTTGGAAGAATTTAAACAGTATGAGATAAAGCTCGAGGAGAAATTCATGAAAAGCCAGGTCGAATTGAAAAAAGAGTTACGGGAAAACCAGGATAAACTCATGCAGGCGTGTAATGCAAACAGGCAGGAGACGATGGAAGAGATAAAGAAGTTAGCCGATGCACAAGCACAGATACAAGAGCAGTTAGACAGCCACAGCGCGACTGTTGAGGAAACTATGAGGGAAACCAGGGAAATGGTGCAAGATCAAGGCACGGATTTAGCTCGAGGTATCATACTCTTGGAAGAGCGTATAGATAAAATTGAGGATGAGACTAGAAAAGAGGTGAATAAAGTATGCGTACAGATTGGAGAGACCCAGGAGAAAACGAGCCACGAAATCATGACCTTAAAGTCGGAAAACCAGGATATTACAAAGAGGTTAACCGAACTGTCAGAAAAGATCGCGGAAACTGAGGGTGCGATTACACTCAGTGAGCAGTCAGTAAGACAGGAAGTTAACGAGGTCATAGAGGGAAAAATCCAGGCAATTAAGACCCAGGGCGAAAACCTCTCGACCTTGGTCAAGATGTTAGTCGACAAACAAGCCGAGTCCCAGATAGCCAGAGAAATTAGGATACAGCCGCAGCACGAGCCGACACAGAGCGAGCCAATAACCCAAGTATTTAACATGGAAAGGACAATGCCCGAAAGTACGCAAAGAACTGAAGCTTCCACGCAAATCATAAACATCGTGCGTACGAGTGACGACCAACCGAAGAAATTCAGTGGAACGTCACAAATAACACCAAAAGTCTATCTTAGGGAATTGAAACAATATTTCCAAGACATTAAAGCCCCTGAAGAAAAGAAACTACGCATAGTAGAAAAATATCTCGAAGGACAGGCAAAGACCTGGTACTACGGTTTCGTAGATACTTTTAAGACGTTCGCAGATTTCGAGAAGGCTTTCCTCGAAAGGTACTGGTCCTTATCCACACAACAAGCACTCAGAATGGACTTGTACACTCGCAAGTACATGTCGACGCAGCCCACACGATACTTAGACTTCTTCCTAACACAGCTCGTCAAACTTAGGCAATTAGATTCTCCAGTGTCAGACGCAGAGATCGTTCAGACGATAATCAAACAATTTCCGTCGGACGTGCAGAGAATGCTCATTACAGCAAGGGTCGATGATCCAGCCCAAGTTGAGGCTATACTGAGGGAGCTAGACGCTACATCCACTAATAACGTACCGCAGAGAGTGACCAGGCAAACGCAGGAACATAGGGCTTACCTAGCTAATGCCACCAGCGAAAATGCACGAGGCAATGCGCAGGTAAACGGCCCGAATTCAGGCGCTGTACCGCGGCGAGATACGAACACGAGACGCCAGGAGGAAGAAATCCAACGTCCGTGGTTTAGAAAACCTAACTACTCAGACAGGCGACCGCGCTACCAAGACAGGCAGCCATACCAAAGGAGGTACCTCTCACGTGACAGAAGGCGATGGGAAAATGCAGGAAGAGATAGGCCTTACTATCGCGATCCTAAAAGAAGGTGGAATGAGAGAAGGAATTACCAGCGAGATAGGAACTCGGACCCAAGGTACCAAGAGGGGCGCCGATACATCAATGACCTGAGTAACAAACAGCAGCGCGATCCATGGAAGCAGGCGATCGAATCCCAAGACATGAATCCGGACATCACAGGAGACGGAAGCCACGAATTCCAGCAGCCAGCCAGGAGAGAAACCCAGGACCGCACACCACTAAACCCAGAAGCACCCCCACACAAGGAAACAGGTGCTAGGAAGAAGGAATATCTTCCTAATTGGAATTAAGGACTCCATCGTATAGCTCGGACATTATGGAAAAATCCCGAAATCACGGAGAGGCAATCAGTTCATATTAGTCACCATGGATGTATTTTCCAAATTTACAAACCTTTCTCCAATGCAAAAGGCCAATACTAGGTCAGTTTTAAGATGCATTAATAGGGAAATAATTCCGGCCATGGGAAAACCGGAGAAATTATTAACAGATCACGGAACACAGTTCACCTCCGCAGAGTTCAAAACAGGTTTAAGGCAATTAGGAATACAGCATGTTCTGAGTTCAACACGTCACCCAGAGTCGAACCCGGCAGAAAGAGTAATGAAAGTCATCGCAAAATTCAGCAGAATTTATATCCCAGAACAACATTGGCGATGGGTCGATATTCTCCCATTGATCACTGACTGCATAAATAATACTGTCCATGAAGCAACAGCGAAAATCCCAGCCACAGTGCATAATGGCTTACAACCGGCCAGGACGTGGAGCCCAGTCGTCAATTGTCCGCCTGAACCCCAATTATCTCCGGAACTATGTATACAACAGGTACGAGAGCGCTTAAGAGAGCAAGCTGACCGCAGGCTGAGGAGAGTTCGTAGAAAAAAATTCCACAAGCCATTACGGGAAGGTGAAATGGTATTGATCCGTAGACCAGCCATCTCCGATCCTGAAAGGAAGTATTACGCAAAATTCGCACCATTGTACATCGGTCCTTACCGCATTGTCCAGAATATGCAAAACAATGCGTATAAAATTAGAAGTTTAGATGGGAAAAATGAAATGATTATGAATGCAGCAAATCTTCGAACATATAAAATAGCACCAGGCGCAGCTCAAGTAAATCTCGTGGTAAAACCAAGGAGCTCAAACGCAGGAGAAGACACAAGTTCCGGCACGGAAGAAGAAGATGATGATGATGACCCGTGTACCGAAGCAGAAGAAGAAGACGATGATGATGACCTGTGTACCGAAGCAGAAGAAGTAGATGACCAGGAAACCCTATCAACGAACCCAGGAGACGACAGTCATTTCGAGATTGAGACAGGTCAACAGACAGAAGAGAATTGTCCGGAATGCGGACAGAACTCAGCCGAGATACTAGCAGTCATGAAACAGATTGCAGATGACCTCGAGAAAGAGAACAAACTTTTAGAGAGAGAAATCAGAGAAAAACTCAGACATAAGCAGAGGTATACTTTATAGTCAGAAGTATACATTCGCTTATGGCTGCAAGTATGTCTAGAATATCATTGGTTGAATTGAGAAATCTTCCACTATCGCGTAAGATTTCTAACGGCGTAAGGGGGCATTGCACCCATAAGCGAATTTGCCTAATTTAATTCATAATTAAAATTGAATATTACACATATGAGATACCACAGTGAGGCTGTGAAACTAGCAGTCACAAAGGAACTTTCTGGCGCCAGCCTGACGGCGAGAGAATCCACGAAACTCTTCTCTAGACACGACCAGATTGTAAACCACCCATCCAATAAATTTTATGACACCGCCGGGGAGTGGGCACTTGCTGTTCGTTCTCATGAGAAAAGCACGCGGTGAAGCCTGACCTATTTAGCTAGGACAATAGAGGACCAACGACAGTAACCGCCAATTCGTGGGAGGAAGCGGATGCACCACGTTTTGGAAGAGCGCGAAAGTCTCAACCAATCAGAATATTCTAAATTTGAATGAGCTGTCATACCGGGAGATCTATAATCAGTATCTCGCGATCTGAAGCCCGATGTGGTAGTGAAAAACAGTGTCCTAACTTCTTTATAATATTTGGCGAATTATCAGTGCCAATCTGTGATTAATCAGTGCCTAATTAATAAAATTCAACTTCGAACGGAGGAGTAATAGAACCCAGAATAAGGAGCCATCATGGCTGAACGAGGCCATCCACCGGAAGAAAATAACACCAGTGACGCGCATCATCGTGTGGATTATTCTATGATCATTTCCCGCGGCGCAATATCACATGTGAGTCGGACAGAATTTAGGAAGTTTTGAGTATAAATTTTGAAAACCATAACCTACGGATGTACGAGAAAGCGCTCCCAAGGACTAGATTATTACGCCACATCCCTTCCACGGAACTATTTTCCTGGTGGTGGGAGAAATTTTATAAAACCCAGCGACCACGGGGTCGAATTCTCAGTTACTCTCAGTTAACTCTCAGTGTTTTGAGTCTTACTCAGTTCTTCGCACTCAGTGTTTTGAGTTCTCAGTGTGAAATCAACTCTCAGTGTCTTCGAAGTTCTCAGTTCACAGTTGTTTTGAATACTCTCAGTTATTGTCTTGAGTACTCTTAGTGTTACTTTAGTATGCACAGCGAATCTACGTTTTGACAGAGTGACAGAGTGTGTCAGCAAAAATGCATTTTTGTCAACTTTATTTTGGCTGGTACGAAAGCGACTAGACACTTGTAGGCAGTTTAGAAAGCCTTGTATTATTTACTTGGGAGAATATGCATTTCAGAAAATGAACACTTTCACAGACTTTTACTGTAAATGCAGGGAGTGTAGGCAAGAATTACACTTTCAACTTAAATGAACTCACATTACTAGTCGAGGGAAACAAATTCATGTTCCAGCAGATTTACATAAAAACATTTCTAACCAGCGGGGAGTGGTACATGTGAGATCAGCATAAAATTTTCTCCACAACATAAACGGTATTTAGCTTGTTTCTACCATTCTACAAACTGTTTGGCAAGCTAGATGTTTACAGGCAGAAACTAGTAAGACAAACGGGAAGGTGATTGACTTTATTCAATGGAGGCCGCAACAGCAGACCTTGAGGGAACAGTTATGCCCCAGTAGGGTTAACGTACTGTAAGCTGTAATGTAAACAGAGCTGAGGGATCGTCGGAAGGCCAGCAGGTGTTTGCAGGTAAAGTGCGAGGCGACCTTCATCTACACAACAGGCAGGAGGCTGCAGTGGCATCTTCTAAACTTTCACTGGAGTGAGAGAAATGCGAGTGTTTTTTTTTGTGCTAATATAATCGTGTGTCACGGCATGGCAAGAATGTGTCAAATTTGCGTGTGTAATGAAAATCTGGAATACCACATCACCTTGAAGATGGAATTCTAATTTCCACCATGACGGGGACCGGTGGGTGAACTGACCTGCTTCCACCATACAGGTATGAGCATAATTAAATCATGTAAATAATATGTAGTACCGTGGCAAAATCGATGATCAGTGTAGTTTAGAGTACTAGGTAAGGTTGTAAATAATTCACAGTAAATATAATAATAATAATAACAATAATAATAATAATAACAGTAATAATAATAATAATAATAATGATGTTTATGTTGCACTTTCAGATAGGCTTATTTTGTGCACTTTGTCTAAGTAGATGTTTGTTTGCGTGTATTCATGGTTGATTTCTGTAGTATGTCATTTTGACAGTTAGGCAGCTATTGATTTTGATCTACGAGTGTAATGTCAGTTTATTTTATTTCATCAGGATTTTAGATCGATGGTTCTTGAGTCATATTTTCTTTTGTTGGAGTTTTGATGTTATGGACACCGTCGCGATGATTTCAAGGTTTATTTTCACTATTTTGCGCATTTCAGTTTGTTTTATGTTGCGGAATCATCTTTCAGATGACCGGTTTCGATTTGTATTCATCCGGCGTATTTTTGCGACGATTTTGGGTAGACGCGAATATGTTATCTCTGTAGTTGCGGTTGCGCACGTTTCAACATTTGTGTTTTGAGAGGCAATCTCGTCACTTCCTTTTATAGTAACAATGAGCGCCATTGATGAGTCAGCTCTGTGATTTTTGTGATGTGTTAACAGTGAATGATCGAGAGATCGAGCTAGATGATTAATATCCCTGATGATCTACGTTGATGATGGAAATATGATATTTGAACCATGTCTTGAATTTACATGAGAAGTCGTAATGTGCACGACAGATATTTTTGCCCGCCGGGTACGAGCGAGGCTGTATTGTGGGAATAATGAATTATAATGACGTCGCGAATTAATGAGGAAATAGAAGTGTGAAATGAAGAATTTAACCACGTGCGTTAAATCTGTTACGACATGGGTATGATACTACAGGCAGGAGCCTGTATTTGTTAAATAGTTCCAGGGAGAATAGATGCTCGACAAATAATGCTAGCCAGTGTACAATGTGGACAGAGCGACGAGTCAATGTGTTTTGAATATTTATGTAGAGTCACGGATAACGTGAAAGAACAGTAAACTTTTCCATCAAGGTTAGATAATATTATGTCCAGACGTTTGTAGTCTGAAATTTGAGATTGCCGTCAAATTCGCAATATTTTGCTACTCGCAGCGGGGTATATGTTTTCTGGTAACTCCGAGTTTGTTTTGCGCATTTCTATCCTTATTAATTTCCAGTAGGCCGCGATGGTGGGACCCAGTTTGTTATTGTTTTCTTTCTGAGTGCACCTTTTACCGTATTTGTGGGACGCAAGCGTATGTGAATTATTTATATTTGATGTGTTGTAAATAGATAAGTGTAGCTAGTTTTGTTTTGATTTCTGTATTTTTTGATCGGAGCAGTGTTTCTCCGTTAGTTAACGTAATGATGTAGATTAGATGTTAGATGTTAGGTTTATAGGTCATCGATTCTGTCACAGTCGAAATAGTAGTGGTATGCTCATACCAGGCATCCAAGTAATTACCAAACTTTCTTTTAAAATCCACTACATTTTTATTTTGAAATGAAGCGATCTTTAAATAAACCAATTGTATAAAACTGCCGCAAGAAATGGTAAATAAGATGGTATCTGCCTCCATCTAGTGGTGATACCACAAATATGAATTTATAAATGAAATGCAGTTAGCGGCAAAGTCAATAGAAATGTCAATGTACAAGGATCGCTGTCATTCGATAATGTTAACATCAGGCACTTGGCCTAAATTTTGTTTTTATTTTAAGAGTCCAGTCTATCACCGGCAAGCAAGTGGAGTCTAACATGTAGATGAGTGGTTGGATACACTCAGAGTGATGTTTCGATAATTGATTTGTTTAATCAGGAGGTGTTGTATAAGACAACAGTTATGTAGGAAATGAAAGTGAGGTTCATGGTTGTTTTGTTCTGTTTCTAAGAACTATTTCCTTAAGTGATACACTTGCTTAGTGCAGTCCATGTTTATTAAAATTTGGGTATTTTTCCCAAATGAGCCTACATGTGTTAAACATTTAATAACTCTGATAAGTCAGTGGATTGATCGACGTAACAGAATTTAATTTACTTTATTGTGAGTCTATTTATTAATTTGGATATCTGAGAGATAGTTTCTCTGTTATATATTTTGTATTTCAAGAAGGTGGTTTTTCTGACCAGAGTTTTAATGGAGTCATTTTTTTTTTAACTTGAAGTCAATGTCAAGATAGTCTGGAATATTTAATTAAGGTGTTGACCTTCAGTCAGTTTATTTAGGCAGTTTATGTTTGTTTTGGAAGGCAGACCTTCAATTTTTAATATTTTATTTAGTCACTTTTATTTTCATTTGTTTACATTTTTCACTAGTTCAATCTACGTCCATTTTAGCATTTTGCATTTTATTTGAATAAATTAGTCTTTTATTTAAATTTTAATTCAGTCTTGGGTACCGTCATTTTAGTTAGTTTACCCCTTCTTTTCATCTCCCTCACTCCTCTATCAGCGGGTGGCCTCTCCGGGGATATCGAGCGGGCACGACTGAGAAGAAGAGTCTACATGCAGCGGTGAGTATGATTTATATGTCATTTATTACAGGAGCAGCCGGCGCAAAGAAGAAAGAAGAGATCACCGCAGTTGGTGCCTTAAAGGGCACAATACATTATTTCTACCTCCTTGCAAAACTTTTCAGCAGGTAGTTCTTTTGTCTATGCTGAGAGTTTATTCCATAGCCGAGCAGAACGAATAAAGATGCCACTTTGATATCATTCTGCTCTTGCAACTGGAGGGATAGGAAAGGGCTATCGAATGGGAACGAAGCAACCGTAGCCTGAAGGTACAACCCCAGCATTTTCTTGGTGTTAAAATTGGAAACCACGTAAAACCATTTTCAGGGCTGCCGACAGTGGGGTTCAAGCCACTATCTCCCGAATGCAAACTGACAGCTGCGCTACCCTAACTGCGCGGCTAGTTTGCTCCCAATAGTTCTTCTAATTTCTCCATATAACCATACCAACACGACATGAAACTCTCAATAACACTAGAGACGTTTCCAGAAGTTCCAGACTTTACGGGGCAGTACCCGCGTCCCGAGCATTTTAAATCTGAAACGGCATTTGTCTCATAAACCACCTTATTTTGAACGTCGGAAGAAATCAGCCAATGTTTCTACCTTTGAAGTATCCCGACGGGTTTATTCGTTTCAAATATAATGGACATCCTCACTTGTCTTCATTCTTTCCTCTGATGTGATTGTTCGCTACCTAAAAGGTTGGCGCTCATTGAGTTGGTGAGCCTAGCGGATATGACGCGTAACAGCGTACAGCTACCCGAGGCCACTTCGTACTCGTCCGATTTGATTGATTTCCGTAGCAGAGTTGTATTTTTTTTATTTTTATTTTTTTTGCAAGTTGCTTTACGTCGCACCGACACAGATATGTCTTTTGGCGACGATGGGGCAGGAAAGGGCTAGGAGTGGGAAGGAAGCGGCCGTGGCCTTAAGGTACAGCCCCAGCATTTGCCTGGTGTGAAAATGGGAAACCACGGAAAACCATCTTCAAGGCTGCCGACAGTGGGGCTCGAACCCACTATCTCCCGATTACTGGATACTGGCCACACTTAAGCGACTGCAGCTATCGAGCTCGGTCGGTAGCAGAGTAAGGTTTTGTTTTTGTAGCTAGTGGGGTAAATAGAATGAACGGTTGCTTTCTTTGAAACTAAATAACATATGGATAAAAAAATTAAATTCCCAAGAATTATATATTTACAGCTGTCCTAAGGGATGAAAAACGGTCATGGAAAAGTCGTGGGCGCATAAAACTAAACATTGTTAGAACTTGTACAGTAATTATAGTAAGTATATTTCTTACCGCTAGATGGTACTTTATGAACGAGTATTCGACATTGAACATTATTTCGCCAGTCGTTGTTATACATGTGTTGCGGACGGGCCTCGTTAGAGATATCCGGATTCTGCAGTTCCGACAACAAGACTAATCGACCGTTTTCGGAAATGTGGATCAGTTGCAGACAGGAAGAGATCCGGAGATCGACAATGTGTCGTCTCCCGGGTATTTCCCGTTGGGGGTGCCGTAAACATTGGAGGAATTAAAAGAAACATTACGACGGCTGTTACCAGCATCAGTGTACAGGTGCCCCACAAAGTGGCCTTAAACATGGTTAAAATATCTCGTGCATGCATTACTGAACAAGGAGGCTATTTCGAGCTTATAGTGTAGGCCAAATACAGTCATACTCCTTGAATGAATGGTCAGAATTGAGACTTTTGGATCAGAGGGTCCCTTGTTCGACTCCCGGCCGGGTCGTGGATTTGAATAGAGTCTGATTAATTCTTCTGGCTCGGGGACTTGGTGTTCTTGTTTGTCCCAACACTCTCCTCTTCATATTCAGACAAAGCGCCACTCTACCAACCACCAGAGAAACACGCAATAGTGATTACATCCCTCCACGTAGCGTTGGCGTTAAGGAGGGCATCCATCCGTAAAACATAGCCAAATCCGTACGTGAAACACAGTACGCACACGTGACCCCATAGGCATGGGGAAAGAAGTGGAATAAGAACAAGTTATAGACCAAATACAGGATTTAATTTGTATATAAGGTTATAAAAGTTACACTGAGTTACACATTTTTTTTTCAAGGCTTTTAGTTTTAGGGTGATTGTAATGTAGTTTTGCCTCCTGTTTATGAATCTGAAATCAAATTTTATGAATCACGTAAGGATTTTACAGAATTTCAAATTAAGTATTTACTTAATCTATAATATCACTTACAGCGAAGTTTGGGAATTAAACACCTGTAAAGTAACTATAACTTAAAATAAAAGGAATCCAGAAAACAAGTTAATATTTACCTTGTTTGTGAACATATAAAATTAAATTCTACAAATGGCAAGTCCAGGATACAATTTTCATGACTTAAACTCTCTTCCTTTTGCTGCGGATGTGTGATCTTCGTGATCGTCTGACGTGTTGCAACTCCGGATTGTCTCTCTTCATAGACCAGCAATAGTCATGTCCTGGTGGAACCGCTCCCCATGTTCTTCACTAAAATCCCCTAAGTTTTCAGGGAAAAAGTCGAGGTGACTATGAAGGAAATGTAGCTTGATACTCATATTACAACCTAAATTTTTCATAGCCATCAACATATCTTCTACGATTTTCTTGTAATCCGGGTGCTTCCTGTTCCCCAAAAAACCGTTTTGTCACATTCTTGAAACCTATCCAAGCCAATCTTTCCTCAAAGGTCATCAACGGCTCAAATTGTTCATCTGTCGTAAGGCTACGTATCTGTGGTCCCACAAAGATTCCTTCTTTTAGTTTTGCATCAGACAGGAAGGAGAATTTCTGACAGATGTACTTAAATCAGTCACGATCTTTACTCAATCCCTTTACGAACTGTTTCATGATCCCTAGTTTAATATGGAGAGGTGGCAGAATGATTTTTTCTCTTTTCACCAAACATGATCTTATTATATTCTTGTCTCCTGGATCCATTGTTGTTCTAGATGGCCATTCCTTTCTAACCCAGTGTGCATCACGTCTACGGCTGTCCCACAGGCAGAGGAAACATGGATACTTTGTGTAACCTGACTGTTGTCCAAGAAGCATTCCTATAACTTTTAGATCACCACATACAATCCATTCGTGCTCTGAATATTTAATTGCCGTTTTTCATAGTTTTCCTTCAAGACGTAAGAATACGCTACAGGTATCGAACCATACTTATTGGTGATGTGTAAGAGTACAGCTTTGATATTGTTTACGGTTCCATCGATAAATAACCTCCATTCATTCTTGTATGTAATTCCGTATTTTGATACTACTCCCTCAATGTTCTTACAGTAAACAAGGGAACCCTCTTCAGTGAAGTACTCACGAAATTCTTCTTCTCTTGTTCGGTACCAGGAAAATGTTGTACCTGGAGCTAGCAGTCTTTTCTCCTATAAACGAGAACCCAGCATTTGTGAAAACTCCTTTGAGAGACCCAGATCTCTTACCAAGTCGTTTAGTTCACATTGAGTAAACAACTCTGGTTGTAGCTCTTCTGTAGTTACCAAGATTGCATCGCTGTCACTAGAATAAGATGATGATGATAATGATGATGATGATGATGATGATGATGATGATGATGATGATGATGATTGCAGGGTTGCTGGTGGGTTACGCACAGGAATGTCAGGTCCATGTGGTACAGGTCTGATTGCTGATTTCAGGTTTGGATGTGCAATGCTTTCAATACTTTTCTTGTTATGGCCTTTGTTTGCTCTCTCCACACCATCGAAATTCCAAAAGGTAACGACTTCTGCTTCCCCTGAGTCCATCTTCTTAACCCCGTAACACACGTATGACACACGCTGTGCTACGCAAACCTTTTATTTTGGTCGCCTAACTTGACACTGAAATATGCCAGGTAAGCTTTCTTTACGAGTGAGGTTATGTTCTCTCTTCTCAATTTCAAAGTCAATGAGCCGCAAATGAAACAAAAGGAGGTGGGATTGTTTACACACTGTCGTCTTGAGGAACTCGCCATTTGTAGACTGATTTGAACTTGTAATATGTATTAAATAGGTATTTAGAGCACGTTTCCAAATGAAACTAAATCAGTTGCAGTTTTCCTCTGTAAACATAGACATCAGACTATCGATTTTACCGCAATTAATCGTTTTTGATTACTCTAATGTACATATTTTATCGATCAATGCACATTGTTACGCGCGAATTTAAAAAAAGGAAAATTACGTAATTACATAAAAACTGTGGGTGTTACAGGAAATCTGATACCATATTTGTAAACAGCTCTAAAAAGTGATCGAAATACACCCATTTTCATGGAAAGCCCGAAAATTATGTTACCCAGTGTTATTAGTAAGTTCTGAATGTCTTGTAGTTTGTGCATTAGACCAATATTGCTTACTGCAATGTGCACGAATTTTCGATCTCCTGTCCAGAATGTCCGAGATTATAGATGTAGAGACAGAGAGAAAGTGTTTTCAGCATAGCTCTCAACTTAACTCGGCACACATTTGAATTACTATCTAGAAAAATATTACTATGGATATGAGTCATCCCTAGCGCCTCATTTTATTTATTTATACTCAAAAGGCATAAAAAGGATAAAAAATTGGGATTTCATTGTCAGACTTTTTCCTACCTGTGCCAAGAATCTATTGTTTGTGTACAACCCCCATGAGCAACCTTCACTTGTCAGGTGAAAGCGAATCGTACAGCGAAACGACTATTCACGTTTATAGCACATTCCCCAAGGAGGGGAGATAGCCAGTAAAGGAGAAAAAAGAATAATTTCTGTTTGAACACGTCGAGAAAGTTGGCAACTCCAAATTTTCTACAATTGTGCGCTCATTAAAAAAAATGACGTCCTATATGCCTTTTGCATATAAATAAATGAAATAAAAATAAATGAATAATATAAAAATTGAGAAAAGTATGCTCCACACGCAGAGCCGAACCCACGACCATCAAATTACTAGTCCAAGCTCTTACCGGTACGCCAACAACTGCTCGGCGTGAGCACTAACGTAAGTGGCTTATACGGTGGGAGAGCCGCGTCATTATTATTATTTTCTGTACGCTTGACCTTCTGGAGTTCCCACTTCGGGTACTTTCATTTCTAGCTAAGCCCTGAATGCTCTATAAATTTGAGCGAAATCGGTGGTGACGAGTAGGGAATGCCCCCTTGTAAGTCCAAGTACAATCCCATCGACGTGGAGAGTGAGAAGTGATTAAACAGAAAACACCCAAAATGATTATTGATATATGTACGTTCCAGCATAACTCTCTACCAAACTTGGTACATATACGACTTACGATCTGGAAAAAAAGGAAGAAAATACTAAGGAGGTGAGAAATTCCTAACCCCGCTAGGGGTGAGGAATGGGAGGCGATGACATGTAAAAATAATGGAAAATAACCGATATTAATGTCGAATCCATTGTTTATGTGTAGCTGAGACGAATTTTGACGTTCTAGATACAGTTTAATCTCACGTTCAGCCTCCACAGGGACGGGGACTGTGATGGGGATGAAAAGTACATAGTCTAAAATGACCGAGATTTGTGTTTAATCCACAGATTTTGAGGTCGCAAGGCTGATTGGTGATAGTCTTAATAGCAGTTGGAATCGTGCACACCATATCTCCAGCGCAACGGGTAAATACTCAATCCATATACTTATTACTTTTTGAAAGGGTCAAATATTTCCCCGTCAAATCGGGCTTCCACAAGGACAAAGTTTTACTCGAAAATGAAATACACTAAAACTCGAAATCGAACACATATAAATAACTCCAAAACTACATAATAGATCGTAAATGATCAATCATCGTCTCAATAAGGAATTCTACAAAATTCACTTCACACAGGCAATACAAATCTTAAAGGTAAACATTCAAAAACTACCCGGCAACGCCGGGTACTACAGCCAGTAATATAATAATGCATTGATAATTCGGAAACGAAGTTTACTGTACAACTTACAGAATACTAGCCCCGTTGATTCCCTCGACCTCACACTGTATTACTGGATCGGGGATGAAGCGAAATTAAATTATATGAAATGTTTTCACGGCCGGATGGTCTTCCTGACGCCAATCTCAGTTGAGCAGCTAATGAAGGTGAAATAAATTATTGTGAATGAAATTTGGTCAGGAGGCCTATGAATAGGAACTGTACTCGCATTCGCCAGGAAGTGAACATGGGAAACCATTCTCAGGGCAGCCAACGGGGGAGTTCGAACCCACTCATCTCCCGAATGCAGAGCTGTGTTCTTAACTTGCTCGGACACTCCGAACGGTTTTCTGGACCACACATCTGTCGCGTATTTTGATTTCAGGTATCTGGCAACCCTGCTCACTGGCAGTATCTATTTCCATGTGTGGAAAGCCTAGAGAATGCTACCCTCAATAATCTCCGAAAATTTTCCCTTTTTTAGGGGGAGATTCCATTTTACACTTATTTCACTGTCTGATGACATTTTGTTTTTAATCTCACAACACTTGTCAGCGATTTTCCTTCATAACTCCGGAAAAGGGAAAATAAAACCAATATTCAGGATGTAGCAAAAGCACAGAGCAAAAGTTCAAGAACAAATTTCTTGTACCTTGTATCTAGAAATGTTTAAAGTCTGTGCAGTATGATCCTAGTTTCCACCGAAACAACTCGTTTTCTGGAGTTAAAAAATTCCAATGCTGCAATGTGAATCTTTCTTGACCGATGTTGTAGCAACTTTCCGTAAGGGAATTGTGGAGCCTATTAGACAATGATTACTACGCAAGGAAGATCTTAGCCGTTCCGGAGCTCATTGAAGCGAACGAGTTGAGCCATGCCAGTGCGATAGGTTAGTTCCGGTCTTTTACACTTGACAGTTCGACAGCGACAACGTGACAGCTTGGGTGCGTCCAAGTTACGGCATGAGTAATGTTTACACGATTGTTTGATGGTATGTTGCTGTAATTTTAACATTATTAAAGGTGTTCGTTCAATATTATTACGAGGATGATCATGATGATGGTGATGATAATGATGATGCTTGTTATTAAAGGGTCCTAACATTTGGGTCATCGGCTCCTAATGGTGCGAAATGTAATGACAATTTAAATTTCCAAAATTCATTTACTGACCAGAATTCAAAACCTCATGATGAAGAATGAACAGGAATGTAAAATTACCAGAGGATCTAACTCTTAGTAGTAAAAGTTAAAAATAATTTCAAAATCGATCCACTGACTAGAAAAAACGACGATGAAATATGATTACGAACTTAAAACAATGGTATATACTGATCAAGGGGTTATTTCCAATGCATAATCCTGAATCGATTATGCTTGTTGTCTAAAGGGGTCCAAAATCCAGGTCAACGGCCCCTCATACTGGTACTTATCGCTAGGAAAGTAGAAACATGGTATTTCTTAGGTAGCGGTACTAATCACAAGTAACGTAGACTCACGGGTACTACTAACGGGTAACGCAGGCCTATGCTGTTTCTCACATAATGGTGCCACTCATAGGCAACGCAAGACCATAATGTTCCTCACATACTGGTACTAATCTCAGGGACCCGTACTATCCCGCGGTGTTCCTCACGCAGTGGGTGCTAATCACAGACAACGCAGACCCACGGTGTCGCTCATATAGTGGTACTAATTACAGGTAACGCCCAGATCCGTGGTGTACCTTTGAACGCAGATTCATGCTGAAGCACCCCAGCGAGGAAGGCCCTTTTCTATCTCCTTACGGTGTTCCAGCCGAACCTGGACAGAGGGGAGCCTCCGTCATGGTGACGGATACTATACACTGATACTGTAAACCCATCCACTCGCAGACCCACAGTATTCCTCACATAGTGGTACTGGTCGCAAGAAGAGTCGACTGATCGTGTTCCTCGTGTGATGGTACTAATCACAGGTAATTTCATGGTTCAAAATTCAGCATCCCTTGGTCGCCCATTTCAGTCGCCTCTTACGACAGGCGCCTCCCACCCACAGGAGGTAGTCTAAAATTTTCACACCACTGTAAGATTTTGTAGTGTACTGCAATGTGAATATCAGCATAATACACTTTCAATGTCCCTGTAAATGACATGTCTTGCATGCGCGCACTATACCCGCACAACCACCTTCAACTTTGTTCTATCATTTAGTAACCATAACCACCACGATCCCCCCCCCCCAGACCCAACGGCCGATCCTGGCTACGCTACTGGTGATATGAAACTGCAATCGATACTAGGCTATTTACCAAAAAATAGATTGCTAAGAATATCTGTAGCTTTATTTTAGTACTACAGTATATCCCTGAGCTGAAATGAAGAAACGTATTCAGTGAACCGCCTGTACATACTATGATCTTAAGCCTTCTAAGTGAGTAAACATCTATAGTAAAAGGAAAGAAGGTTAAACAGATCAAGAGTTCTTAATACAGGGATAATTACCGTCTGGAGATTCCTGTTTACTTTTACAAGAAGGGAGTGAAAGCTAATATTTAAATTCACTTTGGAAATTAAAAACCAACTGTTAATTAATGGCTTGATTTCATTGAGGACTAATCTTAAACTTAGGATAAATATTTGAACCAGTAAATTATATTTCAAAGTCTCTCTTCATTGTTTACCGAACTGATGTGGATGGATTGTCAAATGACAGCTAATCAGTACGTGTGTATGTAATTAAAAACTTAAACGATCTGCTTTTCCAAGTTCCCTATCATACTTATTTTTATATAAAACTGACGAGAATATATTAATTTTGCAATGCCAATTTGCGAATTTGTTTCACGTTGGATTACATATAATTGACATGTGAAGTTTACTTATGGTTAGTATTAAGTTCTATTTTACAACCCCTCGTTCACGTCGAGGGGGACGGGCAACGGTACGAAGTAGGGGATAGCCTGTAAGGGTGAAGTACAGCGGGGACCTTGTGTATCCCAGGGCCGCTACCGTAGCTGTGAAGGCCTTACAGGAACCCTGAAAAGTAATGGCTAACGGGGCTCTGGTGAAGTCCTTAACGGCAACTGGGACGGAGAAGGGGACCTTTGATACGGCAAAGTTGGCGGAGGAGGCAACCCTTCCTCTTGTGGTAAAATAAACAGGAAAATCACTGCCTTGTGGTGAAGAGGGATCTTCAAAGGCTAAGGGAGACTACCCCAACAGAAAACAGCAGGCTTGGAGGCGTAGGTGGCAGCCCCACCACCAAGCTCGGGTGCTGTGAGCCAATAACTCGCACAACCTTAAATGACCTTATTACAGAAACACCAACAATGAGAAACCGGACTGATCCAAAGATGACGACCTTTGGCTTGAAAAGGCTAACGAAAATTGGGCTATGGAATGTGAGGACTCTGCGGGAAAGTGGAAGGCTACGACAGGCAGTGGCATGTATGAGGAGTTATGACCTGAACATCCTAGGTTTGAGTGAGGTAAGATGGAGTGAGTTTGGGGAATTGGCAACCCATGATGGAGCTACATTTGTATAATCTGGAATACCCGAGGGGGACGGAGCGAGTTATGGAGGTGTGGGTATATTAATGGATAAGGAGGCCAAGGGGAGCCTTATGGAGTGGTACCCAGTGATGGAAAGGATAATAGTGGCACGTTTTCAAGACCAATATTAGAAACATTGTGTTGATAGTATGCTATGCACCTACGGAGTCGGTGGAGGAGGAAGACAAACAGGCGTTCTATGGACATCTTAATAGAACGGTTAAGAAACAGAAAAGGAAGGATATCACCCTAGTTGGTGGAGATTTGGATGCAAAAGTGGGACAGGACAACGAAGGACTTGAACATATTATGGGAAGGCATGGTTTAGGAGAACGAAATGAGAATGGACAGCTATTTGTGGACTTCTGTGCAAGCCACGATTTGGTTATTGGTGGTACTATATTTCCACATAAAGACTGCCATAAGGTGACATGGGTATCACTGGATCATGGGACAGAAAACCAGATAGATCATGTGGCTATTGGACGAAGGTGGAGGAGTTCATTGTTGGATGTGAGGAACAAGAGAGGTGCGGACATTGGTAGTGATCACCATCTTGTTGTGGCTACCTTTAATATGAAGATCCAGGTACAAAAGAGAAGGATAGAGCAGATAAGGAAGCGATATGATGTTGGAGAGCTAAGGTATGACAGAAATGTGAAAGAAGCCTTCAGGATAGAACTAAAGAATCGATTCCAAGCACTCACTGAGGTGGAGGATGAAACTATTGAGGGAAAATGGGTGAAGACTAGTTCTGTATTTACTAAAGTAAGTGAAAATATCCTGGGTTTTAAGGACAGGAGAAAAAAAGACTGGATGACTGACTAGACATGGGAAATTATCAGACAAAGGAAAGAGATAAAGGAAGTAATGAATGCATGTAAGACACGAGCAAGGAAGGCAGAATGGCAATCCAAATATGCTGCAAAGGATAAGGAAGTAAAGAGAAGTGTGAGGAGCGATCAAAGGAAATGGATAGATGACCTATCTCAGCAAGCAGAGAAGGCAGCCAGAAAGGGAAATCTTAGAGAACTCTATACCATCACCAGAGTTCTGGCAAGGAAGCAGATGCAGAGAAACCGTCCAGTCAGAAACAAAGATGGTGTCCTCCTAACAAACTCCGAAGATCAACTGAAGCGATGGCAGGAACATTTCTCTGCGGTGTTAAACCACTCCTTAGAGGAGCAAGTAGATGCAGGATAAGGCGAAGAAGAAGAGGAAGAAACCCAGCATGACCCAAGGATTAAAGTCTGCATAGCAACAGTGGAGGAAATCAAGCGGGCATTGAGAGAGTTGCATATTGGTAAGGCAGCAGGTGTTGACAATATTCCTGCAGAAGTCATGAAGGTTGATATTGATACCACTGCCAATATGTTGCAGCCGCTTTTTGAGAAGATATGGATTAATGGAGAAATACCAACAGATTGGAAATGTGGGTTGCTAGTGAAGCTGCCAAGGAAGGGCGATATGTCAAACTGTAACAAATGGACGGGCACTGAATTTCTTTCAATCCCTAGCAAAGTCTTCACCAGGATTCTGTTGAATAGAATTAAGGAGTATATCAACTTGAGGCTCCGACGTGAATAGGAAGGCTTTCGACTGAATCGCTCGTGTGTAGACCAAGTAAACACCTTGAGGATAATTCTGGAGCACTGTACTGAGTGGTCATCTCGCCTTTATGCAGTGTTCATCGACTTTGAAAAAGCTTTTGATTCGATCAACAGAGAAGCGGTGTGGAAGGAAGTGAAGCGGTACGGAGTGCCATTACAAGTTACCAACCTCATTCAGGAAACATACCGTGATTATACATGCAGATTCATTCATGAGGGCTGTGTATCTGAGCCTATATCTGTACTTTCAGGAGTACGTCAAGGTTGTATTTTCTCGCCAACCATGTTCCTGCTGGTGATTGATGCGGTAATGAGGAATGTAAAGCTAAATGTGAAACGTGGTGTCCAGTGGGGATTGGCTAATAGGTTAGAAGACCTAGACTTCTCTGACGATGTATGTCTCCTGTCTGAGGCACATGGTGAAATGCAATCAAAGATTGAAGACTTCGTAAAAGAAGGAAAAAGGGTGGGACTAACGATCAACTCAAAGAAGACCAAGGCCCTAACGATGAACACCAACAAACTAGACCCATTTGTCTTCAGTGATGAACCTATAGAGGATGTGGATAGTTTCACCTACTTGGGCAGTGTAGTTACCAAAGATGGAGGAGCAGTACAGGATGTTTCTCAACGTATACAAGAAGCAAATGGTGCCTTTGTTCGGCTCTATGCGGAATAGAATAATAACAAAATATCTAACAGGACCAAACTTCGCATTTTCCGAAGCAATGTCAAGGCTGTTCTACTATATGGGTCCGAGACCTGGGAAGTGACTAAAGTGATTACCTGCAAGTTGCAGACCTTTGTCAACCGCCGTTTAAGGAAAATTCTAAATATCTACTGGCCAGAAGTAATCTCCAATCATGAACTATGGAGAAGGACGGGTGAAACCGAGATGGCCATACAGATAAAGCGGCGCAAATGGAAATGGATAGGGCATACGTTGAGGAAAGGGAATGAAGCCATTGAGAGAGAGGCACTGGATTGGAACCCGCAAGGTAAAAGAAGGAGAGGAAGGCCCAAACAAACGTGGCGAAGATCTGTACACATGGCGGCAATGGAAAAAGGCAAGACCTGGAGAGAAGTAAAGAGGTTGGCTGGCAACAGGATCAGATGGAGATGCTTTGTTGATGGCCTACGTCCCACAAGGAACAACAGGAATTAAGTCAAGTTCTATTTACTAAATATTCCAACATATTGCTACATACATCACTTTATTTATCTATTTGCTTTACGTCAAACCGACACAGATATGTCTTATGGCGTCGATGGGATAAGAAAGGCCCAAGAGTGGGAAGGAAGCGGCCGTGGTCTGAATTAAGGTACAGCCCCAGCACTCGCCTGGTGTGAAAATGGGAATCCACAGAAAACCATCTTCAGGGCTGCTGACAGTGGGGTTCGAACCCACCATCTCCCGAATACTAGGTACTGGCCGCACTTTACCGACTGAAACTATTGAGGTTAGTGGTTTCATCTTAATGGTCATGTGAACAGCCATAACTCTCGCTATTGGTGTGCAGAACATCCTAATGGCGTTTATGAAGTCTCTCATTATGATAGGAAGATCGTTGTTTGGTGTGCTGTTAGTGTAAGACGAATAATTGGGTCTATTTTTTTCGAGACAACAGTAAATTCACAGAGATACCAAGATGACATTTTGACGTCGTTCTTCCATCAGTTAACCGAAGAAGGAAAATCACCTGGGTGGTTTCAACAAGTTTCAGCCCCTGCTCATATAGCAGAAGATTCCCTTCTTACAATCTCGGGAAGTGTTTGCATGGAGAGTGATCAGTGTTCGTCTATTTCCCCCTCGTTCTATAGACCTAACAGAGTGTGATTTTTAGTTGTGGGGTTAACTGAAAGAAAAGTGTATCGAACAAATCCTCACACATTGGAGGAACTGCAAGAAAACATCAGAAACATTAGAGTGGCAGAACTAACTCGCGTCTGCCAGAATGTGGTTACCAGATATAACTCAGGAAGGATGGCACTTTCAGCATCTTTCATAAGTTAAGATTTCATATAATATTGTATGCGCTCTTAAAGCAGGGCGGCCGCACGAGGCGTAGGTCGGCTGAGGCAGCTGTCGCAGCGCAAAGTAGAAACACCGTGCGTCCGGTCTTAGTTTGTAAGAGAGACCCTGTATATATATATATGATGAGCCCAATTGGCTCATATCATTGTCTTTAAAAATATTAGAAATTAAAAAAATGGCATATGAGGGAATAGCCGCAGTTACATTATAGGCCGGATGTGTGGCGCCATTTCGCTTGCCCAGGTTTAAAGATAGTTCCACGTGTCAAGGTCATCTTGTGATGAAATGGAAAGCATTGGAATATTCCATGAGGTGTGATGACAAAAGTCACCAGATTTAAGTTGGCAACATTTTCAGGCAGCGAATCGCAGCAGAGCAGGTTTTGGAATGATGGGGGTAAATTAAAGATGGGTGCCGCATAAATGACTTCTAAAATAATTAAATCCACCAGGGGATAAGGTGAAAACAAGATTGAACTATTTTGTGAACAATAATTAAAGACGGCGTATTTGCAACAATTTATTGGAATAAATAATCGCAGGCATATGTGACGGGATGTTACATCATTGTTAATGGGGTTCCCCGAGCTCCATATCCAGAATCCGGCGTGCATGGAGAGGACGCGAGCCGCTAAGAACAGGCACTCTGCTACGGAAATTTGAACGTGTCGGACGTACGTGTATGTGGTTCACGAGAACCCTAATCTAGAGCATTTCCTATCAAATAACTAGCTGTCGAAGATACTACGGGTCCGATATACTTTGCATTTAACTCAATAATGACCGAAATTTTTGTAAATTCAAGAAGGTGAATTTTACAACATTAACTGAAAATTAGGATCGGAGCGAGATCAAACAAGGACGCATCGCAGTGCCACGTGTAAACTCGCGGAAAGCAGAGACAAAGTGTATATTACAATTGTGAATAAGTGTATGTGCTAGAATAATTTAACTATATCTGTGTTTTTATATGTATTTTAGTGTAGTAGGAAGTGATGAGCGTGTGATTTCATGAAAGCAACAAGAGTGAAGACCATGGGTGTGGAGAATGGTATGGGTTCAGGTTTTGAGGCCGTTAGCATGATGGCTTAAGTACATCATGGGGCCGACCTGAAACCATGAGGCCGTGGAGCTGAGTATGGAGCGTCGCCGAGTCGATAAGTACCCTGATTCATTATCTAGCATGTGCATGATTAGCTGTTAACTGTAAATAAATTAATGCATGATTATTCGTTTATTTTCCTTTTTAAGTACTGTAGCAAGGATAGTTAGGTTTTTTTTTAGGTTTTATTTTATGCTGATGCCTAGGGGGGTGTACATATTGTGATATTAGCGTGTGTTAAAATATGGTCTTCGCGAGTGTGGAAATAATGTGTGTAAATAATGATTTTCCATTACGGGTGTGAAACATGTTTTTTTTTTTTTTTCCAGTGCGTGATCTTCTAGCAAATATTAGCGTGTGCGTGTGTGAATATTTAATGACGTAGGAGGCATCAGTAAGGATTAGTTAGAGGGAATAGATAGATTAACCTGGCATGTCGCATGAAAAGTTCGTCAAGAAAATTTTCACTGACCCAAGATTCGAACCCGGACTGTCTGGCACATTACAGTGGGATTTTGGAAAATATATGTCATCAGTAAGTAACGTGCACCGTTAATCAATGAGAAAATTTTGTGCTATAGGGAATAATTGTCATCCTAAAATTTTTCCGAGAAGTAGTTAGCTAGTGTTGAAATAGGGACCTCTAAGACACAAAATGCCGACCGCAAGAGTCGAACCAATGATTGTGTAGCGCCATATATATATGTAGATACCGGCATAATGATATACGTGTTCCTGATAATGGAGTGAGAAATGTAGAATAATACGTGAAATATGAAATGAATAAAATATATTGAGAGTATTATATAATTAGTAACTGTTCGCACAGGCGCATGATATTGTGGAGGAACATATGGCTTCATTTAGAGTAGAGAGAGAGAGAATTTAAGTGGGTGCGAACATGTTAGAATGCCGTGTCAATGAAATGAGTCGGACGTGAGATAAGGCAGCAGACCAGGACGGCGCGTTGTGTATTAGAGAGGCTATGGCAGCTGTAGTAAGGTCTTATAAGTAACAAAATATCGCATTCATCCGTAAGAAAATTCTGTTTGTGGAACTCAGGACAGCACAATTAGATTAAATAATGATAGCTAGACTTCGTGACAGATCATTGCGGCAAGTGTAATGATAGGTCACTGTAATGGTGCCATGTTGAGGGTCGGAGTTCGATGCCCGGCCGAGCCAGTGTATAATGATTTTCCTTGTGACTATATGATTGAATTATGTTGTGTTTGTTATATTATATGTTCTTCAGTGTATGAGCAATGCAAATTCTGTTTTGCAGTTGCAATATTTTTTTTTTATGTTGAATTCAGTTCATGTGGTTGTTTATACTTGCGGCAATGAGGTTCATCCCATTGTCTGTAGAATCAGTGTAGGTTAAGATGTATTTAACATTATAGTATAGGGTTTCTTGCTACAGGGTAGGCATATGTTTTGTGTATGATAAAACAGCTAATTAAGCATATGTGAGATATTTATCATTTTAATGAATCGGTAAATTAATTTAATTTATTTATGTCAGGGTTACTTTTCGATTTCGTGCGTGCGTTCCATATTATCAGCATTATATGAGGGGAGGATGGTACTGAGAAAGAATAAGTTAGATAGTTTCGGACTCAAATAATAATAGGGATTATTTTTAGATAAAATTTGTGATGAATAATTTTATGATATATAAAATTTTGGATTGAATTACCAAATCTAAAAAACGTGATTGGATAAATTTATGATTTTCAAGGTAACAATTATACCGACATTGATAACTGCGAATTTGTAAATTATAATGAATTTAATGGATTTAATTAATTAAAGATGAGTTGTGAATTACACGGCGGATGTTGCTTAATGAATTTACACAGCCTCATACATTTCATTTTTAAGAGTGTATTTAAATAAATAATTTGGTATCTAGTGAATGGTAACTACAAGGTTTATAATGGTGAGGAAATAACTTAAAGGCATGGAGAGCAAATACGAATTTGTTATTCAAAGAATGAACGGAAGAAGTTTTGGTTGTATTAACATTTTAAAAAAGGTACTTTGACAAATTAACAAAGGTCATGATGATAGATTATTATAATATTTATTATTGAAAAATTTTGAAATATGGTGGTACCAAAATATGAGTGGAATGGAATTGGATTAAAAATTTTGAAGTACTGAAGTAGAGTTGATGAATAAGATGAAAGGGAATTGTAATAAAGATGAAGTAATGTGTTTAGAAGGATTTGAAATCTATGAGTCATGAGGTTGATATTTTATAGTCGAGGGTGATAGAGGTTGTGAACAATATTTGGTCCGAAGAGTTTATTGTTTGTATAGAAGTATATTGCTTTGCCAAAGTTTAGCTTTTTCAATAAATTTTGCATTCGTAAATGTTCTCATTCGGATTTTATTTAATTATTTTATTTCTTCTCTTTATCCTTCCCGCTTGATTAATTTAAGGTTAGTTTATAATATCTGAAGATATCTCTGAGGGTAGTACCCAGTCAGCGACCCTGGGATGTCTCGAGCCGGCGCCACATTTCAAAGGCAGGAAGGGTAGAGGGTTGAGTTGTCGCCCGTGACGTGGGGCACGATTGTGTGTTTACCCATTAAGTGGAACCAAGTTGATCATGGTGATGATAGAAATTTTGGAAATTTTTTTGGAAAAATCCTAAATTTCGGGTTTCACGATTTTTGTTAGATATTTTATGAGTGACATGTAAATGTAGATTATTTTGCGAAACTGAATGAGAACAGATCGTGAGTACCATTGTTATGGACATAGGCTCATGACAGTCACTTAATAGAAATGCCCAAAAGAATAGAGGGATTGTGTTAAATCCAAACGAGGGTAAAAATGTCTGGTTTATTCTTCAAATAAATTCAGCCAGGGGCAATAGTTAAGAATAATTGTAGATTTTCGTGGAAGGATGAGATGACCTCGATCTCAAGTTGTGGAAAATGGCAGTGACAAATGTTATGGTGTCAGTTTACGACGATATGGACCATTGTTTCGGTCATATCCGCCGTAATGCTGAGGGCATGTGTTTGTATACTGGCATGTACTGTATGTGAAGTACTTAATAATTCGAAAGCCCAATGATAGTATCGCGATATTCGGTGGTTCGATGTTAAATTTCTTTGGGGCTGTGTTAATTAGTGGTTTGTGAATTTTTTTTCCGGGTTTAGTTTTCTTTGTATAGAACTTTGGCAAAATGTAGATGAAATAGGGACAGCTTCTAGATGGCAAGGTTTGAGGCCAAATTTTTGATTGATATTATCCACGTAACGTAAAGTAAAGAAGCTGGAATTAAATTATATGATAGTAATTATGGAAATTTGAACTTATTCTTTCTCATATCCACGGCACATGGTTAGAGGGAAGGCCCGTTTTCTCAGTGAGATAATATGGTAGATGTGGAGGTGATGAAGGGTCTTATGACCGAACTCATGAATGAATCGAGGGAGGACATGAATGAACAATTTCAAGGTGTCAATGAACAATTTAGGGAAGTTAAGGAGAGTGCGAATGAACAATTTCAAGGTGTCAATGAACAATTTAAAGAAGTTAGGGACCAGATGGTCAGTATCAAAGATCAGCTATCGACAGAGATAACTATAGTTAAAGAGGGCTGCGATAGGAATGCTCAAAGATTAGAGAAGCAGATAGAAGAGGTCCGAATGGAAGCAGTTACCCGCAGTGACAAGTTGGAAGAAAAGATAGATCAGGTCGCTTTAACAGTATCGCAAGTAGATGCCAGGTTGTCGGAGAAACTGAGTCAAGTCGAAATAAACGTCGAGGGTCAACAGAAAGCTGTAAATTCGATCAAGGATAAGATGGTTGATATTGAGGAAGCGATCGTATTGACAGACGCCAAAGTCACCAAGCTACAAATAGAAACACATGAATCGTTTGTCAAGACTGCCGAGGGATTCAATGACCGGTTGTTGCAATTGAGAGATAATGTCCATGGAGAAGTTAAGAAGGTAGAAGACCAACTGAAAGAAGAGATGGCTGAAAATAGGAAGGAACTCTTGGAGGAAATAAATGGAGTGCAAGCGGATCTTCGAGCTGAAGGTTGTGAAGTAACGAAGCAAATTAGTGAATGGGCTCATAAGTGCCATAAGACGGAAGTGAAGGTGGACATACATGAAGAATTAATGAAAGAAATGAAAGAGGAGATCGGACAAATCAAGGGACTTAAGGAAGATGTCGAGATATTGAAATTACAGAAGACTAAGGGAGAACTGCTCATGCGATCGATGATAAATAAACAAAACGTCTTAGAGCAAGCAGGAAGCCATTCTAGTAGTGTAGGATTGGGAAATGGAGTAGATCAGACCCGTCTACCTGAAACTACCAACCAACCGTTTGAAGAACGAACTTCAACGCCACAGATTATGGGACCAATTCCATATTTTGAATTGATGAGATTATCAGAGGGAAAGCCAAGGAAATTCACTGGTGGACCCGAGATAACACCGAAAAGTTTCCTTAGAGAGATGACAGAATATATTCAGGACAATAGAATTCATCCGGATAGACAGTTGAGGATTGTAGAACGATTTCTAGATGGGCAACCATTGATCTGGTTTAAAGCATTCAAATATTGTTTTGACGATTACGAAGGTTTCAAGCGTGCCTTTTTACAAAAATACTGGGGTCAGGAGGTTCAACAAGGACTCAGACTTGAACTGTATTCACGAAAATACCAGAGCACAGTACCCACGAGATACGCAGATTTTTTCAGTGGGCAACTTTTGAAGCTTAGGGAGTTAGACTGTCCGCCTCCAGAAGAAGAGTTAATCGCATCAATCGAAAGACAGTTACCTGTGGATGTGCAAAGGACATTGATAGCTGCGAACGTGAAAACAGCTGTAGAGGCCGAAGTATTGTTGAGGCAATTAGATCAAACATCGAACTTGTATCATCCTAGGAATCGGAATATTGAAGCAGTCCATACTATTGACTTGACCAAGGAAGAGAATTCATCAGAGAAGAAGACCCAGGGAACCAACACGTACAACAATAAGAACGATGATAATCAGAACAGAGAGTATCGAGGAGGATACCAGGGAAGAAATTGGAAAGCTCAATCCTTTGGAAGAGGACGAGTCAACGATAGAAGTTATGAGTCAAATTATAATCAGAATTATGGAGGAAACAGAAGACAAGGGTACCGATATAGATATGGAAGGTTTGGAGAGATGAGAAGACCATATCCACCATATAATAGACCAGGTGATGCAAGAGGTCGACCAAGAAGAGAAGAAAATGACAGAATGGATCTTCAAGAACGCAGGAATGAGTCTAGAAGATATGTTGAGGAGTTGGCCACGAAAGGAGTATCGTCAGACCAGTGGAAGAGTGCGATTCAACAAGGGAATCAGGACAGAAGTCATGGAGCTGAGAGTAGGGAATATCAGGCTCATAGACGTAGAGAGGAATCTGGTGGATTAAATATAAATGCCCCGAGGTTTTCAATGGAGGGAAGTGGAGCTAAAAAAAAAGCCGAAATGTAGTATTCCAAGATAGTGCAACCGCAGGATGTCGCCATCAGGATAATCATGGATGGGCAATTGCAACCATTGATTCTTGGATAGCTAGACCAGAAGATCTTGTAGAGGATAAAGATAGATTTGTAAATAATGAAATAAAGAAGTTACCTGTCATTTATGTCAGAGTTGGGAGTCTGAGGGTCAGGTGTTTGGTGGATACTGGAGCCAGCGTTAGTGTGGTATCACAAGTTTTAGTTGATGAATTGCAGAAGAAATGTCAAATACCAATTATACCAGTAGCATCAGTTAAAATTCGAGGCATAATACCAGACAAAGTTACAACATGTAAAAGTCAAGCTTATGTAGATGTAGAAGTTGGAAGTAATGTCATGTCTCACCCATTCATTATAATGAACCGAATGGAATTCAACATGATTATAGGGGCTGACTTTCTCCGAGAATTTAAGGCAGTTATTGATATGGAAAAGGATGTAATAAGCTTCAATCTCAGTGATGATCAGTCAGAAATTCAGTTAAACCAACTACCAAACGTTGAGGGAGAAGAAAGAATTTGGTTGGCAGAACAATCGGTGGAAGAGATAGTTAGAAACATACATCAAAATCAGGATGCTATTCTAGAAGAATTTGAGGAAATGATTTTCGCATTGGAAAGGGAGACTGAGTTACCAGATTTCGGGGACAAAGTCAAAAATAAAGTATCAGAAGCCATGATAGGAGAAGAAGATAAGTCAAAATTAAAGGGGATTTTAGGCCACCATAAAACAGTATTCGGATCCAAACCGGGGAAGATACCAAATTATAAATATGAGCTGAAAGTAAATAGTTGGGAACCGTTTAAACAAAGACCTTATCCAGTAGCAGAGAAGTTTTACCCTAAAGTTAAAGAAGTAATCAAGGAAATGGAGGATAACGGTTTAATATCTAAAAAACCTACACCATTTTTGAATCCTTTGGTGATTGTTGAAAAACCTAATGGAAGCATCCGTGTGTGCTTGGACGCAAGGGCCATAAATCAACGCATTGTGCCTGAATACGATAAGGCCCCTCCTATCAAGGAATTGCTGAGAAAATTCCGAGGCAAACATTACTTTACGACTATTGACTTAACGTCATCGTATCACCATATTGAGTTGGATGAAGCTACTAAGGTTTTGACAGGATTTCTGTTCGACCAACAGACGTATATCTTTATCAGATTACCTTTTGGTTTGAAGACAGCTGGTTCTGCTTTGATCCGAGCCCTAGATAAGAATTTAACGCAGGAAGTCAAAGATTCTACGGTCAGATACGTAGATGATATCATGATTGCAACGGAGACTTTGGAAGAGCATTTTGATGTATTGCACAAACTTTTGGAAAATTTAAATCGTGCAAATTTTAAAGTAAATCTTGAAAAGTCTCACTTTTGTCAAAGAAGTATTATGTTTTTAGGTCATATTGTGGACGGTAATGGCGTCAAACCTAGTCCTGTAAAGATCAGATCAATACAAAATTTCCCCAGACCCATGAGAATCAAACATGTTCGTCAGTTCTTGGGAATGTGTAACTTTTTCTCAGACCATTGTCCTTTGTATACGGAAGTTGTTGCACCTCTTCAGGATTTGTTAAAGAAGGATAAGAAATGGAAATGGGATGAAAATTGTGAAAATGCATTTTTGAAGACGAAGGAATTATTGGCTAATAGTGTGAAATTGGGGTACCCAGATTTCGGAAAACCATTTATAGTTCAGACAGATGCTTCAGCTGTGGGAATTGGAGCGGTCTTATATCAAGAGTCGGAAAACAAAGATCACCAAGCAAATTATTTGGCTTTTATGAGTCGCAAATTGCGGTCTCACGAAATTAAGTACACTACGACGGAGTTAGAGATGCTTGCCATTGTTACAGCATTGGGACATTGGAGGAAGTATATTTATGGCTATCCTATTATCATTCGGACGGATCATAAAGCCTTAACCTTCCTTTTCAAGACAACTATGTCAAGCGAGAGGGTTAGCCGATGGGGCTTATTTGTTCAGCAGTATGATGTTACCCTTGAACATTGTGCTGGCAAGTTAAATGTGATTGCAGATGCGTTGAGTAGAAATCCTGAATCTGGAAAAGCAGAAGTAAATTTGATTGAAATTACACAAGAGGATAATCAGTTTTTGGAAAAACTTAGGAACATTTCGGAAGCACAAGAGTTGTGGGATGAGACCAAGAAATTGAGGGATTATTTTCAGAAGAAATTGCAGTCGGGAACAGTTGAATATAGAGAAGCAGAAAAACAAGCTATAAATTACAGTTTCTTTAATGGCATACTTCACAAATTCACTGATGAAGAGCACACGAAATTGAGAATTGTTGTACCACCACAGTTGAGATGTGAATTGATCTGGCTTACACATCATTCGATAGGACATGCTGGGATTGATAAGGTGACGGCGACCATTAAGGAAACCTTTATTTGGCCAAATTTGAAAGACATGGTGCGGAAAGTCATAATGACATGTGATATATGTCAGCGAATTAAACCTTGTCCATTTTTAATGAGACAAATTCCTAGGCCAGTGCTACCCTCTAAGCCTAAAGAGTTGTTTGCAATGGATTTCTACGGCCCTTTGCCGCGTGCAAGTAGAGGATTAAAATATATTCTGGTATGCGTTGATGTGTTTACAAAATTTGTGACATTATGCCCTATTCAAAGAGCAACTACGAAAGCCGTTATTAGTCAAATAAAGAACAAAATTATACCTCAGATGGGAAAGCCGGAATTTGTACTAACAGATCATGGGACTCAGTTTACGTCCGAAATTTTTAAAAGGGATACTCAGAATTCGGGAATAGGACATGTACTCAGTTCAATTAGAAATCCCCAGTCAAATCCTGCTGAGAGAATTATGAGAGAGATTGGGAAGTTTTGTAGAATTTATTGTCGGAATGAACATTGGAAATGGATCAGAGTATTGCCAATCATAACTGAGAGTATTAATTCAACGATACATGAATCTACTGGCCAGATACCCGCTGTCGTACACCATAATGAGTATCCAAAAAGACCATGGGAAGGTGTAATCCCGTTACCAAGTGATCCAAGACCTTCACACGAGCTTTGCGTCCAGAATACATCTCAGCATCTCAAGGAACAAGCTGAACGACGTTTACGAAGAATGCGTAATAAGAGGTTCCACCGAAGTTTACGTGTGGGAGAATTGGTGCTCGTGAAGAAACCTGCAGTCTCAAATCCTAGTTCAAAATTTTATCATAAATTTGCTGAACTTTATATTGGGCCATATGAAGTCATACAGCACTATGAGAATAATTCTTATAAAGTCAAAAACTTAGAGACAGGAGTTGAAAGCACTTATAATGCTGGAAATTTGAAATTATATTATCCCACAAGGAGAAATATTGACCAGGAAACAATGGTTGACGAAGACGATCTTGAAGGACATCCTGAAGAAGATGAAGGAGGAGAAGAAGATGGTGGAGAAGATGATGAGATGGAAGATGAAGAAGAAGAAGATGTTATGTTAACCTACGATACTACATACGAGATGCCCAGAGGAGAAATGGATGAAAACGAAAGTTCTGGCGGAGAATGTGCCTGTGAAGAATTAATTGAATTAAGAGGAATGATGGAGAAGGTGGTTACTAAGTTAACAATGAATAATACTCGTCTTAAGGAAGAAAATTTGAGTCTAAAATCTGGATTTGTTAAGTAAATAATGGAAAGACAATGATATATTTGGAAGATGTGTGGTTGGAAAAATCCCTTGTCAGTAATTTTTCCAAAAAGAAAGTGGGGGAAAGATGAGCCCAATTGGCTCATATCATTGTCTTTAAAAATATTAGAAATTAAAAAAATGGCATATGAGGGAATAGCCGCAGTTACATTATAGGCCGGATGTGTGGCGCCATTTCGCTTGCCCAGGTTTAAAGATAGTTCCACGTGTCAAGGTCATCTTGTGATGAAATGGAAAGCATTGGAATATTCCATGAGGTGTGATGACAAAAGTCACCAGATTTAAGTTGGCAACATTTTCAGGCAGCGAATCGCAGCAGAGCAGGTTTTGGAATGATGGGGGTAAATTAAAGATGGGTGCCGCATAAATGACTTCTAAAATAATTAAATCCACCAGGGGATAAGGTGAAAACAAGATTGAACTATTTTGTGAACAATAATTAAAGACGGCGTATTTGCAACAATTTATTGGAATAAATAATCGCAGGCATATGTGACGGGATGTTACATCATTGTTAATGGGGTTCCCCGAGCTCCATATCCAGAATCCGGCGTGCATGGAGAGGACGCGAGCCGCTAAGAACAGGCACTCTGCTACGGAAATTTGAACGTGTCGGACGTACGTGTATGTGGTTCACGAGAACCCTAATCTAGAGCATTTCCTATCAAATAACTAGCTGTCGAAGATACTACGGGTCCGATATACTTTGCATTTAACTCAATAATGACCGAAATTTTTGTAAATTCAAGAAGGTGAATTTTACAACATTAACTGAAAATTAGGATCGGAGCGAGATCAAACAAGGACGCATCGCAGTGCCACGTGTAAACTCGCGGAAAGCAGAGACAAAGTGTATATTACAATTGTGAATAAGTGTATGTGCTAGAATAATTTAACTATATCTGTGTTTTTATATGTATTTTAGTGTAGTAGGAAGTGATGAGCGTGTGATTTCATGAAAGCAACAAGAGTGAAGACCATGGGTGTGGAGAATGGTATGGGTTCAGGTTTTGAGGCCGTTAGCATGATGGCTTAAGTACATCATGGGGCCGACCTGAAACCATGAGGCCGTGGAGCTGAGTATGGAGCGTCGCCGAGTCGATAAGTACCCTGATTCATTATCTAGCATGTGCATGATTAGCTGTTAACTGTAAATAAATTAATGCATGATTATTCGTTTATTTTCCTTTTTAAGTACTGTAGCAAGGATAGTTAGGTTTTTTTTAGGTTTTATTTTATGCTGATGCCTAGGGGGGTGTACATATTGTGATATTAGCGTGTGTTAAAATATGGTCTTCGCGAGTGTGGAAATAATGTGTGTAAATAATGATTTTCCATTACGGGTGTGAAACATGTTTTTTTTTTTTTTTTTCCAGTGCGTGATCTTCTAGCAAATATTAGCGTGTGCGTGTGTGAATATTTAATGACGTAGGAGGCATCAGTAAGGATTAGTTAGAGGGAATAGATAGATTAACCTGGCATGTCGCATGAAAAGTTCGTCAAGAAAATTTTCACTGACCCAAGATTCGAACCCGGACTGTCTGGCACATTACAGTGGGATTTTGGAAAATATATGTCATCAGTAAGTAACGTGCACCGTTAATCAATGAGAAAATTTTGTGCTATAGGGAATAATTGTCATCCTAAAATTTTTCCGAGAAGTAGTTAGCTAGTGTTGAAATAGGGACCTCTAAGACACAAAATGCCGACCGCAAGAGTCGAACCAATGATTGTGTAGCGCCATATATATATGTAGATACCGGCATAATGATATACGTGTTCCTGATAATGGAGTGAGAAATGTAGAATAATACGTGAAATATGAAATGAATAAAATATATTGAGAGTATTATATAATTAGTAACTGTTCGCACAGGCGCATGATATTGTGGAGGAACATATGGCTTCATTTAGAGTAGAGAGAGAGAGAATTTAAGTGGGTGCGAACATGTTAGAATGCCGTGTCAATGAAATGAGTCGGACGTGAGATAAGGCAGCAGACCAGGACGGCGCGTTGTGTATTAGAGAGGCTATGGCAGCTGTAGTAAGGTCTTATAAGTAACAAAATATCGCATTCATCCGTAAGAAAATTCTGTTTGTGGAACTCAGGACAGCACAATTAGATTAAATAATGATAGCTAGACTTCGTGACAGATCATTGCGGCAAGTGTAATGATAGGTCACTGTAATGGTGCCATGTTGAGGGTCGGAGTTCGATGCCCGGCCGAGCCAGTGTATAATGATTTTCCTTGTGACTATATGATTGAATTATGTTGTGTTTGTTATATTATATGTTCTTCAGTGTATGAGCAATGCAAATTCTGTTTTGCAGTTGCAATATTTTTTTTTTATGTTGAATTCAGTTCATGTGGTTGTTTATACTTGCGGCAATGAGGTTCATCCCATTGTCTGTAGAATCAGTGTAGGTTAAGATGTATTTAACATTATAGTATAGGGTTTCTTGCTACAGGGTAGGCATATGTTTTGTGTATGATAAAACAGCTAATTAAGCATATGTGAGATATTTATCATTTTAATGAATCGGTAAATTAATTTAATTTATTTATGTCAGGGTTACTTTTCGATTTCGTGCGTGCGTTCCATATTATCAGCATTATATGAGGGGAGGATGGTACTGAGAAAGAATAAGTTAGATAGTTTCGGACTCAAATAATAATAGGGATTATTTTTAGATAAAATTTGTGATGAATAATTTTATGATATATAAAATTTTGGATTGAATTACCAAATCTAAAAAACGTGATTGGATAAATTTATGATTTTCAAGGTAACAATTATACCGACATTGATAACTGCGAATTTGTAAATTATAATGAATTTAATGGATTTAATTAATTAAAGATGAGTTGTGAATTACACGGCGGATGTTGCTTAATGAATTTACACAGCCTCATACATTTCATTTTTAAGAGTGTATTTAAATAAATAATTTGGTATCTAGTGAATGGTAACTACAAGGTTTATAATGGTGAGGAAATAACTTAAAGGCATGGAGAGCAAATACGAATTTGTTATTCAAAGAATGAACGGAAGAAGTTTTGGTTGTATTAACATTTTAAAAAAGGTACTTTGACAAATTAACAAAGGTCATGATGATAGATTATTATAATATTTATTATTGAAAAATTTTGAAATATGGTGGTACCAAAATATGAGTGGAATGGAATTGGATTAAAAATTTTGAAGTACTGAAGTAGAGTTGATGAATAAGATGAAAGGGAATTGTAATAAAGATGAAGTAATGTGTTTAGAAGGATTTGAAATCTATGAGTCATGAGGTTGATATTTTATAGTCGAGGGTGATAGAGGTTGTGAACAATATTTGGTCCGAAGAGTTTATTGTTTGTATAGAAGTATATTGCTTTGCCAAAGTTTAGCTTTTTCAATAAATTTTGCATTCGTAAATGTTCTCATTCGGATTTTATTTAATTATTTTATTTCTTCTCTTTATCCTTCCCGCTTGATTAATTTAAGGTTAGTTTATAATATCTGAAGATATCTCTGAGGGTAGTACCCAGTCAGCGACCCTGGGATGTCTCGAGCCGGCGCCACATTTCAAAGGCAGGAAGGGTAGAGGGTTGAATATATATATATATATATAAATTCAGAACTCTCATGCGGGACATTATTAAATAACTCCTTCTATGCTCTGTAGTTATCATCGGACACGTATTAATAAAATTGTACTGAATTGATTATCGAACATTGTCTTTCATTTCACTCAAATTCAGACTTGCCCAGGCTGACGTCAGAAAACTCAGCGGACAGGCCGTCCCCTGCCCCACACGCATTTTACGTAATAAACAAAAATTACTAATGACAATAAGCTAGCACAAGTGTAAGTTCAACCTTCGAATATAATAAAGTAATCAAATATATATTTATGGACCGGACCGGGCGAGTTGGCCGTGCGCTTAGGGGCGCGGCTGTGAGCTTGCATCCGGGATATAGTAGGTTCGAATCCCACTGTCGGCAGCCCTGAAGATAGTTTTTCATGGTCTCCCATTTTCACACCAGGCAAATGCTGGAGCTTTACCTTAATTAAGGCCACGGCCGCTTCCTTCCAACTCCTAGGCTTTTCCTATCCCATCGTCGCCATAAGACCTATCTGTGTCTGTGCGACGTAAAGCCACTAGCAAAACAATATTTATATTTTATGGTCCATTCTCTGGGCAAGACATAAACTCATTCTAATACAGATACACTGCTCTTACATTAGCATTAAGGCCTAGTGTCTATGCAAGAGTAAGACTATCACCGTTGTGTCAAATGTATACATCATCAGCAGCAGCAGCATCGAAGAGATCAATTCGAAAACCAGCTAAGTGCCCCTTCATTCGTTTTATTGTTTCATAGAAATGTTTTTCTTTTCTATGTATAATTCACTGATTCTTCTCTCTTTCTCCCCATTTCCGATTGAACCTTTGTATTTTCTCCTATTCGCTGGTTGCTCTGAAGCCATAATATTCATCTGAAACGCAAGAATAGACCTTGAAAATGGCACTTACCTGGTATTTGAATAAAATTAAATAGTATATGCCGGATGCCATCTTTGAGGGAGGCACATGATATCAAGCATTTGCTCATCGTATCAGTGTATTAGTATTGTCTTTTAGAGTATTGTAGGATTCGGAGAGATTTATTACGCAACTAATATTGTTCAAAGGTAGAAACACTCAATGAACTACAAACAAGCAGGAGAAAAACAACACAAAAGTCTTAGCTGAAGTTCGAGCATATCGACAAGTAGTATAATTGGACAGTTCGGCCGCCTCCTCCTCCTCCCGCCGCCTCCTCCGCCTCCTCCGCCGCCGCCGCCCGCGGGAAATTTGAATTTTGGCGGGAAATTTGAATTTTGGCGGGAGATTTGAATTTGTAAACAAAGTCACGTGCTTTTTGACAGCTGTCATCGACAACAACGCAACGCTAACCTCACTGCTGCCATCTTGACGGGCCTAAACCTCACTAGTGCCAACTTAACCTAACTAGCATGAGGTAAACAAAGCCACGTGTTTTTTGACAGCCACGTGCTTTTTGACAGACAACAACGCATCGCTAACCTCAGTACTGCCATCTTGACGGGCCTAACCTTAGTGGTACCAACTTAACCTCACTAGCATGAGGTAAACAAAGCCACGTGCTTTTTGACAGCCACGTGCTTTTCGACAGATTTGTAAACAAAGCCACGTGCTTTTTGACAGACAACAACGCATCGCAAACCTCAGTACTGCCATCTTGACGGGCCTAAACCTCAGTAGTGCCAACTTAACCTAACTAGCGCGAGGTAAACAAAGCCACGTGCTTTTTGACAGCCACGTGCTTTTTGACAGATTTGTAAACAAAGCCACGTGCTTTTTGACAGCTATCATCGACAACAACGCATCGCTAACCTCAGTACTGCCATCTTGACGGGCCTAAACCTTAGTGGTACCAACTTAACCTCACTAGCATGAGGTAAACAAAGCCACGTGTTTTTTGACAGCCACGTGCTTTTTTGACAGCTGTCATCCGCCATCTTTAAACCACAAAGCACTGTGCTGCCCTCTATATCGCAGTAGCCGCAAAATTCGTCACCTGTCATCAGCAGTGCTGCCATCTTGACTGGTCTAAACCTTAGTGCTACCAACTTAACCTAACTAGCGCGAGGTAAACAAAGCCACGTGCAGATGTCATCTGCTATCTTTAATCCAGAGAGCATCGTGCAGCCCTCTTTAGCTACTTACCTTTGAAATGTGGTACGTCACAGCTGTCATCCGCCATCTTGCATCGCAAACCTCAGTGCTGCACTCTATGTAGTGGCGGCAAATTCCACATGCTCTTGTTTGGAAACAAAGCCACGTGCAGCTGTCATCCGCCATCTTTAATCCATAGAGCACCGTGCTGCCCTCTTTAGCTACTTACCTTTGAAATGTGGTACGTCACAGCTGTCATCCGCCATCTTGCATCGCAAACCTCAGTGCTGCACTCTATGTAGTGGCGGTAAATTCCACGTGCTCTTGTTTGGAAACAAAGCCACGTGCAGCTGTCATCCGCCATCTTTAATCCAGAGAGCACCGTGCTGCCCTCTTTAGCTACTTACCTTTGAAATGTGGTACGTCACAGCTGTCATCCGCCATCTTGCATCGCAAACCTCAGTGCTGCCCGGTGGCGGCAAATTCCACGTGCTCTTGTTTGGAAACAAACCTATGCGCTTTTTTGTCAGCTATCATCCGCCATCTTTAATCTAGAGAGCACCGTGCTGCCCTCTATGTGGTGGTGGTAAATTCTACACGCTTTACAAACCCATGTGCTTTTCTGACAGCTGTCAACCGCCAGAGAGCACCGTGCTGCCCTCTTTATGCCGGTGGCAAATTCTACATGCTTTTTGACAGCTGTCACCCGCAAGAGAGCACCGTGCTGCCATCTTTAGCTAGATACCTGTGGTAGCGGTAAATTCCACGTGCTCTTGTTTAGTAAACAAAGCTACATGCTTTTTTGACAGCTGTCGTCCGCTATCTTTAATCAATAGAGCACTGTGCTGCGGGTAATTTCATCAGCTGTCATCCGCCATCTTTAATCTACACAACACCATGCTGCTCTCTGTAGTAGCGGGCAATTTGAAAAGTTCTGTTAGCTATCATCCGCCATCTTTAATCAAGAGAGCACCGTGCTGCCATCTATGTGGTGGCGGCAAATTCCACGTGCTCTTGTTTAGTAAACAAAGCCACGTGCGGCTGTCATCCGCCATCTTTGAGCACCGTGCTGCGGGCAATTTCGTCAGCTGTCATCCGCCATCTTTAATCTACAGAACACCGTGCTGCCCTCTGTAGTAGCGGGCAATTTGAAAAGTTCTGTTAGCTATCATCCGCCATCTTCGAGCACCGTGCTGCCCTCTATGTGGTGGCGGCAAATTCCACGTGCTTTACAAACTCACGTGCTTTTTTGACAGCTACCATCCGCCCTGCTCTCTGTAGTAGCGGGTAATTTGAAAAGTTCTGTTAGCTGTCATCCGCCATCTTTGAGCACCGTGCTGCCCGGTGGCGGTAAATTCCACGTGCTTTACAAACTCACGCGCAGCTGTCATCCGCCATCTTACATCGCAAACCTCAGTGCTACACTCTTTAGTTGAAAAATGTGGCGGATAATTTAAAAAAGAAAAATTCTACAGCGGCCATCTCTCGACGCTAATTGCACAAGATGGTGGCTATACATGACTCCTTAAAGGTGCTTATGCGAGATGATCGCTATACATAGACGCCCTTGGGATGCTTGCGCAAGATGGCGGTTATACATGGCTCCTTATGAGGGATGCTTGCGCGAGATGGTGGTTGCTCTTATGAGGCGGCTTAAGGATCCTTGGCTAGAGCCTCCCTAAGGATGCTTGCGCAAGATGGCGCATGCAAGATGGTGGCTATACATAGCTCCTTATGAGACAGCCAGTACAACATGTGATCAGAACATTGATTGATGTGTTCAGAACACAAAATAAGTAGAATCGAACACTGTACTCGATACAACATGTGATTAAAACATTGTTTGGTGTGTTCAGAACACTAATCGAACGCTGTACAACATGTTAGGGGATACCTTTGTTTAGATTGAAACATAACAAGACTAGAATTGAACACTGCACATTGATTGATGTGTTCAGAACACAAAATAAGTAGAATCGAACACTGTACTCGATACAACATGTGATTAAAACATTGTTTGGTGTGTTCAGAACACTAATCGAACGCTGTACAACATGTTAGGGGATACCTTTGTTTAGATTGAAACATAACAAGACTAGAATTGAACACTACACTCGATGTCGTTACATGTGTTCAGAACAATGATTGATGTGTTCAGATCACTAAACAAGTAGAATCGAACGCTGTACAACATGTTAGGGGATACCTTTGTTTAGATTGAAACATAACAAGACTAGAATCGAACACTGCACTCGATGTCGTTAACCTTAACATGTGATCCGATACAACATGTTAGGGGATACCTTTGTCCTAAGAACCGAACACTGTACAACATGTTAGGGGATACCTTTGTTTAGATTGAAACTAACAAGACTAGAATCGAACACTGCACTCGATGTCGTTACATGTGATCCGATACAACATGTTAGGGGATACCTTTGTTCTAAGAAAATTAGATTGAAACATAGCAAGCCTAGAATCGAACATTGTTTGATGTTTTCAGTACAACTTCAATGATTAACACACACACTGTGCACATATCGCATAGCTATCTCGCCTAGTATGAAAATCAAAAAACACACTGTGCACACATCGCATAGCTAACACTTCAAATGATTTGCTTAGTACGAAAAAAAATCTATACAGCGTAGCTAACTCGTTCATCACACTGCTCAGACGCTTAGTAATTGTGAATACACTCATACGAAAATCAAGAAAGCACACTGCGTAGCCAACTCGCTCGGTTCACTCGCTTAGTAATTACAACACTGATACACACACGGATAAGAATGTTCCGAGATACTTACATGTTTTTTAAGGGGGCTGAAAGATCATAAATTATATGTACACATGTTGTCTCCTCCAAGTTGTAAGATGAAATAGACGCAGTACTGCGAGTTTCCGCTCTAGCTGGCGAACGGAAGTAGCATGATATCTCAGCAAAAAATAAAAATACGCGTGAGCTTGGAAGTCAGACACAATGATGGATACCGCGATTCAAATCCTGGCAACTTATGCCGTCGGGAAGGGCATCTAGCTAGATCATGTAATGACGATCGCGCAGGCCCCTCGCCTAGCATTTACAGCTTCTAGTTCGAACCCGCTATCTTCCGAAGTAGTGTGAATGATTGAAGAGTGTTGAGGGTGATTCATTCGTCGGATGGAGGCGTTAAGCTGGCTTCTTCAGTAGGAGTAGGCTATGTCGGGACATCTAGTTATCGATTTAAAAATCCTAGTCAGGAGGGGTAACCGGTCGTATAAAACTATGGTGTGAGGCGGGGTGTGCAAAAAAGCTAGCATTAAGTAAGGGCTGTTGATAGGAGGCGTTAAACCTTGTGCAGGCTCCTTCATCAGGAGAATCCTACATGCCGGTACCGTGCTGGTTCTTTCAATAGGAGTAGGCACTGTGTGTGTTTTAACCTCTCCGTACAATCATGATATTTTACGTTAGGAACTTACATAGGCTAAATGCTACACATCCCGTGGCAGAGCCGGGAATCGAACTCGGACCTCCGAGGGTAGCAGCTAACTACTACACCACAGAGGAGTACTATTTCAGAATATTTTACAACCTTAATTAGTACTGTGTTTTAAGAGCTTACATGCTACTCAGCTAAGAAGACGTTCGCGAGTTACAAGTCGCTTATCAGTGTCCTCGCTCAAGGTTGAGCCGGAAGATACGTGTACAATTTCAGCTAACACATGCATTCCACACAACTCGCTCAGAATGACTGTGCCGATACTTCGAGGACTGTAGAACAAATCCATAGCCTACAGTTTAGTTTAGCGTGCATGCCTCTCACCCAGTAGTCTCGGGTTCGATTCTCTTGGGAATAAAAATGTGTTTAAATCGCATGAATGTGTTGAGTTGTCCTTCCTGATGCAAAACTAGCAGTATCTAACCTCTCACACTATAGTTTTCAACCGGTTGCCCTTCCTGACAACTCGGATTAAGAATCTGTTTTGTTTTAAGACTAGTTATCCTTCCTGACGCAAAACTGGTAGTATCTAAGCTCTTACATCATACGCTATGGTTTTCAACCGGTTACCCTTCCTGACGTCAAAGAACTCGGATTAAGAATCTGTCAAGAATCGGGGGTTTTACAGCTAGATGCTCTTCTTAGATTTTAAATCGCTGTATCACTACTGCCGGTTGCCCTTCCTGACTAAGATTTTAAAACACAAGAATTTGTTTTAAGACTCAAGTCTTGTTATGTTTCTTTCGTAATCTGCAAGTCTAAACAAGCATATCGCTGCACACTCTTGCCTTCGCGATGCGTGTTCGATAATTGTTTCCAACCGGTTGCCCTTCCTGACGTCAAAGAACTCGGATTAAGAATCTGTCGAGAATCGGGGGGTTTTACAGCTAGATGCTCTTCTTAGATTTTAAATCACGAACTATTGTTTTACTGCCGGATGCCCTTCCTGACTAAGATTTTAAATCGCAAGAATTTTGTTTTAAGACTCAAGTCTTGTTATGTTTCTTTCGTAATCTGCAAGTCTAAACAAGCATATCGCTGCACACTCTTGCCTTCACGATGCGTGTTCGATAATTGTTTTCAACTAGTTGCCCTTCCTGGCGTCAAAGAACTCGGATTAAGAATCTGTCGAGAATCGGGGGGATATACAGCTAGATGCACTTCTTAGATTTTAAATCACGAACTATTGTTTTACTGCTGGATGCCCTTCCTGACTAAGATTTTAAATCGCAAGAATTTGTTTTAAGACTCAAGTCTTGTTATGTTTCTTTCGTAATCTGCAAGTCTAAACAAGCATATCGCTGCACACTCTTGCCTTCGCGATGCGTGTTCGATAATTGTTTTCAACCGGTTGCCCTTCCTGACGTCAAAGAACTCGGATTAAGAATCTGTCGAGAATCGGGGGTTTTACTGCTAGATTTTAAATCACGAACTATTGTTTTACTGCCGGATACCCTTCCTGACTAAGATTTAAAATCGCAAGAATTTTGTTTTAAGACTCAAGTCTTGTTATGTTTCTTTCGTAATCTGCAAGTCTAAACAAGCATATCGCTGCACACTCTTGCCTTCGCGATGCGTGTTCGATAATTGTTTTCAACCGGTTGCCCTTCCTGACGTCAAAGAACTCGGATTAAGAATCTGTCGAGAATCGGGGGTTTTACAGCTAGATTTTAAATCGCAGTATCACGAACTATTGTTTTACTGCTGGATGCCCTTCCTGACTAAGATTTTAAATCGCAAGAATTTTGTTTTAAGACTCAAGTCTTGTTATGTTTCTTTCGTAATCTGCAAGTCTAAACAAGCATATCGCTGCACACTCTTGCCTTCGCGATGCGTGTTCGATAATTGTTTTCAACCGGTTGCCCTTCCTGACGTCAAAGAACTCAGATTAAGAATCTGTCGAGAATCGGGGGTTTTACAGCTAGATTTTAAATCGCAGTATCACGAACTATTGTTTTACTACCGGATGCCCTTCCTGACTAAGATTTTAAATCGCAAGAATTTGTTTTAAGACTCAAGTCTTGTTATGTTTCTTTCGTAATCTGCAAGTCTAAACAAGCATATCGCTGCACACTCTTGCCTTCGCGATGCCTGTTCGATAATTGTTTTCAACTAGTTGCCCTTCCTGGCGTCAAAGAACTCGGATTAAGAATCTGTCGAGAATCGGGGGATATACAGCTAGATTTTAAATCGCAGTATCACGAACTATTGTTTTACTACCGGATGCCCTTCCTGACTAAGATTTTAAATCGCAAGAATTTGTTTTAAGACTCACAGTCTTGTTATGTTTCTTTCGTAATCTGCAGGTCTAAACAAGCATATCGCTGCACACTCTTGCCTTCGCGATGCGTGTTCGATAATTGTTTTCGACCGGTTGCCCTTCCTGACGTCAAAGAACTCGGATTAAGAATCTATCGAAGTAGTATAATTGGACAGTTCGGCGGCCACCTCCACCTCAGGCTCCCAGTGGCCACCTCCACCTCCACCTCAGCCAGAGGCCTCCCAGTGGCCACCTCCACCTCCACCACAGCCAGAGGCCTCCCAGATGCCTCCTCCACCTCAGCCAGAGGCCTCTTCCAGTGCTGCCAACTTAACCTAACTAGCGCGAAATTTGAATTTGTAAACAAAGCCACGTGCTTTTTGACAGACAACAACGCATCGCTAACCTCAGTACTGCCATCTTGACGGGCCTAAACCTTAGTAGTACCAACTTGACCTAACTAGCGCGAGGTAAACAAAGCCACGTGTTTTTTTGACAGAAAGGTGCTTTTTGACAGATTTGTAAACAAAGCCACGTGCTTTTTGACAGACAACAACGCATCGCTAACCTCAGTACTGCCATCTTGACGGGCCTAAACCTTAGTGGTACCAACTTAACCTAACTAGCGCGAGGTAAACAAAGCCACGTGCTTTTTGACAGCCACGTGCTTTTTTGACAGCTGTCATCCGCCATCTTTAAACTACAGAGCACCGTGCTGCCCTCTTTCGTCACCTGTCATCGGCAGTGCTGCCATCTTGACGGGCCTAAACCTTAGTGCTACCAACTTAACCTCACTAGCTCGAGATAAACAAATCCACGTGCTTTTTGACAGCTACGTGCTTTTTTGATAGCTGTCATCCGCCATCTTTAATCTATAGAGCACAGTGCTGCCCTCTTTAGCTACTTACCTTTGAAATGTGGTGGCGAATAATTTGAAAAATGCTTTTCGACAAGCAGCCATCTTTAATCCAGAGAGAACAGTGCTGCCCTCTATGTGGTGGCGGCAAATTGAAAAATTCCACGTGCTCTTGTTTGAAAACAAACTCACGTGCTTTTTTGACAGCTGTCATCTGCCATCTTTAATCTATAGAGCACAGTGCTGCCCTCTTTAGTTTGAAATGTGGTGGTGGTAAATTCCACGTGCTCTTGTTTGGAAACAAAGCCACGTGCAGCTGTCATCCGCCATCTTTAATCAACAGAGCACTGTGCTACTATCATGCGGGCAATTTCATCACCTGTCATCCGCCATCTTTAATCCACAGAACACCGTGCTGCCCTCTTTATGGCTACTACCTTAAGCACGTAGTAGCGGACAATTTGAAAAGTTCTGTTAGCTATCATCCGCCATCTTTAATCAAGAGAGCACCGTGCTGCCATCTTTAGCTAGATACCTTTGAAATGTGGTGGCGGCAAATTGAAAAATTCCACGTGCTCTTGTTTGGAAACAAACTCACGTGCTTTTTCGACAGCTACCATCCGCCATCTTTAATCAACAGAGCATAGTGCTACCCTCTTTGTGATGGCGGCAAATTCCACGTGCTCTTGTTTGGTAAACATAGCCATGTGCAGCTGTCATCCGCCATCTTTAATACAGAGAGCACCGTGCTGCCCTCTTTATCGTAGTAGATGTAAATTCGTCACCTGTCATCCGCGGTGCTGCCATCTTTAGCTAGATACCTTTGAAAAGTGGTGGCGGATAATTTAAAAAGAAAAATTCTACAGCAGCCCTCTCTCGACGCTAATTGCATAAGATGGTGGCTATACATGACTCCTTAAGGGTGCTTACGCAAGATGGCTGCTATACACAGGTTCTTATGAGACGCCCTTGGGATGCTTGCGCAAGATGGCAGTTATACATGGCTCCTTATGAGATACCCTAGGGATGCTTGCGCAAGATAGCGGCTGATCTTATGGGATGGCTTAAGGGTCCTTGCACAAGATGGCTTGAGACGCCCTAAGGATGCTTGCGCAAGATGGCGGACACAAGATGGCAGCTATACATAACTCCTTATGAGACGCTTTAAGGGTGCTTGCGCAAGATAGTTGCTACTCTTAGCTTAGAGGCTAACGTGTCGTGATAGTTCGATTCATTAAATTTAGGGCTTAAATGCGAAATGTTAAATATATCGAAAACGGTGCACCGTAGAGCAAAACGGACAAAATTTTTCTGCCTAATACCTAGGTTCGCAGTATGAGGAACAAGAAAATCATAGTCTAATGATGAGATCAACGGTTCGGTTCCTACTTAGGCCCTTTGGCATTTGCTCTGTTTTAGCTTGTATTGAAGCGAGTCTTCGTAACATGATCAGGTCTAGCTATGGTAGAGAGTATAACGTACCGTGCAGGTTCGATTCATTAAATTTGGAGGCTTAAATGCAAAATGTTAAATATCTCGAAAACGATGCATCGTAGAGCAAAACGGACAAAATTTTTCCGCCTAATACGTAGGTTCGTAGTATCAGGAACAAGAAAAAACATAGTCTAATGATGAGATCAACGGTTCGATTCCTACTTAAGCCCTTTGGCATTCGCAGCTATCTATTTCTACAAGATGGTGGCTGCTCTTATGAGAAACAAGATGCCTTGAGACGTCCTAGGGATGCTTACGCAAGATGGCAGACACAAAATGGTGACTATACATAGCTCCTTATGAGACGGCCTAGGGGTGCTCGCACAAGATGGCGGCTACTCTTATGAAGAAAGCTAGCTTAGAGGCTACTGCGCAAGATAACAGCTGCTGTTATGCATGTGGTGGAGGGCAATTTGAAATTCTATGTGCTTAATCAACAGAGCACCCTGCTGCCCTCTTTAGCTGAAATGTGGTGGTGGATAATTTGAAAAATTCTTTTGACGGCTATCATCTTTAAAAACAATGGCGACTATACATAGGCTGTTAAGGTCTTATCATTCTCCTCCTCCTCCTCCTCCTCCTGCTCCTCCTCCTCCTCCTCCCCCTCCTCCTTCTCTAACTCCTCCTCCGCCTCTTATGTCAAGGCATAGCTTTATATCGAACAAGTTTAAACCTGCATCGCGAAGGCAAGCGTGTGCAGCGATAACATTATTGTGCATGTTTAGACTTTCGAAACATAAGAAGAGTAGAATCAAACGCTGTACTCGATACGACATGTGATCAGAACATTGATTGATGCGTTCAGAAAAACAAAATAAGTGATCAAGACTAGAATCGAACAATGTACTCAATACATCATGTGTTTAGAATATGTCAGGGGATACGCTTGTTCTAAGAAGATCAGATTGAAACATAACAAGACTAGAATAGAACACTGTAATCGATGTTGTTAACTTCAACATGTGATCAGAACATTGATTGATGTGTTCAGAACACAAAATAAGTGATCATGACTAGAATCGAACACTGTACTCGATACAACATGTGATCAGAACATTGATCGATGTGTTCAGAACACGAAATAAGTGATCAAGACTAGAATCGAACACTGTACTCAATACAACATGTGTTTAGAACATGTTAGGGGGTACCCTTGTTCTAAGAAGATCAGAATGAAACATAACAAGACTAGAATCGAACACTGTAATCGATGTTGTTAACCTCAACATATGATCAGAACATTGTTTGATGTGTTCAGAGCAAAAGTACAATTTTGATGATTTGCTTAGTGTAAAATCAAAAACTATGGAAACACACTGTGCACATATCGCGTAGCTAACTCGCTCAGTAAGCAATATTGCAAAACTACAACTTCAATGATTTGCATAGTGTAAAAATCAAAAACACACTGTACCCATACTGCGCAGCTAACTCGCTCGGTAAACGATATAGCCAAAGTATAACTTCAAATTATTTACCTTCCATCATTCGTCTTGTGTGTAAAAATCAGTCGAACAAGTTATCGCATAAAAATGGCTGAAAAAAAATCGTGATAGGGTATGGAACCCAGGGGTTACATCTTATCAGAAGGGCAAAAAGGATGAAAGGACTCTTCCTCCTACTTACCGCACATTCCTTGGCTAAAGGGCTAATGGGCTAAAGGGCTAATGGGCTAAAGGGCTAAAGGGCTAAAGGTGCAACAACCTCATCGATCGCTATCAGCAAGAACGCTTGTACTTTGTTAAGTGTAGAAAATTAATCTTTATTTGTAAATGGTTTCATGTTCAGAACAAGGAATGGAAAATCCCCGAGGTGTGATGAGTTACGTTTTTCGAACTAGTGTTTGGAACACTGAACTTTCCAAGATGATAGCAGAGAGTTTAGCAATGTTCTGTTGTTGGATTTTAAATTCCGCGCTACAACATGCATAAGGTGGTAGCCTTGAGGTTTACCGCCGTAAAGATGGCAAGAGTGAGGTTAACAATGTTCTGTTGTTGGATTTTAAATTCCGCGCTACAACATGCATAAGGTGGCAGCCTTGAGGTTTACCGCCGTAAAGATGGCAAGAGTGAGGTTAACAATGTTCTGCTGTTGGATTTTAAATTCCGCGCTATAACATGCATAAGGTGGCAGCCTTGAGGTTTACCGCCGTAAAGATGGCAGCAGTGAGGTTAGCGACGCTCTATTGTCCTTCAAAGTGAGGTTAGGGTTCGTCAAGAAGACAGCTGTCAAAAAAGCAAGTGGCTATGTTTACCAAACAAGAGCACGTGGTCGTGACGTCACGGTCACGTAATCAATCCTTAGCTCGACGTCGTTAAGAGCAGTATTAGGGTTAGCTATGCTTAAAAGTCTTGGGAACAGAGCAGCAGTATGAATTGCTATGTTTCAAAGCGTGTACACATGACCTATCGATTTTACATGCATCGACCATCGAACTAAACTTCATCCGCTAGATCGTGCTGCTATCTTAGCATAACCTATACCCATAAAATTAAAGTACAATGAATAGCCATGTTTCAAAGCGTGTACACATCACCTATCGATTTTGCACACATCGACTCTCGTACTAAACTTCTTCCGCTAGATTGTGCTGCTATCTTAGCATAACCTATACGCGTGACCTTAAGGTACAAAGAATAGCCATGTTTCAAAGCGTGTACACATTACCTATCGACTTTGCATGCAACAAATATCGTACTAAACTTCTTCCGCTAGGTTGTGCTATCTTAGCATAACTTATACACATGAACTTAAAGTACGAAGAATAGCCATGTTTCAAAGCGTGTACACATTACTTATTGATTTTGCATGCATCAAATATCGTACTAAATTTCCTCCGCTAGATTGTGCTGCTATCTTAGCATAACCTATACCCATGAACTTAAAGTATAATAAATAGTCATGTTTCAAAGCGTGTACACATCAACTATCGAATTTGCATGTATCGACTCTCGTACTAAACTTCTGCAGGTAGATTGTGCTGCTATCTCAGCATAACTAAGACGCATGAACTTAAAGAACAAAGAAGAGCTATGTCTCAAAACGTTTACACATTACCTATCGATTTTGCAAGCATCGACTCTCGTACTAAACTTCTTCCGCTAGATTGTGCTGCTATCTTAGCGTAACCTATACGCATGACCTTAAGGTACAAAGAATAGCCATGTTTCAAAGCGTGTACACATTACCTATCGACTTTGCATGCAACAAATATCGTACTAAACTTCTTCCGCTAGGTTGTGCTGCTATCTTAGCATAACTTATACACATGAACTTAAAGTACGAAGAATAGCCATGTTTCAAAGCGTGTACACATTACTTATTGATTTTGCATGCATCAAATATCGTACTAAATTTCCTCCGCTAGATTGTGCTGCTATCTTAGCATAACCTATACCCATGAACTTAAAGTACAATGAATAGTCATGTTTTAAAGCGTGTACGCATCAACTATCGATTTTGCATGTATCGACTCTCGTACAAAACTTCTTCCGCTAGGTTGTGCTGCTATCTTAGCATAACTAATACACATGAACTTAAAGTACAAAGAATAGCCTTGTTTCAAAGCGTTTACACATTACCTAATGATTTTGCACGAAACGACTATCATACTAAACTTTTTCCACTAGATTGTGCTAAAATCATGTAGGTGTGCTGCTACTCATACTAAACTTTTTCCACTCGATTGTGCTAAAATCATGTAAGTGTGCTGCTATCTTAGCATAACCTATCGATTTTACATGCATCGACTATCGTACTAGACTTCTTCCGCTAGAGCATGTAGCAATCGCTTTTGTGTATCCCAAACCCCTGTGCACGAACTTAAAGCATAAAGATGAGCTATGTTCTAAAGCGTGTACACATCACCTATCGATAATGTATGTATCGAATATCGTACTAAACTTCTCCTGCTAGAGTGTACGAGTATCGCTTGTGCGTGCACGAACTTAAAGCATACAGAATAGCAATGTATAAAAATCTTGTAAACAAAGCAGCAGCATTACGTATAGTCAAGATTAAATGCGTGCACACATCATGTATCCATGATGCACACAGTACTAAACTTATTCCATTAGATGTACAAAGTTCGCATGTGTTTGTACTGCTATCTTAGCATAGCCTATGTGCATGAACTTAAAGCATAAAGAATAGTTATGTGTAAAAAATCTTGTGAACATAGCAGAGTGTTAACTACGTAGGTGTAGACATTGAACTTTACATGCTGAGGCAACATACTACGTGACCGTGACGTCACGACCACGTGCTCTTGTTTGGTAAACATAGCCACGTGCTTTTTTGACAGCTGCCTTCTTGACGAACCCTAACCTCACTTTGAAGGACAACAGAGCGTCGCTAACCTCACTGCTGCCATCTTTACGGCGGTAAACCTCAAGGCTGCCACCTTATGCATGTTATAGCGCGGAATTTAAAATCCAACAGCAGAACATTGTTAACCTCACTCTTGCCATCTTTACGGCGGTAAACCTCAAGGCTGCCACCTTATGCATGTTGTAGCGCGGAATTTAAAATCCAACAACAGAACATTGTTAACCTCACTCTTGCCATCTTTACGGCGGTAAACCTCAAGGCTACCACCTTATGCATGTTGTAGCGCGGAATTTAAAATCCAACAACAGAACATTGCTAAACTCTCTGCTATCATCTTGAAAAGTTCAGTGTTCCAAACACTAGTTCGAAAAACGTAACTCATCACACCTCGGGGATTTTCCATTCCTTGTTCTGAACATGAAACCATTTACAAATAAAGATTAATTTTCTACACTTAACAAAGTACAAGCGTTCTTGCTGATAGCGATCGATGAGGTTGTTGCACCTTTAGCCCTTTAGCCCTTTAGCCCATTAGCCCTTTAGCCCATTAGCCCTTTAGCCAAGGAATGTGCGGTAAGGAGGAGGAAGAGTCCTTTCATCCTTTTTGCCCTTCTGATAAGATGTAACCCCTGGGTTCCATACCCTATCACGATTTTTTTTCAGCCATGTTTATGCGATAACTTGTTCGACTGATTTTTACACACAAGACGAATGATGGAAGGTAAATAATTTGAAGTTATACTTTGGCTATATCGTTTACCGAGCGAGTTAGCTGCGCAGTATGGGTACAGTGTGTTTTTGATTTTTACACTATGCAAATCATTGAAGTTGTAGTTTTGCAATATTGCTTACTGAGCGAGTTAGCTACGCGATATGTGCACAGTGTGTTTCCATAGTTTTTGATTTTACACTAAGCAAATCATCAAAATTGTACTTTTGCTCTGAACACATCAAACAATGTTCTGATCATATGTTGAGGTTAACAACATCGATTACAGTGTTCGATTCTAGTCTTGTTATGTTTCATTCTGATCTTCTTAGAACAAGGGTACCCCCTAACATGTTCTAAACACATGTTGTATTGAGTACATTGTTCGATTCTAGTCTTGATCACTTATTTCGTGTTCTGAACGCATCAATCAATGTTCTGATCACATGTCGTATCGAGTACAGCGTTTGATTCTACTCTTATGTTTCGAAAGTCTAAACATGCACAATAATGTTATCGCTGCACACGCTTGCCTTCGCGATGCAGGTTTAAACTTGTTCGATATAAAGCTATGCCTTGACATAAGAGGCGGAGGAGGAGGTAGAGAAGGAGGAGGGGGAGGAGGAGGAGGAGGAGGAGGATGAGAATGATAAGACCTTAACAGCCTATGTATAGTCGCCATTGTTTTTAAAGATGATAGCTGTCAAAAGAATTTTTCAAATTATCCACCACCACATTTCAGCTAAAGAGGGCAGCAGGGTGCTCTGTTGATTAAGCACATAGAATTTCAAATTGCCCTCCACCACATGCATAACAGCAGCTGTTATCTTGCGCAGTAGCCTCTAAGCTAGCTTTCTTCATAAGAGTAGCCGCCATCTTGTGCGAGCACCCCTAGGCCGTCTCATAAGGAGCTATGTATAGTCACCATTTTGTGTCTGCCATCTTGCGTAAGCATCCCTAGGACGTCTCAAGGCATCTTGTTTCTCATAAGAGCAGCCACCATCTTGTAGAAATAGATAGCTGCGAATGCCAAAGGGCTTAAGTAGGAATCGAACCGTTGATCTCATCATTAGACTATGTTTTTTCTTGTTCCTGATACTACGAACCTACGTATTAGGCGGAAAAATTTTGTCCGTTTTGCTCTACGATGCATCGTTTTCGAGATATTTAACATTTTGCATTTAAGCCTCCAAATTTAATGAATCGAACCTGCACGGTACGTTATACTCTCTACCATAGCTAGACCTGATCATGTTACGAAGACTCGCTTCAATACAAGCTAAAACAGAGCAAATGCCAAAGGGCCTAAGTAGGAACCGAACCGTTGATCTCATCATTAGACTATGATTTTCTTGTTCCTCATACTGCGAACCTAGGTATTAGGCAGAAAAATTTTGTCCGTTTTGCTCTACGGTGCACCGTTTTCGATATATTTAACATTTCGCATTTAAGCCCTAAATTTAATGAATCGAACTATCACGACACGTTAGCCTCTAAGCTAAGAGTAGCAACTATCTTGCGCAAGCACCCTTAAAGCGTCTCATAAGGAGTTATGTATAGCTGCCATCTTGTGTCCGCCATCTTGCGCAAGCATCCTTAGGGCGTCTCAAGCCATCTTGTGCAAGGACCCTTAAGCCATCCCATAAGATCAGCCGCTATCTTGCGCAAGCATCCCTAGGGTATCTCATAAGGAGCCATGTATAACTGCCATCTTGCGCAAGCATCCCAAGGGCGTCTCATAAGAACCTGTGTATAGCAGCCATCTTGCGTAAGCACCCTTAAGGAGTCATGTATAGCCACCATCTTATGCAATTAGCGTCGAGAGAGGGCTGCTGTAGAATTTTTCTTTTTAAATTATCCGCCACCACTTTTCAAAGGTATCTAGCTAAAGATGGCAGCACCGCGGATGACAGGTGACGAATTTACATCTACTACGATAAAGAGGGCAGCACGGTGCTCTCTGTATTAAAGATGGCGGATGACAGCTGCACATGGCTATGTTTACCAAACAAGAGCACGTGGAATTTGCCGCCATCACAAAGAGGGTAGCACTATGCTCTGTTGATTAAAGATGGCGGATGGTAGCTGTCGAAAAAGCACGTGAGTTTGTTTCCAAACAAGAGCACGTGGAATTTTTCAATTTGCCGCCACCACATTTCAAAGGTATCTAGCTAAAGATGGCAGCACGGTGCTCTCTTGATTAAAGATGGCGGATGATAGCTAACAGAACTTTTCAAATTGTCCGCTACTACGTGCTTAAGGTAGTAGCCATAAAGAGGGCAGCACGGTGTTCTGTGGATTAAAGATGGCGGATGACAGGTGATGAAATTGCCCGCATGATAGTAGCACAGTGCTCTGTTGATTAAAGATGGCGGATGACAGCTGCACGTGGCTTTGTTTCCAAACAAGAGCACGTGGAATTTACCACCACCACATTTCAAACTAAAGAGGGCAGCACTGTGCTCTATAGATTAAAGATGGCAGATGACAGCTGTCAAAAAAGCACGTGAGTTTGTTTTCAAACAAGAGCACGTGGAATTTTTCAATTTGCCGCCACCACATAGAGGGCAGCACTGTTCTCTCTGGATTAAAGATGGCTGCTTGTCGAAAAGCATTTTTCAAATTATCCGCCACCACATTTCAAAGGTAAGTAGCTAAAGAGGGCAGCACTGTGCTCTATAGATTAAAGATGGCGGATGACAGCTATCAAAAAAGACGTAGCTGTCAAAAAGCACGTGGATTTGTTTATCTCGAGCTAGTGAGGTTAAGTTGGTAGCACTAAGGTTTAGGCCCGTCAAGATGGCAGCACTGCCGATGACAGGTGACGAAAGAGGGCAGCACGGTGCTCTGTAGTTTAAAGATGGCGGATGACAGCTGTCAAAAAAGCACGTGGCTGTCAAAAAGCACGTGGCTTTGTTTATCTCGCGCTAGTTAGGTTAAGTTGGTACTACTGAGGTTTAGGCCCGTCAAGATGGCAGTACTGGGGTTAGCGATGCGTTGTTGTCGATGACAGCTGTCAAAAAGCACGTGGCTTTGTTTACAAATCTGTCGAAAAGCACGTGGCTGTCAAAAAAACACGTGGGTTTGTTTACCTCATGCTAGTTAGGTTAAGTTGGTACCACTAAGGTTTAGGCCCGTCAAGATGGTAGTACTGAGGTTTGCGATGCGTTGTTGTTGATGAGAGCTGTCAAAAAGCACGTGGCTTTGTTTAAAAATCTGTCAAAAGCACGTGGCTGTCAAAAAGCACGTGGCTTTGTTTACCTCGCGCTAGTTAGGTTAAGTTGGCACTACTGAGGTTTAGGCCCGTCAAGATGGCAGTACTGAGGTTAGCGGTGCGTTGTTGTCTGTCAAAAAGCACGTGGCTTTGTTTACAAATTCAAATTTCCCGCGGGAGGTGGAGGAGACCTCTGGGAGGCCTCCGGCTGAGGTGGAGGTGGAGGTGGCCACTGGGAGGCCTCTGGCTGAGGTGGAGGTGGAGGTGGCCACTGGGAGCCTGAGGTGGAGGTGGCCGCCGAACTGTCCAATTATACTACTTATCGAGAATCGGGGGATATACAGCTAGATTTTAAACCGCAGTATCACGAACTATTGTTTTACTGCTGGATGCCCTTCCTGACTAAGATTTTAAATCGCAAGAATTTGTTTTAAGACTCAAGTCTTGTTATGTTTCTTTCGTAATCTGCAAGTCTAAACAAGCATATCGCTGCACACTCTTGCCTTCACGATGCGTATTCGATAATTGTTTTCAACCGGTTGCCCTTCCTGACGTCAAAGAACTCGGATTAAGAATCTGTTGAGAATCGGGGGTTTCACTGCTAGATTTTAAATCGCAGTATCACGAACTATTGTTTTACTACCGGATGCCCTTCCTGACTAAGATTTTAAATCGCAAGAATTTGTTTTAAGACTTAAGTCTTGTTATGTTTCTTTCATAATCTGCAGGTCTAAACAAGCATATCGCTGCACACTCTCGCCTTCGCGATGCGTGTTCGATAATTGTTTTCGACCGGTTGCCCTTCCTGACGTCAAAGAACTCGGATTAAGAATCTATCGAGAATCGGGGGTTTTACAGCCAGATTTTAAATCGCAGTATCACGAACTATTGTTTTACGGCTGGATGCCCTTCCTGACTAAGATTTTAAATCGCAAGAATTTGTTTTAAGACTGAAGTCTTGTTATGTTTCTTTCGTAATCTGCAAGTCTAAACAAGCATATCGCTGCACACTCTTGCCTTCGCGATGCGTGTTCGATAATTGTTTTCAACCGGTTGCCCTTCCTGACGTCAAAGAACTCGGATTAAGAATCTGTCGAGAATCGGGGATTTACAGCTAGATGCTCGCCGGATACCCTTCCCGACGGCATAAGTTGCCAGGATTTGAATCGCGGTATCCATCATTGTGTCTGACTTGCAAGCTCACGCGTATTTTTATTTTTTGCTGAGATATCATGCTACTTCCGTTCGCCAGCTAGAGCGGAAACTCGCAGTACTGCGTCTATTTCATCTTACAACTTGGAGGAGACAACATGTGTACATATAATTTATGATCTTTCAGCCCCCTTAAAAAACATGTAAGTATCTCGGAACATTCTTATCCGTGTGTGTATCAGTGTTGTAATTACTAAGCGAGTGAACCGAGCGAGTTGGCTACGCAGTGTGCTTTCTTGATTTTCGTATGAGTGTATTCACAATTACTAAGCGTCTGAGCAGTGTGATGAACGAGTTAGCTACGCGGTATAGATTTTTTTTCGTACTAAGCAAATCATTTGAAGTGTTAGCTATGCGATATGTGCACAGTGTGTTTTTTGATTTTCATACTAGGCGAGATAGCTATGCGATATGTGCACAGTGTGTGTGTTAATCATTGAAGTTGTACTGAAAACATCAAACAATGTTCGATTCTAGGCTTGCTATGTTTCAATCTAATTTTCTTAGAACAAAGGTATCCCCTAACATGTTGTATCGGATCACATGTAACGACATCGAGTGCAGTGTTCGATTCTAGTCTTGTTAGTTTCAATCTAAACAAAGGTATCCCCTAACATGTTGTACAGTGTTCGGTTCTTAGGACAAAGGTATCCCCTAACATGTTGTATCGGATCACATGTTAAGGTTAACGACATCGAGTGCAGTGTTCGATTCTAGTCTTGTTATGTTTCAATCTAAACAAAGGTATCCCCTAACATGTTGTACAGCGTTCGATTCTACTTGTTTAGTGATCTGAACACATCAATCATTGTTCTGAACACATGTAACGACATCGAGTGTAGTGTTCAATTCTAGTCTTGTTATGTTTCAATCTAAACAAAGGTATCCCCTAACATGTTGTACAGCGTTCGATTAGTGTTCTGAACACACCAAACAATGTTTTAATCACATGTTGTATCGAGTACAGTGTTCGATTCTACTTATTTTGTGTTCTGAACACATCAATCAATGTGCAGTGTTCAATTCTAGTCTTGTTATGTTTCAATCTAAACAAAGGTATCCCCTAACATGTTGTACAGCGTTCGATTAGTGTTCTGAACACACCAAACAATGTTTTAATCACATGTTGTATCGAGTACAGTGTTCGATTCTACTTATTTTGTGTTCTGAACACATCAATCAATGTTCTGATCACATGTTGTACTGGCTGTCTCATAAGGAGCTATGTATAGCCACCATCTTGCATGCGCCATCTTGCGCAAGCATCCTTAGGGAGGCTCTAGCCAAAATCCTTAAGCCGCCTCATAAGAGCAACCACCATCTCGCGCAAGCATCCCTCATAAGGAGCCATGTATAACCGCCATCTTGCGCAAGCATCCCAAGGGCGTCTATGTATAGCGATCATCTCGCATAAGCACCTTTAAGGAGTCATGTATAGCCACCATCTTGTGCAATTAGCGTCGAGAGATGGCCGCTGTAGAATTTTTCTTTTTTAAATTATCCGCCACCATTTTTCAACTAAAGAGTGTAGCACTGAGGTTTGCGATGTAAGATGGCGGATGACAGCTGCGCGTGAGTTTGTAAAGCACGTGGAATTTACCGCCACCGGGCAGCACGGTGCTCAAAGATGGCGGATGACAGCTAACAGAACTTTTCAAATTACCCGCTACTACAGAGAGCAGGGCGGATGGTAGCTGTCAAAAAAGCACGTGAGTTTGTAAAGCACGTGGAATTTGCCGCCACCACATAGAGGGCAGCACGGTGCTCGAAGATGGCGGATGATAGCTAACAGAACTTTTCAAATTGCCCGCTACTACAGAGGGCAGCACGGTGTTCTGTAGATTAAAGATGGCGGATGACAGCTGACGAAATTGCCCGCAGCACGGTGCTCAAAGATGGCGGCTGACAGCCGCACGTGGCTTTGTTTACTAAACAAGAGCACGTGGAATTTGCCGCCACCACATAGATGGCAGCACGGTGCTCTCTTGATTAAAGATGGCGGATGATAGCTAACAGAACTTTTCAAATTGCCCGCTACTACAGAGAGCAGCATGGTGTTGTGTAGATTAAAGATGGCGGATGACAGCTGATGAAATTACCCGCAGCACAGTGCTCTATTGATTAAAGATAGCGGACGACAGCTGTCAAAAAAGCATGTAGCTTTGTTTACTAAACAAGAGCACGTGGAATTTACCGCTACCACAGGTATCTAGCTAAAGATGGCAGCACGGTGCTCTCTTGCGGGTGACAGCTGTCAAAAAGCATGTAGAATTTGCCACCGGCATAAAGAGGGCAGCACGGTGCTCTCTGGCGGTTGACAGCTGTCAGAAAAGCACATGGGTTTGTAAAGCGTGTAGAATTTACCACCACCACATAGAGGGCAGCACGGTGCTCTCTAGATTAAAGATGGCGGATGATAGCTGACAAAAAAGCGCATAGGTTTGTTTCCAAACAAGAGCACGTGGAATTTGCCGCCACCGGGCAGCACTGAGGTTTGCGATGCAAGATGGCGGATGACAGCTGTGACGTACCACATTTCAAAGGTAAGTAGCTAAAGAGGGCAGCACGGTGCTCTCTGGATTAAAGATGGCGGATGACAGCTGCACGTGGCTTTGTTTCCAAACAAGAGCACGTGGAATTTACCGCCACTACATAGAGTGCAGCACTGAGGTTTGCGATGCAAGATGGCGGATGACAGCTGTGACGTACCACATTTCAAAGGTAAGTAGCTAAAGAGGGCAGCACGGTGCTCTATGGATTAAAGATGGCGGATGACAGCTGCACGTGGCTTTGTTTCCAAACAAGAGCATGTGGAATTTGCCGCCACTACATAGAGTGCAGCACTGAGGTTTGCGATGCAAGATGGCGGATGACAGCTGTGACGTACCACATTTCAAAGGTAAGTAGCTAAAGAGGGCTGCACGATGCTCTCTGGATTAAAGATAGCAGATGACATCTGCACGTGGCTTTGTTTACCTCGCGCTAGTTAGGTTAAGTTGGTAGCACTAAGGTTTAGACCAGTCAAGATGGCAGCACTGCTGATGACAGGTGACGAATTTTGCGGCTACTGCGATATAGAGGGCAGCACAGTGCTTTGTGGTTTAAAGATGGCGGATGACAGCTGTCAAAAAAGCACGTGGCTGTCAAAAAACACGTGGCTTTGTTTACCTCATGCTAGTGAGGTTAAGTTGGTACCACTAAGGTTTAGGCCCGTCAAGATGGCAGTACTGAGGTTAGCGATGCGTTGTTGTCGATGATAGCTGTCAAAAAGCACGTGGCTTTGTTTACAAATCTGTCAAAAAGCACGTGGCTGTCAAAAAGCACGTGGCTTTGTTTACCTCGCGCTAGTTAGGTTAAGTTGGCACTACTGAGGTTTAGGCCCGTCAAGATGGCAGTACTGAGGTTTGCGATGCGTTGTTGTCTGTCAAAAAGCACGTGGCTTTGTTTACAAATCTGTCGAAAAGCACGTGGCTGTCAAAAAGCACGTGGCTTTGTTTACCTCATGCTAGTGAGATTAAGTTGGTACCACTAAGGTTAGGCCCGTCAAGATGGCAGTACTGAGGTTAGCGATGCGTTGTTGTCTGTCAAAAAGCACGTGGCTGTCAAAAAACACGTGGCTTTGTTTACCTCATGCTAGTTAGGTTAAGTTGGCACTAGTGAGGTTTAGGCCCGTCAAGATGGCAGCAGTGAGGTTAGCGTTGCGTTGTTGTCGATGACAGCTGTCAAAAAGCACGTGACTTTGTTTACAAATTCAAATCTCCCGCCAAAATTTAAATTTCCCGCCAAAATTCAAATTTCCCGCGGGCGGTGGCGGCGGCGGCGGAGGCGGAGGAGGAGGCGGAGGAGGAGGCGGAGGAGGAGGCGGAGGAGGCGGCGGGAGGAGGAGGAGGCGGCCGAACTGTCCAATTATACTACTTCGACACATGACAATTGACTGCCTGTCCCTTTTTCCCCAGAGTTCCCTTGAAACACACCAACCGTCCCCTTTGATACCGCCAATATGATTCACATTCCCACGGTATATTATGGATGGAAAATCAAATTTAACCATTTTGGCGCTCACCTGCTCTTTTAATTCACCCTTTCAATTGTTGAACGACATTTCAACTACTATGAGATGGCCGAGGCATCGGAATGTTATCTCGACGGAGTTTTGTAATGTGACAGAAGCATGCGATATAGATTTTTCACAAATAGAAACCTCAAAATGACACCAACCTCATCCGGACAGAACCCGCTTGCTGTGGAAAAGACTACAGTGGTTAACTGACTCGAGGTCGTTTTATATAAATTAAAACAATGAAAATATACTGCCAGTTATTTAGCTACATCTCTAGTTTCACTTTCGCTGTAGTTGTAAGCTAGCACGTGGGAATACTTACATGTGGCACAGAAAGTGGCTTTGAGAACATCTCTCTGACAGAATTATGTCGCTCACCACCCTACATATGCTTTTAAAATTTATTGCACGTGCTCCCACTGAAAAAGCCCAGTAGGATGGTAAACGAGATATTACATTTCCATATGAACACATTCATGAAAATGTTTTTTATTAAATGTCGTTCTATGAAACCCGAGTTTCTGGAGTAAAAGTCTTTTTTTATCACTAATATATTAGTAAATGAAACATTTTTAATAGATCTGTATGAATACAAATACCCGCACCATACAAGTCATATTTCGGTCGTCCGTATGCTGAGGTAAGGGAATATAGGCTACGAGGCGTGTCCGGAAAGTAAAGACTCTGCGATAATGAAGGCAAAGAACTCAGAGGGGACGGCGAGAGACAACAATGTCGGCGAAGCAGCGACTATGTGGGTGGGCTAACAGTGAGCGAAACAAAAACACCGGCGTATCTTTGAAGAAGCTTCTACAGTAGAAGTAGCTAGAAGCTGATTAATACAGCAGAATGATCTGGAAGCGGAAACTCCTAGAATATCCTGCTGATCTATAAAGAGCGCTACTAGTGACAGTCAGACAGTCTCGAGTGAGTCAGTTTTGAGAGACTCCAGGGTGAGTGAAAGAAAGCCACTACCATACGGTTACGAGTCCATGCCGAGGAATTTCTCGAGGAGTGAGACTGCTTGGTGTTTGTGAAGTGAACGCTTCTTGAAAGACGCTGTGCTGTGAAGGTCGTGTTGGAGAACAGGAGATCGACGCATCACCGTGCTATGTGTACGAAAAGATCGCGAGAAAATCTATGTCGAGTGGAGAACTCAAACGCGAATGAACCTGTTATTGTCGTTGTTACTGCGAAAACCACTATGTGATAATTTAGTGGGGAAAATACTGCCCCGAAGCACATGCCTTACCAAGAGTGAGAATTCTTTGAAATTAGTCGTAAAATACGGAATCATAGACAACAGCACCTTACTGCCCGAAACTCCAAGCTAAAATATTTCACGTAGTGTTTTCCGCAAGTGCAACGACGAAATAACTGTAAATAGTAGTTAACACATACAGTGAATAATAAAACACTTCTCCGAGTATTGATGTTATTTTTAAGGACCGTAATAACCCGCCACAATATATCACAATAAACTGGCTTGACGGCAATGCTTTCCCTTTGACCCCGGATGCATTCAGCAGTGGTGCTCCGAGTCTTGTTCGAGTGCCGATCCAGGATCCCACTAAATATGAAGTACGTTCCATCGTACGGAATTTTTATCGCAAAAAGTGTTCGCCCTGAAGAAATTCGTTGGCATACTGTTGTTGCTTATGGACACATTTTGAACAGGAGAAAGTTGTATCAGAAATTCTCTAGAGGCCAACACTTATTCTCGAAGAACACATGACCGGTTGTCGTTTGCAACTTGGGCCAAATTATATATTTTTTTATCACGAAGACACGCCTAGGCCGACAACGATTCGATGATGATTATGATGAAGAGTTAAAGGAGTAAGACAAGACGTGGATGAATCGAAGAGCAGGCGGCAGACTTCTATGACTCTGGGATACAGAGACTACTAAACCAAACGTCACCGCAGGTCCATGACCTTCCGCTGCTCAGCCCAAAGGCCTGCAAATTACAAGGTGTCGTACGGTGAGCACGACGAATCCTCTCGGTTGTTATCTTGGATTTCTAGACCGGGGACGCTATCTCACCGTCAGATAGCTCCTCAATTGTAAACACGTAGGCTGAGTGCACCTCGATCCAACCCTCAGATCTAGGTAAAAATCCACGACCTGTCCAGGAATCGAACCCGTGGCCCCCGGGTAAGAGACAGGTATAGTACCTCTAGCTCGCAGGCCGGCGATGGTGTCATAAATACAATGTTAATCTAGTAGTTAGCCATTGTACCGCTCAATCCACTATAAATAATAGTGTTAAGGTACTGGAATTATTTAAGTCATGGATTAATTTTCATGCGACTGCGTTGTAATTATTATGCTTTATTATTTGTAATGACATTTTATTTACATTTTGTAAATCTTTTGCGAATTTTTGTGTAGCCGAGTTGCATTTATTATGTTACGATATTTGTAATGGACTTATTCAAGTCATATTTTGTGAGGATTCCTGTGCGATTGATTGTACAGGGTGATCCATACAAACCTTTACAAATTTAATAAGCTGTAATTTCCCTACGAAAGCTAGTGTAAATTTTGAATTTAGTTTAATCATCACAGTGGCTCTGGGAGGATCTGTAGAGATACCCATACCATCCGTTGTTGATCTGGAATGAGTCAAGGTTGTGTTGATGCCTTTTGAGGACACTTACTGATCTCACCAAGGAAATCATTGCACCAACTGAGTGAGGAGATTAGGCTACTAGTACGGCACATGTCAGAGAGCAGCAAGGAAGTCGGGCTTACGAGCATACAGACTGCATGCAGCGCAGGAATTAAAAGAACCAGACGCGGAGAAACAAAAATGCTTTATGGTCAATGGTCTCAGGCTCTTATCGTTGGAAGCCTAGATATTCTCTCCCTAACTTGGTTTACGGATGAGGCTGTAAGGCTTCATCAAAGCGCAAAATACCAGATAATAAGCTACTGAAAATCCGAGTACCACCCACGATGCACCAATGCATTCAGAAAAGGTTGGAGTCTGGTGAGCGGCGACCGCTAACAGAAAGTGTTGCTCCCATTTTGTACGATAATGCGGTTAACACTGAAGTTTGTGGGTGAACTCCTGAAACAAGCGGATTGCACCGACTTGACAAGAGGTTACTTCCAGCAAAATTACACAACATGGCAAACATCTAAAGACTCCATAAAACTTGTAGCCAGAGTCTTGGGTGTTCGTCTAATCTCAACAACAACAAGATGTAGCCTCCCAGATCACCTGACCTTATGCTTCTTCGTGTAAGGACACAGTACACAGGAATAATCGCGCTCACTAGCAGAATTCCTTGAGGACGTGGGACGAAGCAAACTCCAGTTTTCTAACAACTGTCTAAACATTTTAATGGACTTGGTTAATCAGTGTAGGCCTGTCCCAAATTTCACCTTAAACTACATCACCGAGCGATTTGGCTGCTCGGTTCTAGCCATGTAGCTATTAGTTTGCATTCGGGAGATGGGAGTTTGAACCTCACTATCAACAGCCCTGAAAATGGTTTTCCGCGGTTTCCCATTTACAAAACAGGAAAATGCTGGTGATATACCTTAATGACAGCTACGGTCGATTCCATCCCGCTCCTAGTCCTTTCCTATCCCATCGTCGCCATATGACTTATCTGTATCGGGGCGACGTAAAGTAAAATTGTAAAGGAGTCACAGGTCTCGGATTCGATTACCGGGTGAGCTGGACGTCTGGACAATTCGCATAGCTCTGGAACAGGGTGGTTCGGATTATCTTAATACACATCTCTCCATTCAGGCTACACGTTAGGCACGACATAGACAAAATCCGCAAGAACTGGTAAAACGTGCTTAAACGCCCTCCAGATGGGGCTGGCGTCAAAGAAAGCATCCGGACGTTCGGCCAAGGCCTCATAGTGACATCTCACCCGACACTCCATCAGGGTGTGGAAGAAGATGATATTTCAATCACATAAACGAGCAGAGCAGTAAACATATCCAAGATACAGGATATGACCCAAGATTTTTGCAGGCGTTTGCTAAACTGGACTGAACGAATTTCAGAATCGTGATGCTATGAAGGCAAAGTACTCATGCAAGCACGGTGATTTACTCCATTACCACGTTTTCTCAAACGTGGATGTATTCTTTTAAATCTCTGCTACTACTGAAGGAGGCTACTGATAAAAGAAAAGCAATGCTAGTATTATTATTTATAAGCTTCATTTTCCGTATTGATTGGATTCAATGTATAGACAAGAAAAGTGTTCCACCGAGCAATACTTATTTATTGTGAATGGATTATTACACTAGTACCGGTTTCGGCCTTTCATGGCCATCAACAGCTAGTACATAACATTTATAGTCATTAGACAAAATTACAAAGATGTTACGTTAAATCATCCGGATGTCTAATGAAGAATGGAAGTAAAATATATTGCAGTATTGTTATGTTAAAATATCTGTGATTAAAGGTGGTGGTGATGGTTACAATAAACTAAAACCTATTAAGTGTACATGGACATGAGTACATTAAACGCATTAAAACATATAGGCCACAGTATAAAACACTTGAAAAATCATAACACACTGAAACATAGTATATATTTTAAAAACGTCTATTAAAATTTGAGTTCATGTTGTGTAACATTCATTCTTCAATCTTGTGGTTCTTGTGCTAATTTAGTTGTATTGACTGATCATCGGGAATGTTCTATGGCTGATATACTTTATATTGATGTGTTGTAAGAACTCTTGTCATTAAATTTTTTTAAATTGAGTACTGTGCAATTCAACTATTGATGTAGTCCAGTAAATTTTATATATACTGCGAGACAGGGTTTGGTTTTGAAGCAGTTGGCGGCGACACCTCTTTTGTCTATGCACGTTATGTGGTTGTTATTATAGTTGTTGTGGAGGTTGTGTACCGATATGTTTGGAGACTTGCTGTGTTCAAGTGTTTTATACTGTGGCCTATATGTTTTAATGTGTTTAATGTACTCATGTCCATGTACACTTAATAGGTTTTAGTTTATTGTAACCATCACCACCACCTTTAATCACAGATATTTTAACATAACAATACTGCAATATATTTTACTTCCATTCTTCATTAGACATCCGGATGTTCTAACGTAACATCCTTGTAATTTTGTCTAATGACTATACATGTTATGTACTAGCTGTTGATGGCCATGAAAGGCCGAAACCGGTACTAGTGTAATAATCCATTCAAAATAAATAAGTATTGATCGGTGGAACACTTTTCTTGTCTATACAAGCAATGCTAGTAGTCGAGAAGACACGCACGAGCTAGATCCCATCAAACAGACTTACTACACAAGTGCTGGAATTCTACTGTACAACAGCTGCAGGTGACGTACAAATCATAGAGTTTTGTGGAAATAAATTAAGAGTTGCCCCTTTAAGCGAGACATATCAAAGCAAACACAATATTTTAAAAGAATATTCCTTTTAAAGAGACGATATAAACACAACCGTTAACCCGTCAAAGTGACGTTACATTCGTACAAATTAAGCCCTGAATTATTGTTCGTTTCTTCTTCCGACAGACAAGTGGAATAATTTCTGCAAATATTTACGGAGATCATCTATTTATTGCAGTTATTGATACTAAGGGGTAACGTGCCTTGAAATATTAACACAAAAGACAAAATAGTAACAATTCTTCTCAATGCACTACGAGAAAATCAAACTTACCGAACTCAAAATATATAAATACTAATAGAGCTTAAAAACACGAGAATGAATACTACTTACTGACGTAAACTCGACAATAAACACCATTAGCTCATATGAACACGAGGACAATTACTACTTGTTCATGTGACCATGAGAACAAACACTATATGATGTCAGCATGAGGGTAGGAAAAACCTCCATTTGCTGATTTCATTACAAGAATGTATGTATAAGTATGGTATGCACGGGTCAGAACAAGAATGCATATAGTGTGTTCATGTCAACATAGGAATAATTAATCAATAGTTCATCAGTGGATTTTCATATCAACCCAAGTAGAATGCAGTTGTAAGTGTCATGTTATGTCAACACAAATACAACAATAGGAAACGCAAAATGCACACTCGGGAGTGAACAAAACACATTAGAATTGGAACATTTATATCCAGTGTATGAATGTTCATTCCTCAGCCCGAAGGCTGGTTGGATCCTCAACAGCTCCACCATTAGCTGTCATAGATGTCCTAGGCATCACTCTAGAAAAATGAGTGAGATCGTTTCCCGCTGCTTTCCTCACTGAGCCACAAGTTGCTGTTACATACCAGTCTGCCAAGCCCATAGAAATACATGCGCTAACCGACCCTATGAGCAACATTTTCACACCATTCATAGCAGGGACTGGCTGCGTAAGGAATGGCATGACTAGCATCGCTCATACCTCAGTCACTTTCATATTGCCAAAGTCAAGAATAAGACTGAGACATATCAATGAAAGTAACAAACTTGCTCTAGCCCATACCAGGAGACATAGTGCACTGTAAACACTAGGACTTGCCATCAAAGGCATTTATTTCTAGTATCAACTTGAATTTGCTGGCCTGAGTGGCTCAGGCGGTTGAGGCGCTGGCCTTCTGACCCCAACTTGACAGATTCGATCCTGGCTCAGTTCGGTGGTATCTGAAGGTGCTAAAATACATCAGCCTCGTGTCGGTAGATTTACTGGCACGTTAAAGAACTCCTTCGGGACTACATTCCGGCACCTCGGAGTCTCCGAAAACCGTAAAAGTAGTTAGTGGAACGTAAAGCTAAAACATCATCATCATCATTATTATTATTATTATTATTATTATTATTATTATTATTATTATTATTATTATTATTTCAACTTGAATTGGGACTGAAGATCAAGACGAAGTAAAAGAGATCAATGCATTATAACACATTGAATGGTTGATATCATAGTCTGAATGAAAACACATGCTGCATTAGAAATGCTGCGCCTAGACTCCACTGTATTCCTTAAAACAACGTAAAATCTAATATCGGTAATATTAAATGTGTAATACCATTCCTTAGCATCCTAAAAAACCAAAAGTGTACATAACATACATCTCAACAAACGCTGATAGTTTTCCGAAATATTAAGTCACGTGGACATTTTAAATGTGTGGACAGTTCAGCTACACTCAGCGTGAAATACCAGATTATTGTGAATAGCTAGCTAAATAAAAATGCACAATACTTCCAGCGGAACTGCATTTGATCCCTTTGAACTTCAAGGGAGTTTTTTGGATGGGACAATGCAGATTTCAATGAATGCGGGTGAATGATCAAACAACATTTCCCATGGAAACTTCAAAATGTACCATTTACTAGGAGCTGTTGAGGATTCAACCAGCCTTAGGGCTGAAGACTAAACATAGACATACTAGGAGAATGGTACTTGTAGGGTATTCGTCACTATTATTTCCATAATACAGCGAAAATAACCCTCTGGATGACATCTGTCTATGTTGTCATTCAAAGTTCGTTCACTCGTATCCTAATTTCAGTGCAATGTGGCAGATAGGCTCTGTCATGAATAATGCGCTTTAGCCACATTCTCCTACCGAAAGATATCTGCATGCCTTTGATGTGGCTATAGCACACTAGAGGAGTAAACAAAACACACACATACATACAGATGTCTGAGGCTACAGAGACAAAACACACTGACAGGGGTATGGATTGACAGAAATTCCCTATTCCCCTTTCATTACTACAGATTTTTGTTTTCACTTTCCATCAGGCCATTTTACTCAACTGCAATCAGTCGTGCCAATTGATGAGCCTAATTAACTAGAGTTTTCTTTTGTTTTCTGTGTTTACAAATTGCTTTACGTCGCACCAACATAGATACGTCTTACGGAGACGATGCGATAGGAAAGGCCTAGTAGTAGCAAGGAAGCAGACGTGGCCTTAATTAAGGTACAGCACCAGTATTTTCCTGGTGTGAAAATGGGAAACCACAGAAAACCATCTTCAGGGCTGCCGACTGTGGGGCTCGAACCTACTATCTCCGGAATACTGGATACTAGCCGCTCTTAAGCAACTGCAGCTATCGAGCTCGGGCACTTAACTAGAATGTGAGGATAATTTTCCCTTTCGAATATAAACTGAACTCCATCTCACTAAAAACAAAAGAACGATAAATTGTAAAGAGTTCTGAACATAACTTTCCAAGAACTTTGCATTAATACAAAATAAGAACCTAAGTTAGCAAGGAGAGTACGTCTTTCTCATCTCACCTCACATTTCTGGATATAGCCTAGGCTATATTTAATTTTTCACTACAGTAGTTAATTTACGTTGCACCAGACTGAACAGGTTTCTGGAAAGTGTAGAAAGCGGCCGTGGCTATTAACGTATAGCCACAGAATTTTCCTGACCTAAAATGGCAAACCACGGAAAAACATTTTCAGGGCTGCTGATAGCGAGGTTCGAATCCTCATCTCCCGAATGCAAGCTCATAACTTCATGACTCGAACCACACAGAAAACTCGTTCGGTGATGTAGTTTAATATAAAACTGAAGTCGAAATACGGGAAAGACCTACAATGATTAACCAAATCCTTCAAAATGTCCAGACCAGTTATTAGATTGTATTGTTGATTCTTTTTTACTACTTGCTGTACGTTGCCTGAGACAATGGGACAGGAAAGGAAGCGGCCGTGGTCTTAATTAAAGGTACAGTCCCAGCATTTGCCTGGTGTTAAAATTGGAAACCACGGAAAACCATCTTCACGGCTGTCGACAGCGGGCTTCGAACCCACTATCTCCCGAATGCAAGCTCACAGCTGTGTGCCCCTAACCAACTCAGTCGGTCCAGTTATTAGAAAACTGGAGCTTACATCATTCCATGTACAGAGACGGGCAAATGTCAAAAATCTAAACATATCTGAACTTGATATTGTAAGTTCTTAAATGCCGCATTAACACGGGAATGATTTCGGCGACGATGAGACAGGAAAGGGATAAATCTGGGGAGGCAGTTCCCATGACTTCACTTAAGATACAGCCCCATCATCCGATGTGAAAATGAGAAACAAAGGAAGCCATTTTCAGTACGGCCCCGCGGTGTAGGGGGCAACGCGTCCGCCTGTCAACCGGTAGCTCCGGGTTTGATTCCAGCCGGGTCAGGGATTTTTAATTGTAAATGATTCATATCCCTGGCCTGGAGACTGGGTGTTTGTGTCATCCTTAACGTTCCTTTCCTAACATTCAACGCTTTACACTTCCGCCATTTACAAATTAACGCAGGTTCCTCAAATATGGTGCAAGTAGGGGCAAAATATCTTTCTAGGTCGATGCCCCGAACAAATACCATTTTATAAAAATTTAAAAACGCCATCTTCAGGGCTGCGTATGGTTCGAATCTATCATCACCCGAATAGCAGCTTCGGCAACATGACCCGCTATCTTGTTCGGGATCTGAATTCTACTACATGTATGCCTGATGGTAGTATTTGCAGGATACCTGATACCATAATGTATTCCTTCCAGCGCACTCGTATTCAGCTAAAAAATAATCCTGTACATGTTACAGACCTACATCGCGCTCGGGAGTGGCACGGGGGGGGGGGGGTCGGTCTCTCTCTCTCTCTCTCTCTCTCTCTCTCTACTTTGACTCGGCGCTAGCGTTGGGGTGAAACATAGTTGATAGTAACATTTCAGCCGGGCCAGTTGGCAGTGCGGCTAGGGTCGCGGAGCTGTGATCTTGAATTCGGGAGGTAGTGGGTTTGAACCCTACTGTCGGCAACCCTGAAGATGGTATTCCGTGGTTTACCATTTTCACACAAGGCAAATGCTGGGGCTGTACCTCAATTAAGACCACGGCTGCTTCCTTACCACTCCAAGCTCTTTCCTATCCCATCATCGCCCCAAGACGTATCTGCGTCGGTGAGATTTAAGGGCAAATAGTTAAAATAAAAAAATAGTAACATAGTAATAGTAAAGATGAGTCTTGATAGAAATCCGAGAAAATATTCTTCGATCTTGAGATGAAAACAGAAACCGAGAAGCGGAAAGTCTTCGATCTTCAACAAGGAGTAGGAGGATATCGAAAATGCTAAATTACTTATGTGGCCTTCTCATTTTAAATAATTTAAATAAATATTCCCTGAAACGCCATTATAATCGAAAATACAGGGAAATCATTCGAGTTTCAACTCTTGCTTTATTTGTTGAAAGTTTTTCTGTGTTAAGTGAAGACGTTCCGCACACCTTGCAGTTGGCACTATAGTACAATACCAGGTTGAAACATACAGTAGATTTACAACAGTGTTACTGGCTTTACGTCCTACCAACAACTATTAAGGCTTTTGGAGACGCCGAGGTGCCTGAATTTAGTCCCGCAGAAGTTCTTTTACGAACAATAGATTTAACAATAGATTTAACAACTCTTGCTATGTCCAGGGGCTTCACGGCAAATTTCCCCAGCAAGTGTTCGGAAGATTCCAGAAGGCGATGGTGCAAGTGCTCTCCATGTTCAGTTCTATTTGTGTCTGTCAACATTTCCCTCTCACCAAGCCCAGGCTGCCAGCATCTCTCACAGATGAAAACCTCCGCCACTGTCTGCAATTTGTGGTTTCATGGACACTTGTTCTCGATATAGAAAGTATACAGACAGAGTAATCTATATAAATAAAATCGTAAAGACCGTGTGACTGTAAATTAACTATTTCAGTGAAATTTCCGTACAGTTATCCGTTTCAGATGTAACAATGACCATCTTGCACATTCTTTAGCTTTGGTGTCTGTTTGTCTGTTTGTTTGAGATCTTATAATTTGAAAACTACTGGATATATTTCTACCAAAGTTGATATTTAGAATCCACCTGTCATTGGGTAGGTTTTAGGGTCAATATTATTTTTTAATACATAAATTTACTCGAGGGTTTATCCGGAACATAAACCATGATTTTGCACTCCCTAAAAGGTACGCACATCCAAAATTAATGGAAATCTACCATCCTTAATGGAAATCAATTTCTGTAACTTTTTCTCATGTACATCATTTCGATAGGTGGATTAATACAGGAGATATCACCAAAGGACGGTTTTTCAGCACAAGTTTATATGGACTTCACTCAAAAGCGAGTACGTGTAAAACGTATTTCTTATAACTTGAAAACTACTGAAGATATTTCAACCAAACTTTATATTTAGCATCCATCTGCCCAAGTCAGGTTTCAAGGTCCATACCATTTCAAATTCCCGGAATAGCCCGGGATTTGTAGAGGACCGAAACAGGGATTTTACTCTCCAAAAATATACAAGACCAACATGACTGGAAATCTACCAACCTTGATGGAAATCCATTTCTAAAACTTTTCTTCATGCGCATTTTTTCGACGGGAGTGTTAAAAAGAGAGTTATCATGAACGGTCGGTTTTGCAAGCTAAGTCCAGCGGACATAGCCCAAAAGGTGTTGTTCGTACAGCAGATTTCTTATCTATATAAATAAAATCGTAACGACCGTGTGTTTGTACATTGACTATTTTGTGCGATATTTCCGTACAGCTATCCATTTAAGGGGTAATAATGACCATCTGCATATTTTTAGCTTAAGTTTCCTGAAAGTCCTAATTTTTACCTCCTCCCCCAAAATCAAGATTGCGGAACACTCTGCCAGACGGGCTAGAGGACTGAAATTTGGTAAAATTGTACGTTTTAGCCTGTAATCGACGGAAAACTTAGATCTTTAAATTTTTCATATTTTATCCCCGAAGAATATAGCAATATGGGGGCAATTTTAATGACGGTGCAGACCTTCGTTTAGAGGTACTTCGTGGCTAAAAGGTAAGTTCTATCACAAAACGTACGGCATAATCTCAGTTTAATTTGGAGTAATCTACAACTTTGGTCCGATGACATTTTGTAGTATCTCTATCCCTTATACGTTAGATTTAAGTAAATTTTGTAATTTTGCACGCATAATTCATACTTTTGAGTCACTTATACTTAAGATAGAATCATCAAGTTCTACAGGAACATTGGCCCACCCAGTAGCCATATGTGAGTCAAACGCTGTGTTTGTAGCTGTCACATGATTATCCGAAAAGCATTCCACTGTGAGACAATCTTACCAAATTTCACCCCATTCAACGTTTCTAACTCAATCTGACCCAAAAATAGACGAGATACAGGAAATATCATAGGACCTGCCATTTAGACCGCTAAATACGGAGTCTTATGGTACAATCCATTTGTCGATGTGACGTATCGTTTAGCAGCTGTTAATCTGTAAATTAAGGTCTGCAATATTGATAACATGCATATACTTTCGTATGTCTATCTATATATATTTATTCATGTCGATTTGTAGCGATCGAGAAAGGGTGTGTCTACTATTGTAATCACTACTCCCCAAATCGAAATTGACTGGTAGTATGAATGGGATCCTTCTCCAATTCCTTTGTAAGTGGCATTAGTAAGGAGGGCCTAACATTGTAATGAATTCAATTTGAATTGCAGAAGGCAAGAGAGCATGCGATTTTGTTCCAAACTCCCCTACCCGATTGTGTTTGGCTGTAGGCAGGGTGTCCGCCATTATAAAAAATTATACCCATCTAAAAATTGACTAGCATTAGGTATAGTGGCCTGCTATTTTAATGGAAATGTGTGACTGGTAGTAAACTAGCTGGCAGTAGGAAAAGGGGTTATCAATGAAAACAGCACAACTCAATTTCGACTGGCAGTAGAGAAGTTTACTTCCATTATAATAAAAATTCCTCAACTGTAATCTGTCTGGAAATAATAAAGGAGGCCTGCCATTGTAACGAAAACTTCTCAAATCGATTGTGACGGCGTAGTAGGCAATGGAGACCGCCATTATAATGTAAACTTCCCAACTCGATTGTGAATGGCAGTAGGCAAGTGAGCCTGAAGTTATTATCACACAACTCCGCAACTCACACTTTACATTGGAAACAACATATGGGGACCTCATCTTGCTCTCTCTCGGATAACGCTAAGAGACATGAAATTTAAAAAGAATCCTATTCGCTGCATATACAGTAATTTACTTCGATATCCGTATTCAATGTAGAATACCGTAGCGAAGCACGGGTACATTTGCTAGTAATAATGTTTGTACGTCCCACTAAATACTTTCACGGTTGTCGGAAACTCCGAGGTGCCGGAATTTAGTCCCGCAGAAGTTATTTTACGTACCAGTAAATCTACTGACATGAGGCTGACGTATTTGAGCACCTCCAAGTACTACCGGACTAACCCTGAATAGAACCTGCTAAGTTGGGGTCAGAAGGCCAGCGCCTCAACGGTCTGAGCCACCTTTGCCTGGCTGGAAAGAATAGTAAATTAATACACTTTTCTCCTATTATACCACAAATAATCTATTCTGGCATTTTGAATAATTATTTTTTCTTTGGTAAAAGAGTTTCGGAAATACAAGCATCGGACTTACTCATCCAGTCAGTCTTACATGTTGAGACACTTGCGTTTTACGAGTATTAGTCCTGATGCATGGGAGAGTTCGAACTGGAAAACAAGAATGCAATTCATGTAAATGTAATTCAGGATAAGCTCCGAATAACTTACATAGATAAATGCTGTTATCACAAATATATTATGGTGTTTTGTGGAAATATTCCACGTACAATATTTATTCTTTCTTTTCAAGTTTACATGTGGTATGATGTTCAACTTCCTTTACGTAATGGTTTTACAAGTTTCACACATTGTTTTTGTTCATTTCTTCATATTGGAACAAATGTGACATCCCTTCCTTCTGCCCTTCCCCAGGTAAATCTTCTCGAGCTCTTCCGACATTCACGCCTATTTTTTTTAGGGAGGAGGAGTGGGGGAAGGAAGTTTAACCTGTGTCCCGTTAGCATAGAATGGGACGAAAATTACGAGACCGAAAAAGTAGGCACACGACATTTGTTTTGGAGGTAGATGAGTTAGAATGGCCAGTTCCTTTCCCACTCCTATGTGTACAGTACTGGCTACCTAGAGTATACTTTGAAAGAACCTGAACTGGACACAGTTCCTCTACAACGGGGATGGCAAACCTTTACCGACTAGCGTATCAATTAAGGTCTTGTTTTACTTTTTTCTGTTTAGTGTTCCATCGGCTATTTTCCTATAAAATTATCACGAACCCCCCCATTTGACTTCATTAAGGTATTAGATTGCATTACTTATAGATCAATCAGATTGAATGTTTCATGATTTTATTTTGCAGACACCATTAAAAGTTACATTTTTAAATGAAATTAGTTTTAAGAATAAGGTGTATTTTGGCTTTAACCTAATAAAAGTTGTAAAATATATGTCCATACAATTACTTTATTAAAGCGTAATATTAAAATATGCTATGTTGCTAGATTTTCGACCTATTTATTGCATGTTAAAAACATTCAAATATGTTTGTATATTGTCTCATGCCAAAGAAGTCGTGTTCGCGTCTCACCTAGTGGCACGCATGTCATAGGTTCACCATCCCTGTTCTACAACATCAGGCCTGACCATTCTGGCGACTCTGGTGCGTCAGTGCACCGACAATCAAATTAGAAAGCCGACCCCCACCAATTCACTTGAGATCACCTGACATCACATATGGAGCCATAGTGAGAACAACTTAGCAGGCCGGCATTTAAAAGCATTTTGCGCAAGTCTCAGTTACACATTTCTTTTCGTCGTATTTTTTTCTTCTTTCGAATTCTGACCTAACTATCGGAGCTTTAAATTACACATAAGGAATACACATTATATGCTGTACGGGAAACAATTGATTTTGCAATAAGTGGGTGCTTGCATTGTGTATTATATATTGTACAAGGCAAAATTGATTTCAAAGAGTATGAGGTTGTTCTGAGGGGTGTCTAGTCCTTGGGAGAAGGTACAGAGAGGGAGGATCGCAAGGCGAAATAATAGATGTTATAACTTTCTTCCATTTATTCAATATATGAAAAGTTACCCTATTATATCGCTGATTTCTAGTGATCATAGATATTTATTGCAAAATATATCCCAATTTCAACAACAAAATATCGAAAAATATATGTTGATCGTATGAAATCCAACTGAATAATTTTCTTTTCAACCAGTTATATCCATCATGACTTTCTTGATGTAAAATAATAAAGCATGTTGTAAGTAAGAAATCCTAAAGTCCTTTCTATTATCACTTGTGATTTCAGAGTATGTTTTCTACGTAAATTAAAGTAAATTTTGTAATTCCTTCTTGTGAACACATCAAACTATTTATACTCAAATATAAAACACTTGAAATTAAATCCTATCGTCTGGTATATAGTTCTAAGTATTGTCCTATTTTACGTAACTTATACACTTTATGTGAATATTGCAAATTAAGAGTTTAAGGTACGCTTCCACTATAAATGAAGCACTGAATTGAAATTCTCAAGTTCCAGCAAGTGAGAACATACGATATTACGAGAGCACACTCTCTTCCGAAAGTCTGTCTTTACTTTAAAGTATTGTAAAGCATTAATTTTACAAATTTATAAAAATATTAAGTAAGTGAGCTTTTGAATTGAGTCAATGTTTTTTGTTAGCAATGACACTGTCTATAAGAGTTTTTTTGAAAGTCAGAATTATGTTTCTGAATGAAAAAACACTTATATCACCTGACATATGTCTTCTTTTTGAGCTCGAACTGTTGAATACTGCTCTGCAAGCAGCAATCTGGAATTCAGCTAACAGCAAGCACCACGATGTTCCATAGTACCACGTCCCTGTAACTGTCCCTCGTACTACCAAGTCCACGCTCCGCGTTGATCTGCATCAAATCTCCGTCGATCTACGTCGTTCTCCGTCATCTTGAGTCAGGATTTCTCATGCTAATAAAAGAGTGGCTTTAACTCGAGAAAGTCCATCTGACTAAGCCACTGATAGAGTGTCTATGTTGAAAACGTGCACCATTTGATTTGTACTGTTAGAACTGATTATAACTGTCTCAGAAATAATCACCATTCACTAGATGAGAAAACATTTCTATGCATAGTTCATCTTTACACTCCCTGCACTGTTCGTAGTGTCAAAAAAACTCTCATTCGAAGCACAGTTTATCATGACTCACATTCACAGCAAATAAATAATAAATAAATAAATAAATAAATAAATAAATGGCTCTCTCTCTCGTAATATGTCGTGATGTTCCTTCTCACTATCACAGTTCCTTAAATACTAGTGTACGAATCCTATAATTTACAATGTCACTGAATTATGAAGTATGTGTAATGTATTACGGCGTATTTACACTTCATTAAACAGTCTATTCACACGGGTTCTTTCAGATGGTGCAGTCTATTACGATAATTAGCGAACAGTCTTTATGCACAAGTTACAGTGTTTTAGGCTCAAAATAGTCGATGTGTTGCAAACCTACACTCACGAAGTTCTAGGATGAAACAGTTTAATACCATTTCAATTTAAGGTAGTCGTGCTAACTTCAAGTGTGTTAAAGTTATTCACGCGAAAATCGAGATATTTGGTAAGTTCAAATATTCGCGAAATATTACAAGTCTTATGACTTCGATGTTATAAACACGTTAATTTAGGAAGTTCGAATGTTCCTGACGAATTTACGTCCTACAATTTATAGGTTATTCACTAGTGTTCACATAAACTAAGTGTCAACTTGCTGTCGAAATTTATACAAGTATTACGAGTTCCGGCAGAATGAACACTGAGTTCGACTTCACTTGTCGCGAGCAGCATGACGGGCGAGCCAGCTGTGAAGGATTTGAACTGGTTTGCTACGGTCCGGTCCGCTGCTTATATTCCGTAAGGCCAAGGTTACTCGCCACGTCACGAGGAGAATTGATGGAATTTATTGAGATTGACATATGTTTGCCTTCAGAACACTAGCTACACGATGAGGTATGTCTAATTTCTGTACCTTCATCGGTTAAAAGTTAGAATTTTTTCCAGTACATTCGAGAGAAAGGCATACAACATGTGGCACTGACGTCACCCGCAGGTTCATCGCTCTTGACGTGTCCTGCTTGCCACGAGGAACTTCGTATCGAGCTCACATAAGTAGTGATGGGCTGCGAATGGACTCGCGAAGACTCGAGTCTGGGATCATAAAACTCGAGGTACTCGAGTCCGGACTCGAGGCCGAGGACGCTGGCAGCGTTATCTGCGAGCCGTGTATGGAAACAACACGATGCTTAATATTGTAGGTAGGCCAAGGACAAGTATTGGGTCCGTTTTCCAATAATGCACAGTGATAATGTACAAACTGATGTTGCGATGCGGTACTTAACATCACTTTAAAGAAGTTTGTACACAGTCACCCTTTGAAACAGTCGTTAATCCCGAAGCATACACACAGTACCTTACCGAAAAAATAAGTACGATATTATACGGCAGGACAAAATACCGGAGGTGGAAACAATATAATTGTTATTCTTGGATACCTCACCAAATGTCCAGAGCATTCCTTCAATTAATTGAACGTTGTGATGTTTAACTAGGGCATTCGCTCGTCTAGTGCACAACAATATATACAGCCGAACATGTACATTATGCCGTATTCACATGAATGTATAGGCCTACATAACAAAACCATATTGTAACGTAAACTAAGGAACGTGTGGACACAGGTGCTCGTGAAGCAGTATACCGCCTCCATGGCTGAATGGTTAGCGTGGTGGCCTTTGGTCACAGGGATCGCGGATTCGATACGCGGCAGGGTCGCAAATTTTAACCATCATTGGTTAATTTTGCCGACACGGGGTCTGGGTGTGTGTGTGTGTGTGTGTGTGTGTGTGTGTGTTCTCTTCATCATCATTTCATCCTCATTATGACGCGCAGGGCGGCTACGGGTGCCAAATCGAAAGAGCTGCATCTAGCGAGCCGAACATGTCCTCGGACACTCCTGGCACTAAAAGCCATACGTTATTTCATTTTACCGGCGCACAGTGTGAAATTGTACCGAGCTCGATAGCTTAAGTGCGGCCAGTATCCAGTACTCGGGAGATAGTAGGTTCGAACCCCACTGTCGGCAGCCCTGAAAATGGTTTTCCGTGGTTTCCCATTTTCACACCAGGCAAATGCTGGGGCTGTACCTTAATTAAGGCCACGGCCGCTTCCTTCCCACTCCTAACCCTTCCCTATCCCATCGTCGCCATAAGACCTATCTGTGTCGGTGCGACGTAAAGCAACTAGCAAAAAAAATTGTGAAATTGTAGAGATTAGGCAGGACAAAAGTACATTTTCGACTAATCTATTTATATTATAAAGGGAATTATTGTACGCTCGTGACTATACAAAGAATACCTGACCACAAAGCTTTTAAAGCTGTGTGTGGTATATCTGATCTCTACAATTGTGTGAACATTGCACCCCTTACCGAAGCTTGTGTCTCGCACTGTCAATTGTCTGCAGTGTGTTCAGATGAATCTACGTAACTAGCGACTGTGTGAAGATATTTTTAATGTGAAATAGGGATACAGCTAGATTGTTATCTTTCTTTCTTAATCTGCTTACCCTCCAGGGTTGGGATCCCACCTCTACCGCCTCAAGGGCAGTGTCCTGGAGCGTGAGACATTGGGTCGGGGGATACAACTGGGGAGAATTACCAGTACCTTGCCCAGGCGGCCTCACCTGCTATGCTGAACAGTGGCCTTGGTGGGGGATGGGAAGATTGGGAGGGATAGACAAGGAAGAGGGAAGGAAGCCTACAATGTACAGTTAAATTATGTTTCTAACCTTCACTCCGTCTCTCAAGTTATCAAAGGCTAACCTACTGGGCGATATAATGCAAATATGCAAACTCATATCCTCATCCCGAGGTGGTGAGCTGCATGTACCATTTCAATCACATACCAGCCTTCCTGACATTCTAAAATTTCTGGTGGTACCGGAAATCGAACCCAGGCTTCCAAGGATGGGAGTTAATAACACTACCCGTTACGCTGCAGAGGCGCCGTAATCAACTCGCCCAACTAAATATACACGAAGGAGAAAAGGAAAAATGTCTTTGTGTGACAAATTAAACGAATGGCATTTCGAAACAAATTTATGTTACGGTCTTACACTCGCGTGTTTCACGTTATGGTCATCATTTACGTAGCTGTTGTAATAGTACTGAATGATTGGGGCATTTCTTCCGACTGCTCGACAACAGGTCGCAGTTACGGATCGTAACGTCACAGTGGAGACTCGAGTACTTCGCACGGGTTACTCGGCGAGTCTTGGACTCGCCAGACTCGATTCTCTCGAGTCCAAGCGTCACTCGCGCACATCACTACACGTAAGATGTCGGGCACATGAACATATATTACTGCCGTCCTTTTCCAAATATTCCGGCAACTTTAAAATAATGTACCTGGCTAAAACGGTTCCTGGTACAATATTGTACCCGTAAACTCAAGATATTAAAAGGGTACATAAATATGTATATCAGGGTGCTGCATCCTGAAATTTACTTTCGATTTGATGCTCTTGTGTTCATGCAGGTTTATCAACAAAATATGGAACTCACACCACCGCCATAACCGAAATGTTGTCAACTTTTGATAACCCACAACACTTAAAGCCTGCATTCCAGACTTGGACCTCCTTCTTGAAATGTGATCGGTCTGCAAACACAATAAGCGTTGTTGTTGATTTTGTTTTGAATCACCCTGTATATAGTGGTGTATACCCAGCTTGTTCTCAAGCTAACGGCTGTCTACATCAGAGCAAATAAGTGCGGCTAATTCGACTGTAAGCTTTCAGGAAATCTGCAGCTCTCTTGGAATGCACTCGTCATGCTAGATTGGACTTCAAAGTAGAGCACATGAAGCGGTGAGGATTGCTTTCAAATTGAAGGTTCTTTTGGACTAAGATTTGTATCAATGTTATTATCATCCGCAGTAATATCTGGAACTCAAGTTCAAAGCGTAGTCCGTGTGTTGACTGAAGCTAGACTAGATGGAATGATTAGTTTCCCAGAGACTGCCCATGCTATCTCATTAAGAAGCTTTAGAGTTAAATTCATGTGCGTTGCTTGTAGCTAGATCCAGATTGGATGAGATTTGAATGCCGCACGAGAAATTGCCAACATGATGATGTTTTATGAACATTTTTACATACTACTTCTTGGGCTCTACTCAGTCATTTTGGGCCAGTACTACATATGGGTTATGCGTAGTTTTACGACAGGATTCCGCTCCTGACTCCTAACTCTATGTATATATATTGTGTGTTTTTATGGTCGTTGGACAACAGGTGCACCACAGAAATCAGGAGGAGGATTGCTCTAGCTAAACAAGCCTTCAGTAACAAGAAACAGCTTCTGACAAGCTGGAACAGTAACATTAAAGTTAGGAAAGAATTTGCCAAAATGTTTGTGTGGAGTTTTTTGTTGTATGGTTGCGAAACATGGGTTTTAGCAAAACAGGATATAAAACTCCTGGAATCAATGGAAATGTGGAAATGAATGAGGATGCTGAAAATTAGTTGGACAGAGAAAAAGTCAAACAATAGGGTCCTTAAGGAAATAGACGAAAGGAGAGAATTGATCAACACTATAGAAAAGAGGAAAACCAAATTCCTTGGCCACACACTTCGACATAACACATTCCTCAAGACTCTGCTGGAAGGAAACGTTCTGGGTAAGAAGGGAAGAGGAAGGCCGATAAGAAGTATCTGGATTCCATGATGGACAGGCTGAATTTGAAAAAATATGTTGACCTGAAACGCTCAGCAGAGGACAGACAAATGTAGTTGCAGCGACAAGGCATTGCCTTTAGAATATGAATGAATGAATGAATGAATGAATTGTGGCGTCTAGTGTGTATATAAAAAGGTATGTATTAAGAATAACAAAAACCTCAGTCGCCAAGTGAAGGAGAGAAATCAAACAATCTACGCAAAATCCCTGGCCCTGTTGGAAATTCAAACTAGGGAACTAAGAACTGAAGGACACTACACTGACCTTTCAGCCAAGGAATCTGGCTGAAACTTTACTATACATGCGTGCTGTCTGTCCTAAGGGAGCACTGCAAAGGAATGATCACCATCACAGGGTTAGATCAGCTCTAGCTTCTTCATTAAAGACAATGCAGTGGCACGTTTATGAAGAAGTTCGCTGTGTGGCCTCTACGGGTTCGAATAGAACAGCCGACATTATTGCTATTCGTCCACAAAATGTACACTGCGTTGGTGCTGGACCGCACTATTCGTTTTTAAAGAGACATTCAGCAGGCGATTGAGGTTGACACGGAGAATAAAGATATTTATGAACCATGCCTTCCATATTTAAGCGAATATTACAGCATCCCACTCGAGTATTGGTCAGTTAAAGGGCTGATATTTGGTAGCAGGGGAGCTAATACAAAATACACCTGGAACACACTGAAAAATATCATAATAGGCATTATAAAATACTCGTTAAGCATTCTGCACCACCACCTCTATGTTTCATAATTTTTAATCTAGGTCATTTGTTATGATAATCTATATAAATAAAATTGTTTCTGTTTGTCTGTTTGTCTGTCTGTTTGTCTGTTCCACCATCACGTCGAAACGGCTGGATAGATCTCAACCAAACTTCATATTTAGAGTATACTGACCCCGGGGAAGGTTTCGATAAGCATATCATTTTAAAATCTTTGAAAAGACGGGGGTTTTATAGGAAAAACGGTTTTCCTCCATTTTCTCTTATACTATTATAGGCAAAATATCGAATTTGTCGTATAAGGACGAGACAAAGCTCAATTTAATCCTCTTGACGCAAAGAACAAAACTCGGTAAGCCCTACGGGCCCGAAAACCATGTTTTAAGGCCCTAAAACCAACCGTTACGGAGATATTGGCACCACACTACCCCTGCTCTAGGAATCGGATAAAGAAATGAACTGCCGTAACCATGGCAACGTCAGCTCCAGGATTCTAGAGCAGTGAGATTATGCATGTACGTTTAGGCATAGCTGTCAACCAAAATAGGTACAAATAAGACTTAATATCTGGGAAAAAAATATACTGTTGTGTAAGGCACTCATAGGACTCCTTTGGGCGGGGATGGAAAGGGGGTGAAGAACGAGTGTAAAAATCTATATAAATAAAATTGTTTCTGTTTGTCTGTCTGTTTGTCTGTTCCACCATCACGTCGAAACGGCTGGATAGATCTCAACCAAACTTCATATTTAGGGTATACTCATCCCGGAGAAGGTTTTGATATGCATATCATTTTAAAATCCTTGAATAGACAGGGGGTTTATAGGAAAACCAGAATGGTTTTTCCACCATCACGTCGAAACGGCTGGATGGATCTCAACCAAACATTGTATTTAGAGTATACTAATCCCGGGGAAGGTTTAGATATGCATATAATTTTAAAATCCTTGAATAGACGGGGGGTTTATAGGAAAACCAGAGTGGTTTTCCCACCATCACGTCGAAACGGCTGGATAGATCTCAGCCAAACTTCATATTTAGAGTATACTCATCCCAGGAAAGGTTCCGATATGCATATAATTTTAAAATCTTTGAATAGACGGGGTGTTTATAGGAAAACCACAGTGGTTTTCCTCTATTTTCTCTTATACTATTGATTTTCTGTAAACTTCGTTTACCGTACGTGAAACGTCTCTTCATTATAAACAACTTTCGTTATGTTCATAATTTACCTTACTCTTCACATGACGGAGAAATTTACAATTTTCTGCTGGTATCATGCTCTGCATTTAGTGACCGACAGACCGACAACGAACCCACAGGTTACCATGGCAACGTCTCTGACTGCATGCCAGTAGGGAAGTAACGTATTGCCATTTTCCTCATCATGCTTTTAAATTCGTGGTTGTTCCTTGGGTAGATGGCAAGAGAGGCATCAATCGGCTCATCTGCGGGATATTGGCGGAATATCGTTGGAGGTTATAACCGCCCTCGAATAGATTAAGTAATAACACCATTAGTCATCTTCATATTTGTTTACCTAAGAATCACTGAACCTAAATTTCTCCTCTGTTAGCGCTTTATTATATCCATAACTCACGGCATTTATTTATTTGTCGTTATCCGGCTGTCCTCAGTTATAATCCATTTTCTATTAGTTTCAACATTCTGAACTGTATTATTTTCTTCCTTAATTACGCCGTATGTACGTGAATGCTAGAAACTACTGGATGCATTTCCACCAAGATTCGTATTTAGAATACACCTGTCCTTGATAGGTTTCAGGGCAAATATTGTTTCTAAATCCCTGAACTAACTGGGGGTTTATACGAAACCGAAACAGTGATTTTGCACTTCCAAAAAATATACACAACAAAAGTTTATGGAAGTCTACCTACCTTGGTAGAAATTAATGTCTAAACCTTTTTTTCTCATGTGCATCATTTCGATACGAGGATCAATAAGGGAGATATCATTAAAGGACCGTTTTTCTGTACAAGTCCCATCGGACTTAACTCACGAGCGGGTGCGTGTAAAGCGTATTCCTTACAACTTGAAAACTACTGAAGATATTCGAAACAAAATTTATATTTAGCATCCACCTGTCCAAAGGTAGGTTTTAAACGTAAATAACATTTCATGTTCCGGAATGGACTGGCGGTTTATAAGGAACCGAAATGGTGATTTTACTCTTCCACAATATATACAGAACAAGACCAACCTGACTGGAAATCGACCAAACCTGATGGAATTCCACCTCTAAACCTTTTTTTTCATGTGCATTTTTTCGTCAGGAGGATTAATAAGGGAGATATCATGAATGGTCACTTTTGCAGGTTAAGTCCAGCGGACATAGCCCAAAAGGTGTTTTACATGGAGCAGATTCCTTATCTATATAAATCAAATCGTAACGACTGTGTACCTCTACACTGACTATTTTGGCGAAATTTTCGTACAGCTTTCCGTTTAAGGGGTAATAATAACAATCTCCATAATTTTTGATTTCCTGAAAGTCCTAATTTTTACCCGCCTCGCCCAAAATCCACATTGTGGCATAATCTGCCAGAAGAATAAGAAGATAATTGAAATTTGACAAAATTATACGTTTTAGCCTGTAACGAATGAAAAATCCTATATCATTAAATTTTTCATTTTTTATCCCCGAAGAATATCGAAATATGCAGGCAATTTTAATGATGGTGCAGACCTTCGGAAATTCCTATCACGTAACGGATTGCACAATCTCCGTTCAATTTGGAATGATCTACAACCTTGGTCTTATGACTTTATGCCGTATCTGTATCCCTTTTACGTTTGATTTTTCTCTATTAATCGATGTTAAGTCAATTTGGAATTTTCACATGCATTATTCATACTTTCAATTACTTATATGAAATACAGAATCATCAAACTATTCACGAAAATTGGCCCACTCAGTAGCCATATGTGAGCCAAATGCTACGTATGTAGCTGTCACATTATTATCCGAAAAGTAATGTAATGTGAGATGATCTTACAAAACCTTTACCCTGTTCCACGTTTCTAAATCTGACCCAAGAATAGATGACATATCATTGGACCAGCCATTTAGGCCACTAAATCCGGCGTGTCTTATGGTATAATCCTTTGTCGATATGACGTACGTTTAGTAGCAGTTAATCTGTAAATGAAGGTCTTCAATATTGTAAACACGCATATACTTTCGTATGTCGATCTATATATATTCACTGATGTCGATTTAGCGATCGAGAAAGGGTCGGTCTGCTATTGTAATCAGTACTCCCCACACCGACTTTGACTGGCAGTAGGAAAGGGTTCCTTCTCCAACTCCTGTGTAACTGTCATTAGTAAGGAAGGCCTACAATTGTAATGAATAGTTCCCTTCTCGATTTGACTTGCAGAAGGTAAGTGAGCATGCAGTTTTGTTTAAAACTCCCCTACCCGATTGTGTTTGGCAGTAGGCAAGGGTGCCCGCCATTATAAAGAAATGTACTCATCTAAAATGTGACTGGCATTAGGTATAGTGGCCTGCTATTTTGATGGAAACTCACCAACTTGGTGTGACTGGCAGTACGCTGGCTGGCAGTAGGAAAAGGGGCCTTTCATTATAATGATAACTGCACAACTCAATTTCGAGTGATAGTAGGGTAATTGCCTGCCATTATAATAAAAACTGTAATCTGTCTGGAGGTAGGAAAGGGGGGCTGCCATTTTAACGAAAACTCCCCAAATCGATTCTGTCCGCATAGTAGGCAATGGGGCCTGCAATTATAATGTAAACTTCCCAACCTGATTGTGAATGCCAGTAGGCAAGTGAGCCTGCCGTTATATCACAAATCCGTAACAAACACTTTACATTGGAAACGTACGGGGACCTCCCCATGCTCTTTCTCGGATAACGCTAAGAGACATGCAATTTTAAAACTATCTTATTTACTGCATGTACACTATTTACTTCGATATTCGAATACAATGTAGAATACCGTAGCGAAACACGGGTACATTCGCTAGTCTCCTATAAACGTGTTACATTCCGTAAAGTTCAGTATTTTTTTTTTTTTGTGCATACGAATAGTTTGTTTTTTTCCCATGTTGTAACATTAGGCCTAGTAGCGCTTTTTGTAAAATTCAGAGACCTTGTAGTCACACACAGTACGTGTGCTGATGTTCTTGTGAATATATATGTGTGACCGGGCGAGTTGGCCGTGCGCGTAGAGGCGCGCGGCTGTGAGCTTGCATCCGGGAGATAGTAGGTTCGAATCCCACTATCGGCAGCCCTGAAGATGGTTTTCCGTGGTTTCCCATTCTCACACCAGGCAAATGCTGGGGCTGTACCTTAATTAAGGCCACGGCCGCTTCCTTCCAACTCATAGGCCTTTCCTATCCCATCGTCGCCGTATGACCTATCTGTGTCGGTGCGACGTAAAGCCCCTAGCAAAAAATATATATATATATGTGAGTCACGCTGTTTTCGAACAGTTTTGCTCTAGTACTACTAATCAAGCGGGCTGATATCTATCGAGTAAAGCGTTACTTTACAACAAACTGAAGGCAAACAATTGGCTTAATTTTATTTCTGGCTTACAGTCTTAACCAAACCCCATAACACAACAGGTCCGAAGGGCAAGGGCTTACTAAGCGACCGCTGCTCAACCCGAAGCCCTGCAGATTACGAGGTCTTGTGTGGTCAGCACAACGAATCCTCTCATTCGTTTCTCTTGGCTTCCTACACCGCCATCTCATCGTCAGATAGCCCACCAATTGTAATCACACAGACTAAGTTGACCCCGAATCAGCCCTCGGATTCAGATAAAAATCCCTGACCTGACCGGAAATCGAACCAGAAGTCTCGGGATAAAAGGCAGGCACGCTATGCCTACACCGTGCGCCGGCATTAAAATAATATTTATTTATTTATTTATTTATTTATTTATTTATTTATTTATTTATTTATTTATTTATTTATTTATTTATTTATTTATTTATTTATTTATTTATTTATTTATTTATTTAGCTTCTGGCGAACTGTACAAAAATTTACAAAGTTATTATACATTAGCAAAAGTACCAGTGCTTCGCTATGGTATTATATCTTGTATACGGAGTTGTACGTTAGTTATTGCACACGCAGTGAGTAAGATTATATTAAACTGCACGTCTCATAGCGATATCCAAGAAACAAAACGGGGAAGACCCCATACGTTGTTTCCGATATAAGGTGCACGTTGGGGAAATTTAGATGATAAGGGAGGCCACATTTCCTTCTGCCAATCGCAATCAAGTTCGGGAGTTTCTACAATAATGGCAGACTCACAGTCCAGCTGCCATTCGCATTACAGATGGATAGTTTTCATTATAATGACAGGCCCCTTTTCTAATGCCAGTCGCAATCGAGTTGGAGAGATTTGATTGTGACCGAGAAATACTGCGCTCTCTAAAGTGTAAAGAATCTAGACACGACAATAAGGCATAGGAACAAAGTTGAAGATCTCTCAAAACTGAGCAGCGATTGCGTAATCTGCTTTGTGAAATGATACCGTTTAGAAAGCAGATACACCGAAACGAAGGTCTGCACCGACATTGAAATTGTTTCCATATTTCGATATTTCGTGGGGCCTAAAAGTAACACATTTTAACAGCCTGAAATATTCCCTCAAAAGAAAGAGTGTGCAGTAACCAAGCAAAATTATGTACATAACAAAGGGATGTAACGTGTAAGAGACGTTTCGCATGTAGTCCACGGATTTTACAGAAAATCAGTAGTTTAAGAGAAAATGGAAGAAAACTGTTGTGGTTTCCCTAAAAAAACTTTCCGTTCAGTGATTATTAAATAATATGTATATCTAAGCCTTCTCCTGGATGAATATAATCTATATATGAAATTTGGTCGAGATCTATCCAGCAGTTTCGACGTGATGGTGGAACAGACGGATAAACAGACACGAAAGCTAAAAACCACTGATACGGATTTGAGTTGACCTAAATCGGAGAAATACCTGAAAAATTTCTGTAGATAAGCATGGGCACGTACAGTATATACAGAGTAAGTGCAGATCTTAATTTCGAGATTTACTGCTTTTAAACGGTAGGTCATATCAACAAACGGATTCCGCCATCAGACGTCTCTTTTAGTGTTCTATATGGTTGGTCCTATGGCTTTTCCTGGTATCTCCTCTATTTATGGGTTAGATTGAATTAGAAACATTAAATAGGATGAAACTTGGGTCCAGTTTTCACACATTACTTTATTTTTCGGCACATATGCAGCAGCTGGAATCATAAAATTTGGCTAACATATGACCACTGGTTGTGTCATTATACTTACCGCATTTGATAATTCTATTTTTCACGTAAGTGTTTTAAACAGAAAGACATACGTGTAAAAAGTACAAAACTAACATATTTTTGAGAAATGCAGCTCTTTCTAACGTATAAGTAAACGAGATACGTCATTATGTCATAGGACGAAAGTTGTAGATATTTCGAAATTGAACGACGATTGTGCTGCTGGGTTCTGTTTGGTTGGTTTTTTTTTTTTTTTTTTTTTTTTTTTTTTTTGATACGACTTACCTTTTAGACACCAATTAACCCGAAACGAAGGTCTGCACATTCATTGCAATTGCCTCCATATTACGATATGTTCCGGAGCCAAAAGTTATACATTTGAACAGCTTGAAATTTTTCCTCAAAGGAAAGAGTGTACAGGTTTCTGGATTAGCACTGACATACATACGGAGTTGTTAAGGAAGAAAGTATTACAGTTAAGAACGTTGAAATTAATGGAAAATAGGATCATAACTGAGGACAGCCGGATGGGGCAATTATGTAAATACCAAGTGGACGTATGTAAAATGTCCTTCACTAAATTGTGATGATATGAGCTAGTATATAAGAAGGCAGTAACAGAGGACAAATTTAGGCAGATGGATTCTTAGGTAAACAGATAAGATGACTTATGGTGTTATTACTTAAGTCTAAAGAGTCAAGACGGAGGCAATAAATTAAAACGGAAAACAGATGTAGAAGGGAAATCAGTCAAATTTACAGCAAATGCCAGAAAATACCTTACGTTGTGAAATCATAGGCTACACTCCGCGGTTCTGCTCAAACATTAACAGCCCCATTAGAGCTAGTCGACTACGATTGTGACCTCCAATGGGATTCCGCAAGTATCCCGCAGAATGGTATTACGACGTCTCTCTCGCCTTCTATGCAAGGAACATCCACGAGTTTACAGGAATTTTGAAGAAAATGACATTAGTCTATCTTACTTCACTGCTGGCAAGCAGCAGAAACGTTGGCATGGTAACCAGTAAGTTCGTTGTCGGTCTGTCAGCCACTCAATGCAGAGTATGAAATCCGCAGAAATTAGTAATTTTCCCCGTCATTTGAAGAGTAAGCGAAATTATGCTCATAACAAAAATTGTTTAAAATGAAGAGAAGTTTCACATGCAGTCCATGGATTTTACAGAAAATCAATAGTGTAAGAGAAAATGGAAGAAAACTGTTATCGTTTCCCTATAAGCCCCAATTCCTTTGAGTGTTTTTGGAACCATATGTATATCTAAACCTTCCCCTGGATGAGTATACTCTATATATGAAGTTTGGTCGAGATCTCTCTAGCGGTTTCGCTGTGATGGTGGAACGGACGGTCAGACAAAGAGACACGAAAGCTAAAAACCACTGATATGGTCTTGAGTTGACCTAAATCGGATAAATATCTGAAAAATTGGCAAAACAAACGAAAAGAGAGGCAGCGGACCCCTAGAAATTTATCTGTATAGATCTTATAACATTTAGTTCCATTTCCTGACACGGGGTCAGGGATGAGGCGAGATGAAATTATGTGGCATGTTTTACGACCGAATGCCCTTCTTGTCGCCAAGCTCATTTGAGGAGATAATGAAGATGAAGTGCATGACAGTAAATGAAACTGGGTAAAGAATTGGAGTGAATCGCATTTGGCCAATGCCCATGCATTTGCCTGGAAGTAAAAATGGAAAACTGCAGAAAACCATTCTCAGGACAGCCAACGATGGGGTTCGAACTCACATACATAATCAAATACCTCGAAGAATCAACTTGGCACCACGAGAGCTCTTATTGTTAAATCAGCATTTTCCAGCCATTCAGTAACTCATTAACAGCCACTCACAGAATACTCCACAGGTCCAGAAATGGTAATGATATGCCGTATTGTTCGCTTTAGTACACCACAGTCACACTTAAGGGAAGATCTCATACCCTATTTATAGAAAAATGAACAACATCGTTGTTCAGAGTAAAGTCTTGCGTCGCAAATTAAAACTAGCTGAAGATAATTCAATAATGCTTGCCACTCACATGCAGCTGCATTTTACCATTCAAATCGCCATTTAGTTGCTACATTTAAGTTTCTGTTGATAATCTTTGCGCTGTTTTAACTGGTGGGAATTTGACTTCATGCTTCCTCATCCTACAGCTGTAACCTCACGGAAGGGGAGAACTCAGTTGGCTGGTATTTTCTTGTACTCCCGGCCTAAGTTGTTCATTCTCCTTATTCTAGGGCAACCAGAAAAGAGGAATGCCACTGATTCACTGATTCTGAGCATTGTCTGACTGAAGACTGTATATTACACTGAGTGGCCAAAAGTCACGACAAGAGGTATCCCATTAGAAAATGTGCCATGTATGACCCCTGATCGTTGCGGCTAGCTGCGGCGTAGCTGAGCAGTCTGACACAGACACCAGTGTCGTGAAGATGGCAACACGTCACGAGTTAACCGAAGTTGAACGTGGGATGATCACCGACGCACGGCGCATGGGCCATAGCATAGCGGATATTACACGCAAATCAGGGTTTCAGAGGTCTACATTGTCGAGGGTGAATCTTCAATATCGCAGAGAGAATGTTACCACCCGCGCAAACCGCCGCACAAGAAGACCATAGGTGTTTAACGGACGGTCGTCACGTCACCTCTACAGAACCATATTGAGCGTTCGATAGGGAACTGTGAGCCAGATCACCACACAGTTGAATGTTGGGAGTCAGGAAACCAAATTTTACGAGGACTGTAAAGAGGAAACTGCACCGCATAGGCTTCACCAGCCGACGACCATCTCGTGTCCTTTTGGTGACACCTCGACACAGGACTCAACGACGTGCATGGGCCCGCGAACAACAGCAATGGACCATGGAAGAATGGCGGCGTGTGGTATGGCCGATGTATCCCAGCTCCAGTTGTATCGAGCTGATAGGCGCGGGAGAGTGTGGCAGGCCTATATGCCCCATGAAGCTACGGATCCTCCGTGTCAACCAAGTTGTGCCCAAGCGGGAAAGGGCTCAGTTCTGGTCTGGGCGGCGTTCTCATGGTCTCAATTAGGCCCAATTTTCCGACTGCAGGGAGCTGACAGGTGCACGTTCTGTGAACATTCTTTCAGACCATCTGCATGCCTTTCTGGCCCTAGAGTACCCTGATACAGATGCCATGTTTCAACAAGACAATGCGCCATGTATCCGCTCTGTTGTAGCACGCAGGTGGTTTTAGAAGCACTCCAGTCCTCCAGATTCCCTGATCTTAATCCAATCGAGCATTTATTGGATGCTGTCAATGCTGATGTTCGCTCCATGAACCCCGTACCAACTACACAAGACCAATTGTACGCAGCAGTGCAAGACGCGTGGGTCCAGATCCCTCCAGAACGATTCCGACACCTTGTAGAGTGGATGCCTCGCCGCAGTGCTGCCAATTCGAGGGCTCGCAGAGGAGCAACTCGTTATTAACATCACATTCAGTATATTCCCATGATGTTTGGCAACTCAGTGTATATCCTTCTGATACGCGGAATGTTGATTCACACTGTAGAGTAGCATTTAACTGTAGCATAAACGATGCTCGTTGCAGAACGATCGTAGAGTTTGTGCTGAAGTTCCCCATGTAGATACAGCAAGTTTGTGAAGGAGTTTATTTCTTGTCGTTAGTTTAGCGTCGGTGTCTTAAGTGTTTCTTGAAAGACAATGTCCAATCAAGACGAACTCGATGATTCTGGGAGTTGGTAATGTAAGGAAGGGAATAACCGTGAATGACATATACTATTTTCCCATGCATTGTTAAGACGGAAAAAAGCAGGATTCCATTTTACCGGTGCTAGGTTTTAAACCCAATTCCAGAAGTACTTACACAAGATGTCGACGTCAGAATTTAGAGTGTTCTTATCTTATTGTGGAATATTGAGTAACTCTTGCTTCGTCGTCAGCGTATCATATTTTTTTATGAATGGTCGTTAGATTACGTTAGGATTAGAGCACTCTCATAAAAGTAGAACCCTGTGCTTTAATAAGTTAAAGAACACAGACGTCACCATTATTTGGCATGATGTAAATTTGCCACTTATCAAACAACCCCCACTGGTTTATCCTGTGGACGTCCCACTCTCTCAGGAATTAACTTCGTACTCGCTACTGAAGTAGGGTGAGTTTATCTCACAGACATTTGCCCCTCCAGAAGTGAACTTCCCGTTTCTAAATTTCTCGGTTTAATTACGAAGAACTAAATCTACGTCCATTCAGGTGAACAGTCCCTAATTTGTTGCTGAATACCACTCTTACCGATTGAGTCATATGACATATTTATAACGTCATCCGGGTGACAGAAACTGGTGTCGTAATTGTTTTAAGATGACATACAATTGCCGGGCTGGGTAGCTCAGGTAGTGGAGCGCTGGCCTTATGTTGCTCAAGTTGGCGGGTTCTATCCCGGCTCAGTTCGGTGGTATTTGAAGGTGCTCAGTATGTCAGCCTGTGTCGATAGATTTACCAGCAAGATGAAGAAGTCCTGTGGTACGAAATTCTGGCACATCGGTGTCTCCCAAAACAATAAAAGTAGTTATTGGGACGTAAAACTATATTATTATATCTTTATTTCTTTCTTTCCTAATTCGTTTACCCTCCAGGGCTGGTTTTTCTCTCGGACTCAGCAAGGGTTCCCACCTCTACCGCCTCAAGGGCAGTATCCTGGAGCGTGAGGCTCTGGATTGGGGATAAAACTGGGGAGAAGGACGAGTACCTCGCCCAGGTGGTCTCACCTGCAATGCTGAACAAGGGCATTGCGGGGTGTTGGGCAGATTGCAAGGGATAAACAAGGAAGAGGGAAAGGAGCGGTTGTGGTCTTAAGTTAGGTACCATCCCAGCATTTGGCTGGAGGTGAAGTGGGAAACAATAGAAAACCACTTTGAAGATGGCTGAAGTGGGAATCGAACACCTCTCTACTCAGCTGACCTCCATAGGCTGAGTGGACCCCGTTCCATCCCTCGTACCATTTTTTTAAAATTTCATGACAGAGCCGGGAATGGAACCTGGGTCTCCGGGGGTGGCAGCTAATAACACTAACCACTACACCACAGATGCGGACGATGTTATTATTATTATTATTATTATTATTATTATTATTATTATTGTTGTTGTTGTTGTTGTTGTTGTTGTCTTATTTTTACACCACGCAAATCCTGGGACTGTACTTTAACTAAGGTTACGACCGCTTCCTTCCCACTGTTAGGCCTTTCCTATCCCATCGTCACCATAAGACTTATTTGTGTCGACGCGACGTATAGAAAATAGTAAAATAAATGGTATATTGTATAATATTATTATTTTCGTTATAATATTGTTAAGTACAACTATCTCTTTCAAACAAACAAAAAACCAGAACACAGTTAACTCCGTACAGGCCATGAAGACCCTTGGAAGGTTTGAATGCAAAAGGCTTCCACTGTCCTTAACCAGGGCATCTGTTACTCAGTTTTGGTGTAGACTGAGTAAAAATCAGGACCACATGCACCTACGGAAGTGGAAGTGGAAATTTCGATTCTTTACCGGCTCGGCCACGCAGCCCCTTCTCTCAAACATTATTCCGAAATAAATATGAAAATATGAAAGCGTTCCGATCCTTCGGAGAATAAAGGTTTCGGCAAAAGAAGGGAAAGGTCCACTAACGGCGCAAAAGTGAAAGTCTCTCTACGCGTCGCAAACCTAGTACCAAATACCGAATATTTAGTAATTGTGAAAAATAAGGTCGTTGATGATGGGAGGCTGGGTTATAAAGTTGAATGTGAGGAGCCTGGCACAAATACTTGTAAGCAATACCAGACTCAGCTAGGGTCCCGTGGTAGCCAACCCACGCTCCCAAGCAGTACTGACATAATCCAGAAATAACAATTCAGAAGATTTCAGAAGGTTTCGTCAAAATTTAGGAAGATTTTCATGAATATACCGTAATAATGGTGATGTTCTTAAGTTACTTAACAATAAATTTGTTGTGATAGAAGCCATGCTTCTCAGTTTTCGAGTCTGCGGAACACAAAACTGAAAATAAATAATCATACGACGAACATTGAATTTTCACTCTATGTACCCTGATTCCTCGCCGTCCTGTGTCTTTACAGATGTTATTCTTCATTGGACGCAAGACCTCTACTCAACGTTTGTAAACGTAGAACTTAAAGAAATCTATTGGAATGTGATACCTGTCTTTTATTGATATCTTAGTGTGAGCAGCTGACATTTAAGACTGCTTGCATGCGTGAGACTGGTACCACTGGCACGTTACTGACCCGTTTTCGAAATAATCTACACTGCCGGAAAAAATCATGGAACTTCCTCGAGGACTGTGTTCAGTGGCACCGGGGTGTAATATGTGCCTATTTATGGATGGTTGTGTTAGTAATTCATATGTCACAAACATCGGAGATCAGATGGTACTCAGGAGTCCTCTCCGTGCGCACTCTGTTTTGACTCTGCAGGCAGGAACTGTGCTGAGGTTTTTTTTTTTTTTTTCTAGGGGCTTTACGTCGCACCGACACAGATAGGTCTTATGGCGACGATGGGATAGGAAAGGCCTAGGAGTTGGAAGGAAGCGGCCGTGGCCTTAATTAAGGTACAGCCCCAGCATTTGCCTGGTGTGAAAATGGGAAACCACGGAAAACCATTTTCAGGGCTGCCGATAGTGGGATTCGAACCTACTATCTCCCGGATGCAAGCTCTCAGCCGCGCGCCTCTACGCGCACGGCCAACTCGCCCGGTGTGCTGAGGTTAGAGATGAACAGTGTTTGCAATATTACTCGGTCTGCCATCTAGTGGGCCTAGAGTAAAACGGAACATCGAAATTGACGACCAGATAGCCAGACAGATGGTGTCAAATTGAAATGTCTGCACACGGTAGCTGAGTTCATACGATTATTATTATTATTATTATTATTATTATTATTATTATTATTATTATTATTACGATCACGTGCGCCTCCGGCCAGGCTACCACTGACACCACGATACCGCCAAGCACAGTTATTCTAGTGTCGTGAAAGAGCCGACTGGAGAGGGGAATGGCGCTCGGTTGTCTTCAGTGACGAAAGTACGTTCTGTCTGTATGCAAGTGATGGACGTACACTTGTACGGAGTAGATGAGCGGCCTATTTCAGAGTGCATTCGCCCACGATACCCAGGACCCACTCCAAGCTTCATAGAGTGGAGACCATCAGTCACAACTCGCGCTCTTTGGGGCCGATGACCTTAGATGTTAGGCCTCTTTAAACAACAAGCATCATCATCATCATCATCATCATCATCATCATCATCAACTCGTGCTCAAAGTTGGTGTTTCTGCAGGGTAAAGTACCCGGCGCCCGCTACATTGCACAAATTGTTGTCCTCAGACTACTGCCCTTTCCTTGACAAGAAAGTGATGTGCTTTGTCAGCAGGACAATGCACGTTTGCATACAACTGCGTTGGCCAACAATATCGCTGAATCTCTCGCCAATTAAAAGCATGTAGGACGTGAAGTGGGAACTTACGCGTTCTCCAGAACCAGCAACAACCATTGCCGAATTGCGTCAAAAGATACAAGAGGCTTGAGACAATCTATCGCAGGGTGCCATTCGGCACGTTCATGATGACTTGTATGCGCGAATAAACGCCTGCATTCTTGCCAGAGTGGGGGAGGGGGGGGGGGTACACCGTGTATTGATGCGATTTTTTGGGCACCTTTTAATGTGACATGTATGTTGCATTTGGTCTCAATTTGTAATCACATACCCCTGAATGATGAGCTACCTGTCACATCGCTTGCGAATAAAATTGCCTTGTCCTAGAGGATGACGCATGCCTTTTTTTCTGGTAGTGTATACCCTAATTCCTCTTAAAACTAATGACAGCAGAAGGATTTTTTACAGTTGTGCTTTACGTCGCACCGACACAGATAGGTGTTATGGCGACAGCGGGATAGGAAAATCCTAGGAGTGGGAAGGGGTCAGCCTTGGCCTTAATTAAGGTGCAGCTCCAGCATTTGCTTGGTGTGAAAATGGGAAATCACGTAAAAACCCTCTTCAGGGCTGCCGACAGTGGGATTCGAATCCACTATTTCCCGAAGGCAAGCTCGAAGTTACGCGACCCTAACCGCACGGCCAACTCGCTCCATAAAAGGAAAATTAAATACATATATTGCTTTCAAGCACAATGGATATTCTCACCTAGTTACTTTTCGTCGATGAAATGAGGACGAAGGACAATTTGGAACATTTCCACCTATTTAGGAATTTTCGACTATTTTAATTGGGAGAACTTCCGAAATTCCAGAGGATCTGACAACACTACTCACAAGAGAAACGCCCTAAGGGTTCCCTTTTCGGTCATCTCATTCGACAGGAGGGGAATACCACGGATGTATTACACCGCCCCCACCCATAGGGAGTCGACAGAAACTGACAGCAATGAAAATACATCGGTGATGTTTTTATACTGAAGTGTTCGGTTCCGTGGCAAAATGGTTAGCGTGCTGGCCTTTGATCACAAGGGTCCCGGGTTCGATTCCCGGCAGGGTGGATAATTTTAACCTTAATTGGTTAATTTCGCTGACACGGGGGCTGGGTGTATGTGTCGTCATTATCATCATTTCATCCTCATAACGACGCGCAGGTCAAATCAAAAGACCTGCATGTGGCGAGCCGAACTTGTCCTCGGACACTCCCGGCACTAAGAGCCATATGCCATTTCATTTTATACTAAAGTCATTGCCGTGTTAAAATGTTCAACAGTGTGAAGTGCTACCCGGCCTCTCTTTCAAATGGGGTCTCCTCCGCCTGCTGAACCCAGATATATTAGCTTCCTCGTCCGAGTTACCCCGAGGCTCATAACTCTTGCTGCCTTCCCCTCGACAGAGCCTCCTCCTCCTCCTCCAGCACAGCAGGCTAATCCTCGATCAGAATCGAGCCCTCAGTAATTGATTTCAATCTTTAGACCGACTTATCGGGTTTCATCTTGTGACGGCGGCTCATCAGATTTAGTACTCAGCTGCGATTACTTTATTATTCCACGCGATGAAGAGATCATGGGCTGTTCATGAATTCGTGTCCGCCTAGTTTATGGTATAATGTGTCTTGTACTTGAAATGTATGTTGAGTCCTCATCCCAAAGCCTGATTAGATCATCAACACCTGTCGCCTGCAAAATTCACTGTGTGAAATATTTTCTCTAAGAACTTTGGCCGGTAAGGTTTAATATTGCAGGCAGTTATTATCAAGAAATTCTCCTGCTTTTTTAATATATGTGCTGCGGGACAGTATTTCTCCAAAAATATAATCGCATAGCGGTTTTCACAAGGGCAACGGCGATATGAGTCAGTGAAATGGCATGTTAGGGATATAAGGAGTGTTGTAGTTCCCATTGCTTTCTTCACTGAGTCAGAATGTGCTAGTACATCGTATCAGTCTAATAAGCCTACTGAAATACATGTACCAATTGGTCGCAAAAGCGACACTTTGACACCATACAACACAGGCACAAGTTGCATAAGGAATCGCTCACACTTCAGTCAATTACGTATCGTCAAAGTCAAGAGTGAGACCCAGCCCGGTCAATGTCTGGTAGGTCATCAGCCCAAAGGCTGGTTCGATCCTCAAACAGCACAAAACCAATACTACTTTGTATAGTGTTTGCAGGGAAACCGAAAAAAGCTCTGTTGGCACCAAAATGAGGTGTACTAGTCAGAATTAGGAGTGAGGCAGTTTGCCTTTGTTTACTTAACTGAGGCAGAAATTGCTATTGCAGCACGACTGACCCTATGAGGAGCACTTTTTTAAAACATCAGACGCACTAATCGTACTCCAAATGTCATTACTAGGGCCGGGAATTTTTTGTTTTAACCTTTCTTTCCTCGCTATTTAACTAACAAATTCCAAGATACATATTCATTTCACACTTCATGAAGCAGAATATGTAAATTTCATTGTACCTAAAAATATATAAATGAAGGATTGACACCTAAAATAATCTAAATGGCTGATTTGCCTTTTTTCAAATGAATAATGCTATTTTTCTATTGAAACTTACCATAAACTTATTTTCAACACTACTTCAGTCGTCCACAGAGAGTACTTTGGGCATAAAATATGATAGATACCCAGCTCGATAAATAGATAGATAGATAATGATTTTATTGGTGGCGAAGTTAGGGCTCAAGGCCCTCTCTTATACTTAACTACTAGAAGAGTATACATGTACATAACTCATTAAGTGATTACAAATATAAATAACACAAATAATATTAATAGCAATAATAATAGTAATAATATTAATAATGATAATAATAGGTAATTTTAAAATACACAAAGTAAAATACACGTATTGTGGCCACGATATGACGAGGAATAAGAAAAATGTGAAGAAAATTAGCTGGGAGTATTAGTAGAAAGTATTTTTTGCAGTAGTAATAACGTGTGAAATTCACGGCACTGGCGCACTCGAAGCCACGACAGTTCCTTGTAATGAGGTGATATATGAGAGTCATATCGCAGATTAAATACATACCTCATGCAGCTGTTCAGGCTCCAGTCCAGTTTCTTGTTACTGTCGCAGGTTATTTCAGTCAAGAGTGTCACAATAGTCAAGTTTAGGTAGTATAAGAGAGTGAATTATTTGTACTTTAAGTCGAACTGAAAATACATTACAGAATCGCTTCAGAGGATATAAGCATTTGTGTACTTCATGACATGTAGGCCTACTTATCACCTGTTGAGTCCAATTTAGGGCCTTAGTCATAGTAATTCCTAAATTAGTCACTGAATTAGAGTAGCATATGATTGTATTGTTTAAAGTTATTGGGTAGAAATCCTGTGGCTTGAGGGAATATAGGCTTTTACTGGTACCGATAATAATAGCTTGAACGTTATTTGGGTTTATTAATAAACTGTTTGTATTTGCATAGTCACTAAGATGATGTAGGTCGGAATTTATTTTAATAATTGCAGTATCAATATCGCTCAGTTTTCAACGACGGTAAATTTGTACATCATCTGCGTACACGTGCAATTTGCAGAATTTAACACCTTAAGTGCCACATATGCAGTAAAAAAAAATTCCATCCAGGCCATTCTTTCTTTTTTTACTATAGAGTATAAAATGGTGCACCTTATTACAGAAATGTACCTTTTAGTCACCTTGGGCCAAAATTGTAGTCATAACATTGTGTTGAAATTGTGGTGACACATTGGTCTCACGCGGCCACTGACACTACCTTCCAGCAGTATAGGCCGCGTGAGACCAATGTATCACCACGTATCCTAGCACAGTTCTCACCTTCCTGACACACTGGTATACGTCTGTCTCATTAGCTCATGAACTACTAAAGAATAAAACTCATATCTTTGGAACATTGAAATCTAATCAGGAGTATAATCCAACCGATGTTACTAAAAGGAAGTTAGCAAGAGGAAAGACAAGAGCCTGTGAAAGTAACACTGATGTGGTTGTTCAGAAATGGCATGATAAAAGAGACGTCTTAATTTTGACAACTAAACACACTGGTGAGATGGTCACTATTCAGAGGAGGGATGGTGAAGAGCAAAAACCACGGAGTCTTATAGAGTATAACAAATACAAACCGTACATTAATTTATCAGATCATAAAAAGAGCTATAGTACTCCCCTGAGATAGAGTAAAATGGTACAGAAATATAGCTATTGAGATATTGATCGGCTCAAGTACAGTAAATGCCATCTATATTTCCAATCAACTTGGGAATGAGAGTATATCTGTTACCCAGTTCAAAGAAGACATATTGAACAGTTAACAGGTACTGTTATCAAAAATTTTCACATTTCCTCACAAGTACCAAAGAAACAGGTATTACTCCACCGACTGGAGGATGTAGGCCAGCAGGGAAGACGGAGATGCAGTAATTGTTATGAAGAGATCCATCGGGAATCAAGAAGGCAATATGCCATGAGGAAGACTCTACAGTCTAAGTTCAAATGACCAACCTGTGAAAATTTCTTCTGTTTGGACTGTTTCTTCAAAGTGCACAGATTTGTAGTGTGATTGTGTTTGTAAACCACAGTTTGAATCATATTTCTTCAGAAAGTCTCATTTGTTATACTTTAAATTCATATGCAAAAAGTGTACCAATTCTGAGGTGTGATTGCGATTGAGACAAAGTTACAAATATTTTTTCTAGAAAGTTCATGTAATTTTTTTTGTCCTATGTTTTCAATTTGTCTATAGACCCTGATATGAGACAATGAGTACACTATACAGTACAATATTTTGTTATTTGTACGCATGACACGATCAGAAAACAATAAATAATGTCATAATTTATTTATTGTGGTTGATATATTACAATGACGTACAGGCTATTTGGTGCCACATCGGACTCGCAAATGGACAGGCCAAGAATAGATTTGTGACGTACTGGCCACCTACTTTCATTTAACATATGTTTACATGTCAAGTGTGGTGACAGTATGGCACCACGAGGCCTGAGACTTTGAGATTGCGCGTGAGTCCACAGCGGACTCACGCGGCCCGACTGGCATTAAGCTCTGTGAGTCAACGTTGGTCTCACGTGGCACTCAAGGTGTTAAGAGCGTTTGATAATTTATATCATTAATTTTGATGATAAATAACAATGGTCCCAGGACCGACCCCTGAAGGACACCGTGGGTCTTACTTTACCATCCTGAAGTCACATTTCCCACTGTCACACGTTTCCGGCGATTTTCAATATAAGAGGAAAAGAACCGAAGCGATACACTATTCAAATTTAGTTCTCGAAGTTTCTGCAGTAGTAACCGAGGGTTGACAATATCGAAGGCACTATTGAGATCTAATAATGAAAGTATAGTCACGTCCCGTTGTGGTGAATGGTTATTGCAATACTTATCTAAACAATGCCTAAATTTTTTAAAAAAATGGATCGCTGCAGATCGAAACTTTACTATGGATGGTCGAGTAGTCTTCAGTCAGGAATGCTGCGAGCAAGTAACGTTCCCGTAACTAACCCAAAAACTGCACTGTAATATCCTAGCACGCTCACTGAAGTATACTTAGTATTTCTATGTTTTATTCACGTTATTTAATTAACAAATTCCAAGATACATATTCATTTCACTGTACCTAAAAATATCTAAATGAAGTTGCCCAGTTGCTAGTGTTGCTAGATTTAAACATAATCTTATATCTTTGTACACATCCCTTTCCACCGTTCTACAGACTTGAAAAATATCCTTGCGAGAAATGAAGTTACTTCTTTCTGCTTCAACAAAGCGCGCCTTCACGTCCTCGGCAAGGCAAGCACATCCTTAAAGTTTTCTAAATTATTTATGTTATGAATCTAGCTACTCGCCCCTAAATCAGCAGCAACAGTCAGCAAATACGTATTTCTTCCACAGCCAGCTATCCTACCTTTTCGCCTATGCCAGGTGATGGGACGCAAACGTCCCATGGAACGTGCTAACCATCTCGACCGTGGACAAATTCTTAGAAGATATCAGTAGCCGCATCCACGAAGCAAAACCTAAAGCAAACCAATCTTTTAAGCACACACGAAACCTAAAATGAAGGCTTATTCTACCTAAAACTCCGGGCCCTGGTCATTACTGAGCACGACCCCTGCCTCAGAAGTTTTCACACTGTCACAGCCGTAAATAAAACAGACATCGGTGGAAACTACGTTTTGCTCTGGCATATGCCAAAAGACAGATGAAAAATTACTGCAAAAGCACTGTTACTACTGTAACAGGTGGAGACAGATCATAATGATTGGAAAGGAGGTGTAGCAATCCAACTGCTGAGCCCACTGCTACACTGGGGCGAAACGCTGGTAATTTCACGACTGAAAAATCCTAAAGAACTTAAATGGTTTTAAAATTGGCAGTCGATGAAATTAAATTATGATTTCCTTCCAGGAACCTTATTTTTGATGGATCATAATAATGTTATTGGATAACTACTCTTTCGGTTTTCGGAGACGCCGAAGTGCCGGAATTTAGTCCCGCAAAAGTTATTTTACGTGCCAGTAAATCTATTGACACGAGGCTGACGTATTTGAGCACCTTCAAATAACACCTAACTGAGGCAGGATCGAGCCTGCCAAGTTGAGGTCAGAAGGTCAGCGCCTCAAACGTCTGAGCCACTCATCCCGGCGGAGATAGATCAATGAAAGTAACAAATTTGTTCTAGCCCATTCCAGAAGGTAGAGTAAAATGTAAACACTATGTATTGCCAGCAAAATCAGGCATTTCAAATATACTGCAATAATACGAACGCCGGTATTGTTGTTTGGATATACTTATTGATACTAATGAACAACACATTTTTGAACCACGATTTGTAACAAAATTATGAAAAAACCACATACACTATTTAAACAATATTTAAACAATCTTATTTCTTTGTACACATCTCTTTCCACCGTTCTACAGACTTGAAAAATATCCTTGCGAGAAATGAAGTTACTTCTTTCTGCTTCAACAAAGGGCGCCTTCACGTCCTCGGCAAGGCAAGCACATCCTTAACGTTTTCTAAATTATTTATATTATGAATCTAGCTACTCGCCCCTAAATCAGAGCGTATTTCCTGATTTTTGCACCTGAATCCACTGTCTTCCACCTCAGACAGCTCCTCAGTTAGTGTTAGGAGGCCGAGATAAACCCGTTCCAATCGTCAGGACGAAACTAAAATCCCTGGACTGGCTGGGAATCGACTCGAGGTCTCCGGATAAGAAATGGGCACTATTCCTGGATCAACCTTTGAAACTTCTTTGCAAAATATCTGAAATTATGCAAAAAAAATAAATAAATATAATAAAAGGCTACTTTGAGTATAGTAATAATCACACATCTGTATTTTTAGTATGAAAATTAGGAAAGTACAGAAATCTAGCTGCCAGCCGAGAGTTACGAACCTAATATCTCCAGAATGCAATCGTATAGCTACTTAAACCACCATGCCATGCAATAATAATAATAATAATAATAATAATAATAGTATTGGCTTTGCGTCCCACTACCTACCTTTACGGTTTATGGAGACGCCGAGGTGCCACAATTTGGTCCCGCAGGAGTTCTTTCACGTGCCAGTAAACCTACCGACACGTGGGTGACGTATTTCAGCACCTTCAAATACCACCGGACTGAGCCAGGATCGACCTACCAAGATGGGGGTCAGAAGGCCAGCGTCTCAACCGTTTGAGCCACTCAGCCCGGCAAACCGTACCACGTAGCCGACTCACTCGATAGAAGTAAAAATGGCCTTCATGCTCCAGGTGTAATCATGGGGGCAGGAAGGGGCTGGTGAGGTTGAAGTTCGGAACTTGCGTTACCTCTAGAAAAGGCAATGAGGGCACAGTAGGAACTGCACTGCAATCCCCAGAAGAAAATGCCACAGAAAAAATACATCATTACGCCTTGTTCTCCAGATGTAACAGTGTGTGATTTTTATTACTTGTGGGGTAAACAGAAAAATGAAGTGTATCGAACTAATCCTCACACATTAGAGAAAATGAAAGAAAATACACTGAAGAAAACGGTAATTGCAACACCCAGAAGGAATGGTGCTACATTGCTGCAATTGAACATGCAGGACGAGTGTTCGGTTGTGATTCGATTATTACACTTTTAGGTCCCTCTGATCGCACGTTTGGACAACAATCAATACAGGATGTGCACACCACGAGCTGCAATACATTGATGAATTCGTCGAGGCATGGAGTCAATAAGGCCCTGGATCGCTTCCTGAGGAATTGTGGCCCATGCTTGCTGCACTGCACGGGTCAGTTGTTCCAGAGTTGTGGGTGGCTGAGGACGGTTGGCCAGTTGTCGACCCATCATGTCCCACGCATGCTTAATAGGACTGAGGTCAGGAGATCTGGTGGGCCATTCTAAGGTTGTGATGTCGTGGGGAGCTTCTCTGGAGATGCGTGCAGTGTGAACCTGGGCATCGTCCTGCTGAAACATCCCATTATCAATGTTCGCCATCATAGAGACAACCATTGGATTGAGTACCCTATCAACGTACTGTCGAGCAGTCAGTGCCCTCAACAAGCACCAATTGTGATTTCAAATTAAAGCCAATAGTTCCCCAGACCATAATGCTTGGTGTTGACCCTGTGTGCCTCTCGACAATAAGATCTGGGCTGCCCCTCTCCCGGTACGTCGGCGCACACGATTCCGGCGATCACTGTGGGCAAGACAGAAGCGCGATTCATCACTAAAGATGACCCTATGCCAGTCGTCGACCGATGTCGATCTTTCTCGACACCAGGCCAGCCTTACACGTCGCTATTGTGGGGTCAATGGAACACTTTCTGCAGGGACACGGGCTCGTAAGCCAGCTGCACGCAGGCGATTACCAACTGTTTGTTGTGTAACGTGGGGTGCCACAGCTGCTCGAATTTGCGCTGCTGTTACATGGGGTTCCATCTGGGTCATCCGAATGATGCGGCGATACTCTCTCACAGTTGTCCGTCGCGCTGGGCCTGTGCTAGGTCTACGAGTGTGGGTACCTTCATTTGACCACTGCTGCCATACACGTTGTACCGTAGATGCCTATCGACCAACACGTGCAGCGACAGTCCTTAGCAATGATCCAGCCTCACACAGCCCAATTATCCGAGCCCTCTTCTCTGTCGTAGATGCATGTTTGACGGGGAACACTTCACTGCACAGACTGCAAGTCAACTACGCTACACCAGAGTCCGTATAGTGGAGTTGATTCCTCCGCGACCAATCACGTGGGGAGACCTGTAGCAACAATCCAATGGGTCTGAAACTTTGATCGTTTACATGCCTACATGGCATCGTTCCATATCTTGAAAAACACAATTCATGGTGTTGCAATTTCCATTTTCTTTAGTGTATTACTAATGAAATCAGAAACATTACAGTGGCAGAACTCACTTGCGTGAGCCAGAATGTGATTACCAGATACTGTACCATTCTATTTAATCGCGAGAATGGATATTTAACGCAGTAAAAATATTGCGCAGTAGGACGCCGCTTGTGAGGGCGTGATGATATACAGAGCGCGGGAATCGAGAAGGTAATTCCCCAGGCAGGGTGTGGTTGTGTACGAGTGAGGAAGAATATACGTGGAAGAGAGAAAGAGAGAGAAGATTTTGTTATGGGAAGTCCCAGCGCCAACCTAACAGAATTTTAAGCGAGAGCAGACAAGGTCACCACACTACGGGAATCGAGCCCTAATATGTATAATTGAAGGTTTCTCAGGAAAATAAAAGGATGGAAATGATTGCCAGAATTTAACGAAGCCATAGATACCTCAAGGTTTATTAATATATAATTAGATCAATAAACACGCAGCAAGCAGAACCACCGTGGGAAGATCTGGAATGGCCGCATTCCAGACTCAAGATGTTTCTCGGGGGATTCCCGGGCGTCCCTTGGTATGTTGCCTCCTATAAGAGCTGAGAGTTATGGAAAGGGGCATCCAGTCGACGATCATATTGCTGCCAGTACGCGTCGCGCGTCTGCCTAGATTGCGCCAGAAACCCTTTTGTTCAGAACAAAGACAGTCAGTAATTATTGCAGTGCGGTAACTTTGATCCAGTGGATCGGTGATCTACAGAGTTACAGGTGGTAGATTCATAGGTGTGACAATGTTCAGATACCTATCAGTGAGGCCGCATGTGGCTAAGTGTATCGGCAACAAAAGAACGCCGCACTTATAGACTCCGATAAATAGCGGTAGGGGCGAAGCTCCCGAGGTGCCGAGGAAGTGTGGACAATAGGCTAAGGAGGTCTATATCCATCCCCTGATAGACTGGTGAATCCGAATTAAGCGGGCATACAAACACAATAACTGAGTAGATAATTTCTAGGGCTGAAAATAGTTTATGGCATAGTGCACAAGTTAGTGAATAATCGGTTATACGAAAATTGAGGACAAGGAGTTGTGATACTGCAAAATGTTATAGCTGTATGCTAGCTCAACCTAAATGAAAGTCCAGAATGATGCGTTGTGTTTAAAGTGAACATTTCATTGTAGTAAGAGGCCGAGACGTATTCCGAGGGAAGTGAGGTGCAAGAACTTCAGAACGTGGCTTCGAAGAAGCTACCTTAAACAAGGCATCCCTCAAGAAGAAGACATCGCCATGGACCAGCGGGACGGGGAGACCGGACTCCAAGAATCGACCCTGGACGAGACCTCTACCATGATGGGCTAAATCACTATAGCCTACCCGGAGGGGGAGATGAGGTGGTCATCTTAACGAGATAAGTGGACCACGATTTCCTAGACATGTAATAGAGTTAGGGAGTCACGCAGAGATAGTAGAATTAAACTTGTAAATATTAATATAGGATTTGATTGTGGCCCATCAGGCTGCATATTAAGATAGTTTAGATATGTCTAAAGGGTAAGGGTAGATAGATTTTCTTTTCTTTATGTAAAGCAGACAATGATGTAATTTTGTTAACGCGGCAAGAGGTAGTGTGCCTAGTTGATACGTATTGTTTGAGTACGATAGACCGGACATTTTCTTTTGGGTCGGTCGGTGAATACATTTTCCTTGTAGGATTAGGATCACTATGAGTAATTACCATTATATTCCAGGGGGAAGAGCAGACGTATCTGCGTGATGTTAGGTGTACATGCTGATTGTATTTCGATCATATGCTTGGCTCTATTTTTGCAACTTAGATGAACGTAATCTGTAACACAGGTGGAGACATTAATGTTGTTTGACTCTGTGCGACTCTGCCAAACAGGGCCTGAACCGCAGACCTAAATTTACTGTGAACCCGTCGCATAAATCGACGATATTGATTTTATCGGGGTGTAGTATGGTGGAATACTTTATATGATATAATTGGGGCCCGTGATGGTTTGTTAGTGAAATTGGATACATAGTGTAAGATGTATTTCCTCACTTATTTATGTGGCCATTTGCTTTGTCAAGCGTAGATAAATAAAAGCCCCTTTGTGAAGATAGCTCTGGGAGCACAAAAACCAGGATACTGGGTCACAGGCGATCGGTGTGTTTACGATTTTTTTTTGGCGAGGGCGAGCCTCTCATGGCTAGACGAAACAGGTCAATGCACGGCCCGCACCTTGGGGTTGGCGCGGCCATCTTTGTATAGCCCGGGAAAGGTCGTCTTTCTTCTGGCAGAGAAGCTTTTTGGAGACACTGTTGCTTCATTCATTTGAACGTTTACCTCCTTTCCTTTCCTTTTTTGTTGTTTCTGCTTTCTTATGGTTGCGTATTACTCTTAAGGTATCCTGCACGATGTAATTGTTACGAGAGCCCATCTCTTCACACAAAGTTCTGCTTGGTGGACGTGGGTTCACGTCCATGTAAATATGTAATATAGGGCGGTAGAGTAGGTCATCTGAGGTTACTTTTATACTTATTGTGCTGCTATTTTTGTGTATATAAATATCCCGATATGGGAGGAAACTTTGATAACAGCGCTAATTTCTGCGGATATCCTTAATTCTACCATCATGTCATTTTTATGCCGTAGGCATAGTGATGCTGTTTCCATGTGGGAGACACATCCGTTCTTTCCTGGTTCACAGATCGACAAACTTCAGCATAACGTCATCATCCAGATTGTATTTTCTTTGTTTTCTTTTTAAACTGTAGATGAGAGCCTTTGGGGCATTTATTTGGGCACTACAGGTGCAATCATTGTAAATAATTTGAGTTGTGAATACAAACTTATGCTCAAAAATTCTGATCGCAGCGAAAGTGTTCCTCATTTCGTAGTTTAATGTTATTGTATGAGTTCCCCATGATCCTCTCGTCAGTTGTCGACCATTTCTGCCGACTGCAGCTGAGCTGGTGCCCGTATGTAAGAATAGGTGAGCAGGTAAGTATGATCCTGCAGTGTTGATGTGCCCTGCAGGGTACAATACAATGACACTTCCACCATCTTTTATAGGGTAAGACTGTATAGACGCTTACAGCAGGGCGCCCGGCCGCGACGTAAGTTCGGGTGAGGCAGATGCCGTAACGCAGAATACAAACACCGTGTGTTCGGCCTTAGTTGATATGAGAGACCCTGTATTTGACTAAATTACACCCAAGGTATTGAAACGGATAGATCTGTTAACATAATACAACATGTCTGATACCTGGCTCCAGCGCCCCTACAGTCACAGGTTTATGAGGAATTTCCTCTTGCAACAACTACCGACGTATTGAGCGGTTCTCTTTCGGAACCTTTGTTTCTTCCTTCCACTGACTGCGGGCAGGAGCCGGTTAAGTTTAGGTCAGATTTACGTTTTTTCATGACTATTTACATAACACCATTCTCCCATACCAACGTCGAGGGTCACCTCACAAGCAAAAATAACTGCAAGAAATGTGTGAAAGTCTTGACTTGTCGAGATTTATAGAGTATACCTGAGTGAAAATCAATAAACGTCATTACTTAGAAATTATCAGCAAAATACATACAGTTTGCATCCGCCAAGACACTAACTTCGTGGATATCCGTGCAGGGCTCTTCGTTATTTGCGGATACCACCACCTTTTGCACGTTTTTTAATACTACTTCAACAAATTGTTCTTCTCACCAGTAATATCCCTTATCACAGTTTTACGCAGTACCTCACACTGAGGAAAATGAATCATGATATTAACTACACTGAAGAACACTAACTTCACAGACAAAAAATCTTCTGCTCAAGGAAATGCACAAAAATGGTTATTTCAAAAATACACAAGTGTATTTTAAATGCATATAAAATTTCGCCAAGAGGTAGCGCATTACCAGAGATATTAATTTATTCTGCTCTTTGCATGCGGTAGTTCAGGACCGTCAGGAACTGAGGAGAGAGTAATCATTTAATGGAATCCAAATTGTTATGTTACTTGCACGATTTTCTTGTCACCATTAATTTATCTGTCACTACTTTAAATGTTACAGTTACCGAGCTCGATAGCTGCAGTCGCTTAAGTGCGGCCAGTATCCAGTATTCGGGAGATAGTAGGTTCGAACCACACTGTCGGCAGCCCTGAAGATGGTTTTCCGTGGTTTCACACACCAGGCAAATGCTGGGGCTGTACCTTAATTACGGCCACGGCCGCTTCCTTCCCACTCCTAGCCCTTCCCTATCCCCTCGTCGCCATAAGACCTATCTGTGTCGGTGCGACGTAATTACGTTACAATTACGCCTAATCACTATTTACACCCAATCTCTAAATTGTAGTTTCTAAGATTTTTTTAAAATTTTTGCTCTAAACGTCATCATTGTAATAATGTTATTGGTTATTGAATTTTACGGGTTTTGGAGACGCCAAGGTGCCGTAATTTAGTCCCGCGTGAGTTTTTTTTTTACGTGGCGGTAAATCTACCGACACGAGGCTGACGTACTTCAAATACCACCAGAATGAGCCAGGATAGAACCTGCCAAGTTGGGGTCAGAAGGCCAGCGCCTCAGCCTGGGTAGAAAGAATAGTAAATTATTACACTTTGCTGCTATGATACCACATATAATCTATTTTGACATTTTGAATAATTAATTTTTCTTTGGTAATAGAGTTTCGAAAATACAGCCGGCATATTAACATTGTTATATAGTTATATAGTCTGTGACAACATGTATCTTACTCCAATTAATATGTATTAACCTTGCGGTAATAAGTCAACTATATACTAGCCAGTATCTTATGAATGTGTGCCGTTACAGTGACAAGCCCAGCGCTGAATTCGGGCCCAAAAAAAACTGTTCCTTAATGTAGAATACGTTCTTTCGGAGGACACACTTGGTCAAAAATGGCAAATGGGCCGAGTTGTCAACAGATGAATACCAAGTGTACCATAATTAACAGCGCAAATTGAAACAGCTGTAAGTACGCGGTACTAGAAGCAAAAAGTCTTACTAAACATGGGTCCACCGCAGTGTAGAAGGCAACGCGTCCGCCTGTCACCCGTCGACCACAGGTTCGATTCCAGGCCGGGTCAAGGGTTTTTAATTGTAATGATTAATATCCCTGGCCTGGGGACTAGGTGTTTGTGACATCCTCAATCTTCCTTTCCTCACACACAACATTCCACACTACCTCCATTCTAATTACACGCAGGTTCGTACAATATGGTGCCAGTAGGGGCAAAAAATCCACATGGGTCGTCGCCACGAACAAATAGCATTCAATAAAAATTCAATTTAAAACATTGGTCCGCAAACGAGCCGTTTGCGGGATAAATTGGAATTTGTGGTTACCAGCCACTACTGATCTGATTGTGAGTTAAGGTCATCCTAGTTAAAAAAAAAGGTACCAATACAATATTAAGAAAAGTTATTAGATACTTTGTTATAAGTGTAGTTGTTTTTAAACAACAACTCACATTCTGTGCATGAGTCACATCATCAGCGACGTTTCTCAATGTATGTGTGGTTAAGGGTACTAGGTGATCGTCTTATTGGGCAGTACATTTTACCAAACAAACCAAATGGATGGAATTGCCTTCGGTTTCTGCAGCGCCATTTTCCAGGATTGCCTGCTTCCGGGCACTTTGAACACTTCCTTTAACTACGAGTTAAGTACACTGTACAGTCATTATAACATACTAAGTCACATTAGATTAACCCGGAGGAGCGAATACCATCTATAGGATCACCAAATCTTGTCAACACGCCACTAAAGAATTGATCATGCCATCCACATCAAGGACGAACATTGACATCTCCTTCGAAAGCACTACTTACACGCTGTCATTTGTGATGAGGAGCTCCCTGATCCAACTATCCCCACAAACAATCCAACGCGGAGTGAAGATCCACCCATCTCGCCTGCCGAGGTTGCAGCTGCCTTCCGCGCAATGAAATCAGCAAAGCAACTTGCCCTGATGACATCCCTCTTGAGGTTTGGAAGGAGATGGGCATTTTGGAACTGAATTTCTAGCAAAATTCTTCAAAAAATGCACTGAAGACAATGACAAAATATCCACCTGGAAGACCAGTATCTGGAAAGGATAGGGTGATGTTACTATATATGCCAACTACCACCCAATTCCTCTCCTCTCTTCTGCACACCATGAGAATATTCGAGCTGATGGTTGAGGCACGCGTAGAAGCATCAGTACTGTCCCATCAAACTAACATGGCTTCGATGAAGTCCGCAGAAATACACATGCTATCCATGGTATCCGGTGTCTGGCAGAGTGGAACAGAGAGAAGGGACGAGCAGTCCATATGGCCTTTCTAGAATTTTTAAAAGGTATTTGACAGGGTTTCCCATGAACTCATCTGCTATCTGCTCCGTTCGCATGATCTCTTGTCCCAGAGAAATATGTCTGTTTAGTTCAGCTCCTCTACCACAACTCTAAGATTTATCCGCTGTGCAGCTGGCGACACAGCACCATTTGACATTCGAGTGGAGTTCGTCAAGGATTTGCCCTGTCACCAGTGCTATTCATCCATGGACTCTTCTCTATGCTTATGCTGGTTAGCGACTCACGAAAGAGGCTTAATGAATTGGTCACCCAGTGGAAAACAAAGCTGGAAATATTTGGATTGCGGCTAAACCTCGCATAAACAGATTACCTTGAGTGCAGCACCCAGCCAAATGGGGCAATACTGGTTGATGACATTCCACTACCGAGGACATCTGCGTTCCACAATCTTGGCTCCCGCATGATGGCTGACGACGACACGTTTGTACACGCTAGATCTCGAGTTGAAGTGACGAAAGGTCATGGGTGGTGTTCTTTGTGACAGCAAGTTACCCCTGTGTCTCAAATAGAAGATCTTCCGCACAGGCGTTTCCGCAGTGATACTGTATGGAGTGGAATGTTTCCCGGCAACAATGAGACACGAGCAGATTCTGCAAGTAGTGGCGAATCATATGCTTAGATGGATGCTGGAAGTCACTAGACCACACTAAGAACTAAGACACTCTTAGGAATTGGTTCAGTTTAAACTTCGGTTTATCTGTTAGTCGCGTATTATAAACTTAAGATTAAGTTTAATTAGAGATTAATTTTACTGCCACTCATCAACCGTTTAAACTGAAGTTTAAGAATACATAACCTTACAACATGGCTGAGCGAATGGATCTCGAATATATTTTTGAGGTGTTTGACGAAATACTAAGTGATGATGAAGTGGTTCAAATCATTGAACGACCACGGGCACCACGAGTTTTTTGATCACGGGCAAGTCACTTTCATGTATGGAATGAAACAGAGTTTCTAAAACGGTTTAGGTTTACAAAAGAGACTGCCATAACCCTATTTCAGCAAGTTGGTGCTTGAATAAAACATTAAACGAAAAGGTAAGATGGTAAAAATGACTCTTTGAAATGTTTGAGTATCAAAAGTGTAAATTTTAGAAAATAAAGTAACTTCCTTCTATTTCAGAAATCATGCTGTAGAACCCCACAGTCAGCTACTAATAGCACTGCGATTTTATGCCTCCGGTAGTATGTCTATCTGTATATTATCTTTGTATCGTTTCTCTGTTGTAGAAACGCCTTCTATTCATAATGTTTTCAAGAACATTTTTATTTTTTAATTGAGAAACCTGTATTCCTTAAAGAGGCCTAGCAGAAGCGGCTTTCTTACACAGGGCTACTTGTGAAAATTAAATCATCCATTACAATATGTTAAGCCACTTACATCATTTGTGGGATTCATCCAGTGACAGACATGATCGACGATCGAGGAGACGATTCAGTAAATGAGTTACTGTAGAGTATTTAATTTCCTACTGTGGACCGTCGCGGCCTAAGAGTAGAGAGTCTTTTTCTTACACAGATGACCTAGACCTGAAGGCTGGTTGTAGGTCAACTCAAGCTACGTGAGAACAACTGAAGAGCTTTATCATGGCGAGATAGCGGTTCCGGTCAAGAAAGCCAACAATAACAGCCGAGAGAATTCACCCCGCTGACCATGCGTCATCCAGAATTGTGAAGACCTTCGAGCTGAGCAGCGGTCGCTTGGTAGGGCAAAGAACATAAGGGCTGTAGCGCCTGGTTTGATTTGTTTGTGAAATGACCAAATAAAGTGATTCAGCGGCCACAAATAATTTTCGTTATAAAGATGATCAATTTTTCATTGCTCTGATGCCCCAGGTCGTGAGCCGTCTCTGTCCTTCACCCTCTGTTGATCTCAGGGTGATCATTATGCTCACCTTTGTTTTCAAATATCTCTACATCCAACAGTCCTACCTTCCCTTTGCAGTGTATTCTCAAATGTGAAACAATGGCTTCCAGACGGCCACCTTCAGCGTTGTATCCTTCAGTTAAGTGCAGAGCTCAACCACAACTACCACGTTCTAAACATGAAGATTTAATAATATTGAACTTTTCAATCGGTGAAAAATAAAAGTCGGTCTACCGTGAGAATTCCATTCATTTTTCCACAGCATTTTTAGGTTGTCACGAGAACAAAGAGTACCTGAAGCATACTGTGGCTGGTTATGAGGTTGCTTACAACTAAAATCATTTCCAGAATGGTAGCGTGTTTTACTGTCCACTAAATTTACTAACTATTATCTACAAGTTCACTTGCGTTTAATCTTTTTCTACTCGACATACTTTTTAATTACGGACAAAATAGAATACACACCCTTAAGGCTCATAAAAATTCTTGTCTGCTACACTACTTCTCACAGCGCAGCGCCGTTCCAGAACAGTTCACTTCACAACTAACAAGCCTCGTTGAATTCTCGAACCGGCTGACGGACTTCACGCTACTCGTGGTCGACTCACCTCGTAAATGCTTGCCTGGCTGAAGACAGAGTTTTTATAGGCCCGCGGAAGATTCTCGTAGTTCCACGTCCAGAATATTCTGGGTGTCCAAGCTTCCTGATCGCGAGCTTCAACAATTTAGCGGCGATATTGTTTAGCTCTCTGCTGGCCCCGCAAACACTATCGCTGCTGCGACACACACACACCCCCCCCCCCCCGCAGCGCACTCTTGGCCTTCATTGTCAAAATGTATAGGTTTATTTGTTAACAGTTGCAACACCGTTGTATCGCCACCGTTCAAACACAGCCAGGCAATGTCGTTTAGACCACAGGTAAGCTAAATGTCTACCTTCCTTCCCAGCAAATGAACACGCCCTTCCCAATCCGTGCGCGTGCGCAGTGACAACAGTAACAGAGCAGTTGTGAATGAGTGGTTATGGAATACAGTCGCAATGTTTTCGAATCAACAGCAAAGGAGCTGGGTAAAAATTCAAGACTTGGGAGAAAGGAGACGAGCTGATCGACTAAGTGGTATGTTCCGAGCTGTCAGTGGAGAGATGGCGTAGAATGACATCAGTAGACGAATAAGTTTGAGTGGTGTCTTTAAAAGTAGGAAAGATCAAAATACGAAGATAGCGCTGGAATTCAAGAGGACAAATTGGGGCAAACATTCATTTATAGGAAGAGGAGTTAGGGATTGGAATAACTTACCAAGGGAGATGTCCAATAAATTTCCAATTTCTTTGCAATATTTTAAGAAAGGGCTAGGAAAACAACAGATAGAAAATCTGTCACCTGGGCGACTGCCCAAAATGCAGATCAGTAGTGATTGATTGATCCTCCAGAAAATGGCACAAGAATGTGTCAGACATGCCTCTGTCTGGTCATCCACCAGTAAATGACGACATGAACACTGTGTCCGAGTTTGTGGAAACTGATCGGAACTCCACGATTCGCTGAGTTAGCCCAAGATACCGGACTAGCGCCTTCGTCTGTGCTTGACATCCTGAAGGACCACCTGACAAAGTAAAAAAGAAGTTGCCTCAAGATGTATTCCACGTGATTTAACGGATATGCAAAAATGGCTACGATATAACTTGCAGCGCTAAGAGCGCGAAGTAGAGTCCTTCTCTATGATCCCTCTACTCTCCGGACTTCAGTCCCTGGGACTTCAACGTAGTCCCTAAAATGAAGGAACCACTCTGTGGGATTCGCTCCCGAACAGTTGAAGATGTTCTTCAAGCAATCGATCCCTCCCTTCGCACCATGCAGAGAAAAGGCAGTGTCGACGGTATACAAGGGTTACTACGTGGCTGGGAACACGTATTACGCAACACTGGTGACTATATAGCAGGCCTGTAGAACCTAGAAACTTGTATGTATGCTATATACTGTATCTAGAAATTAATAGTTGCCACTACTTAAAAATCAACCGATGTAGTGAACCATATCGTTTCATTTTGACAGAGCTATTATTTAAAGTAGCATGAACGATGTACCGGGACTCGAAGCTGGAAAGTCGCGCAAGGAAGCTTGGAGCTCTAACGGGGACAAGCGAGTTAGTTTGGGCGTGGCAAGATGCATGAGAGAGAGCGAAGAAGCCAGGGAATAGGACAGAACGACTCGAATGCTGTCTGGGGATTCATAGATACCATACTTATAAGAAGAAACGCGGGATGAAATAGGCCTAGCAGTGTATGAAAACATGGTGATAATTACCGACGTGAGCAAATTTCTGCAAAGATAAAATAATAGGAAATTATGAAACAATTAACTGAGTGTCTCGAGCTGATCCGTTGTACTAAGTGTAATTACCTTTCTTAATCGGATATGTGCGGGATAAGCGTGAGAACTAACAGTAGTATAATAGGACAGTTCGGGCGCCAACACCACCACCGGGCTCCCAGATGCCTCCTCCACCACCACCACCACCACAGCCAGAGGCCTCCAAGAGGCCTCCTCCACCACCACCACCACAGCCAGAGGCCTCCCAGAGGCCTCCTCCGCCTCCCGCGGGAAATTTGAATTGGTAAACAAAGCCACGTGCTTTTTGACAGCTGTCATCGACAACAACGCATCGCTAACCTCAGTACTGCCATCTGGACGGGCCTAAACCTCAGTGGTACCAACTTAACCTCACAAGCGAGAGATAAACAAATCCACGTGTTTTTTGACAGCCACGTGCTTTTTGACAGACAACAACGCATCGCTAACCTCAGTACTGCCATCTTGACGGGCCTAAACCTCAGTAGTACCAACTTAACCTAACTAGCGCGAGATAAACAAATCCACGTGTTTTTTGACAACCACGTGCTTTTTTGACAGTTGTCATCCGCCATCCTTAAACTACAGAGCACCGTGCTGCCCTCTTTATCGGAGTAGCTGCAAATTCGTCACCTGTCATCGGCAGTGCTGCCATCTTGGCGGGGCTAAACCTTAGTGCTACCAACTTAACCTCACTAGCGCGAGGTTTGAATCGGTAAACAAATCCACATGCTTTTTTGACAGCTCTCATCCGCCATCTTTAATCCATACAGCACAGTGCTGCCCTCTTTAGCTACTTACCTTTGAAATGTGGTGGCGGATAATTTGAAAAATGCTTTTTTTTTTACAGCAGCCATCTTTAATCCAGAGAGCACCGTGCCAGCCTCTTCAGCTAGATACCTGTGGTGGCAGGCAATTCCACGTGACAGCAGCCATCTTTAATCAAGAGAGCACCGTGCTGCCTTCTTTGTGGTGGTGGCAAATTCCACGTGCTCTTGTTCGGAAACAAACTCACGTGCTTTTTTCTGACAGCTGTCACCCGCCATCTTGCATCACAAACCTCAGTGCTGCACTCTTTAGCTAGTTACCTTTGAAATGTGGTGGCGGCAATTTGAAAAACAAGAGCACGTGGCTGTGACGTCACGGTCTCGTAGTATGCTGCTTCAGCATGCAAGGTTCAATGTCTACACCTACGTAGTTAACACTCTGCTATGTTCACAAGATTTTTACACATAACTATTCTTTATGCCTTAAGTTCCTGCACATAGGTTATGTTAAGATAGCAGCACAAGTACAAACGATGGTCACACGCTCGCGTAGAGGTAGTTTAGTACGATAGTTGATGCATGCATTATCAAAAGGTGATATGTATACGCTTTTAAACCTTGCTATTCTTACTATATTCGCAAGATTTTCAAATATCGCTATTCTTTGTGCTTTAAGTTCGTTCGCTTAGGTCATGCTAAAGTAGCAGAGCAAACACATGTGAACGTTGTACATTCTAGCGGGATGTGTTTAGTATAATAGTTGATGCATGCAAAATCGGTAGGTGTTGTGTACACACTTTGAAACTTAACTATTCTTCGTGCTTTAAATCCGTGCACATCGGTTATGCTAAGATAGCAGCACACACTAGCGGGAGAAGTTTTGTACTCTAGTTGATGCATGTACAATCGATTGGCAATGCGTACACGCTTTTAATACATTGCTATTCTTACTGCTGCAGCTATGTTCACAAGATTTTTATACATCACTATTCTTTATGCTTTAAGTTCATGTGTATAAGTTATACTAAGTTAGCAGCATACTCATAAGGTTATCGCACACTCTAGTGGAAGAAGTTTAATACGAACGTCGATGCATGCAAAATCGATAGGTGATGTGTACACGCTTTGAACTTGGGTATTCTTTGTGCTTTAACTTCGTGCACATAGGTTATGTTAAGATTGCAGCACACACAAGCGATGATCGCACGCTGTTGTGGAAGAAATTTAGTACGATAGTCGATGCATACATCATCGATAGGTGATGTGTACACGCTTTGGAACATAGCTCTTCCTTGTGCTTTAAGTTCGTGCACATGGGTTAGGGATACACAAAAGCGATTGCTACATGCTCTAGCGGAAGAAGCCTAGTACGATAGTCGACGCATGCATCATCAATACGTGATGTGTACACGCTATTCTTTATTCTTTAAATTCACGCACATAGGTAGCAGCACACAATTGCGAACGTTGTACACTCTAGCGGTAGAAGTTTAGTACGATAGTCGATGTATGCAAAATCGGTAGGTGATGTGTACGCGCTTTGTAATATAGCTATTCTTTGTGCTTTAGCTTTATACACATACGTTAGCAATACACATATGCGATCGTTGTACACTCTGGCGGTAAAAAATAGTCGATGCATGCAAAATCAATAGGTGATGTGTACACGCTGTTAAACATCGTTATTTGTTATGCTTTAAGTTCGCGCGTATAGGTTATGCTAAGATAGCAGTGCAATCTACCGGAAGAAGTTCAGGATGATGTGTACACGCTTTGAAACATGGCTATTCTTTGCATTTTAAGTTCATGCACATAGGTTATGCTAAGATAGCAGCATAATCTAGCGGAAGAAGTTTTAGTACGAGAGTCGATGCATGCGAAATCGATAGGTGATGTGTACACGCTTTGAAACATGGCTATTCTTTGCACTTTAAATTTATGGGTATAGGTTATGCTAAGATAGGAGCACAATCTAGCGGAATAAGTTTAGTACGAGATTCGATGCATGCAAAATCAATAAGTAATGTGTACACGCTTTGAAACATGGCTATTCTTTGTACTGTAAGTTCATGTGTATAAAATTATGCTAAGATAGCAGCACAATCTAGCGGAAAAAAGTTTAGTACGAGAGTCGATGCATGCAAAATCGATAGGTAATGTGTACACGCTTTGAAACATGGCTATTCTTTGTACTTTAAGGACATGCGTATAGGTTATGCTAAGATAGCAGCACGATCTAGCGGAAGAAGTTTAGTACGAGGGTCGATGCATGTGAAATCGATAGGTAATGTGTACACGCTTTGAAACATGGATATTCTTTGTACTGTAAGTTCATGTGTATAAAATTATGCTAAGATAGCAGCACAATCTAGCGGAAAAAGTTTAGTACGAGAGTCGATGCATGCAAAATCGATAGGTCATGTGTACACGCTTTGAAACATGGATATTCTTTGTACTGTAAGTTCATGTGTATAAAATTATGCTAAGATAGCAGCACAATCTAGCGGAAAAAGTTTAGTACGAGAGTCGATGCATGCAAAATCGATAGGTAATGTGTACACGCTTTGAAACATGGCTATTCTTTGTACTTTAAGGACATGCGTATAGGTTATGCTAAGATAGTGGCACGATCTAGCGGAAGAAGTTTAGTACGAGGGTCGATGCACGTAAAATCGATAGGTGATGTGTACACGCTTTGAAACATGGCTATTCACACTGCTGCTCTGTTCCCAAGATTTTTAAACATAGCTAATCCTAATGCTGCTCTTAACGACGTAGAGCTAAGGATTGATTACGTGACCGTGACGTCACTGCCACGTGCTCTTGTTTAGTAAACCAAGCCACGTGCTTTTTTGACAGCTGTCTTCTTGACGGACCCTAACCTCACATTGAAGGAGAATAGAGCGTCGATAACCTCACTGCTGCCATCTTTACGGTGGTAAACCTCAAGGCTGCCACCGTATGCACGTTATAGCGCGGAATTTAAAATCCAACAACAGAACGTCGCTAACCTCACTCTTGCCATCTTGATGGGCTTAAACCTTACTGTTGCTACCTTGGTTATACGATTTTGTGTTAGTTTACTGTTAATCGCTAAGCTGTTCGCATCATCGAAGTAGTGAGTAACAAATGTCAAGTAGATTTAAAGAAAAATCTGTTAGCAGAAGATAAAGGTCCGTCATGGAAAAACCTATATCTAGGTATATTTGCGAAGAGTGTGGAAAAGCATTTTCCCGAAGCTATCACAGGAAACGTCATGAGATATCATGTAGGACAATTTTTCAATGCAAACATTGTAGAAGAGAGTTCAAGAACGCATACAACGCTCAACGTCATGAAGCCGCGTGTAATGTAGCTTCATCGGGAACAAAATACAAAGAGCTCAACCATATTCCAGCGAACACTGATTTATGTTTAAAAAGCACACCTCTGCGAGAGATTTTTAATTCTCCCTTGTTGTCTAGACCTGCTGCAAGTTCTGATACTAAGCACAAACTTCAAGATAAAGAGAGGCAAGATCATGATTATGATAATAAGGATAATGATGTTGCTCGAAACAGTAGTAAAGGGAAAGTAGAAGACGAAGAAAATTCATTGCCATTACAGCTTGATGATTTTACTTCATTTTCTAAGCCTACTACACGTTCTGTCGCAGTGCAAACATCTCAAGAAGAGATGCAAGGTAAAGAAGAAGGAAATTTCAACGCTTCATCGCTATCGAAACAAGTTAAGTTTGTACCTAGAAACGCTACTGCTGAAGCACGTATTACATCAAAACAAGTCCCTACACATCAACGGTCTGCATATAGACTCAAAGTTCACAACAAGCCTCTGTTGCCCTATGTAGATATAAGATACTGTAAAGACCCCAACGTACTCGTAAAACGTTTACAACTGCTAAGAGCCTATCATGATGCTGGTTACACACAGTACAAAGATGATATTTTTGAAATAGAGCATGAATTACGTCGTATAGGTATTATTAAGTAAGCGCTTACCCTCACCTAAGTCATCCATCTGTAGTATATAGTCGATCGAGTAGCTATATTCGTATAGATTATTTCCCAACAGTCTTCCTTCCTTAGGGTGTTAACTCCGCCTCCAGTTGTAGAGCCGGTCTCCAGCCCGGATAAAGAGAGGAGAGGCACCCTAGCCCTTTATCCCTTTAGCCCTTTTGCCCATTAGCCCTTTAGCCTATTAGCCCTACAAGGAATGTGCGGTAACCTAATCTTCTTAGAACAAAGGTATCCCCTGATATGTTCTAACCACATGTTGTATCGAGTACAGTGTTCGGTTCTACTTATTTAGTGTTCTAAACACTTCAATCAATGTTCCGATCACATGATAAAGTTAACGGCATAGTGTGCAGTGTTCGATTCTAGTCTTGTTATGTTTCTTTAGTGATTTGCAAGTCTAAACATGCATAATGACGTCATCACTGCAGCACGTGCTTACTCTAGCTATCCCGATGCAGGTTTAAACTTGTTCGATAGAGCTATGCCTTGACATAAGAGGAGGCCTTAACAGCTTATGTATAGCCGCTATTGTTTAAAGATAGCTGCTGTTAAGAGAAAAGCACGTAGAATTTTTCAAATTACCCGCCACCACATTTCAAAGGTATGAGGTTTAGTGCTGTAAAGATACCTGCACGATGCAAAGCTAGCTTTCTTCATCAGAGCAGCCACTATCTTGTGTGAGCACCTCTAGACCGTATCATAAGGAACTGTGTATAGTCACCGTCTTGTCGCTGCTACCTTGCGCAAGCACCCCTAGGGCGTCTCATAAGAGCAGCAGCCATCTTGTGCAAGCGCTCTTAAGCTGTCTCATAAGAAGCTATGTATAGCCGTCATCTTGTAGAATTAGATAGCTGCCAATGCCAAAGGGCCTAAGTAGGGATCGAACCGTCGATCTCATCATTAGACTATGTTTTTCTTAAGCTATCATGTTCCTGATACTGCAAACCTAGGTATCAGGTGGAAACATTTTATCCGTTTTGCTCTACGATGCACCGTTTTCGAGATGTTTAACATTTTGCATTTAAGCCCCAAATTTAATGAATCGAACCTGCACGGCACGTTATACTCTCTACCATAGCTAGACCTGATCATGTTAGGAAGACTTGCTTCAATACAAGCTAAAACAGAGCGAATGCCAAAGGGCCTAAATAGGAACCGAACCGTTGATCTCATCATTAGACTATGTTTTTCTTATGTTATCATGTTCCTCATACTGCGAACCGAGGTATTGGGCAGAAAAATTTTACCCGTTTTGCTCTACGATGCACAGTTTTCGAGATATTTAACATTTTGCATTTAAGCCCCAAATTTAATGAATCGAACTAGCACGACCTGTTAGCCTCTAAGCTAGCCTTCTTCATAAGAGCAGCAGCCATCTTGCGCAAGCACCCTTACGGCGTCTCATAAGGAGTCGTGTATAGCCGCCATCTTGCGTCCGCCATCTTGCACAAGCATCCTTAGGGGTGGCGGGCGTCTCTAGCCATCTTGTGCAAGGACCCTTAAGCCGCCTCATAAGAGCAACCCCCATCTTGCGCAAGCATCCCTAGGGAGTCTCATAAGGAGCCCTGTATAACTGCCATCTTGCGCAAGCGTCCCAAAGGAGTCTCATAAGAACCGATGTATAGCGGCCATCTTGCATTGGCACCTTTATGGAGTCATGTATAGTCACCATCTTGTGCAATTAGCGTCGAGAGATGGCTGCTGTAGAATTTTTCTTTTTAAATTATCCGCCACCATATTTCAAAGGTATGTACCTAAAGAGTGTAGCACTGAGGTTTGCGATGTAAGATGGCGGATGACAGCTGACAAAAAAGCGCGTGAGTTTGTTTACTAAACAAGAGCACGTGGAATTTTTCAATTTGCCCCCACCACATTTCAAAGGTATCTAGCTGAAGATGGCAGCACGGTGCTCTCTTGATTAAGGATGGCGGATGACAGCTAACAGAACTTTTCAAATTGCCCGCTACAACAGAAAGCAGCACGGTGCTCTGTGGATTAAAGATGGCGGATGACAGCTGACGAAATTGCCCGCATGATAGCAGCACAGTGCTCTATTGATTAAAGATGGTGGATGACAGCTGTCAAAAAAGCACGTGGCTTTGTTTACTAAACAAGAGCACATAGAATTTTTCAAACTGCCACCACCACATTTCAAAGGTATCTAGGTAAAGATAGCAGCACGGTACTCTCTTGATTAAAGATGGAGGATGACAGCTAACAGAACTTTTCAAATTGCCCGCTACTACATGTCATAAAGAGGGCAGCACGGTGCTCTGTAGATTAAAGATGGCGGATGACAGCTGACGAAATTGCCCGCATGATAGCAGCACAGTGCTCTATTGATTAAAGATGGTGGATGACAGCTGTCAAAAAGCACGTGGCTTTGTTTCCAAACAAGAGCACATAGAATTTTTCAAATTGCCGCCACCACATTTCAAAGGTAACTAGCTAATGAATGCAGCACTGAGGTTTGTGATGCAAGATGGCGGATGACAGCTGTCAGAAAAAAGCACGTGAGTTTGTTTCCAAACAAGAGCACGTGGAATTTGCCACCACCACAAAGAGGGCAGCACGGTGCTCTCTTGATTAAAGATGGCTGCTGTCACGTGGAATTGCCTGCCACCACAGGTATCTAGCTGAAGCGGGCAGCACGGTGCTCTCTGGATTAAAGATGGCTGCTCTCAAAAAAAAAGCATTTTTCAAATTATCCGCCACCACATTTCAAAGGTAAGTAGCTAAAGAGGGCAGCACTGTGCTCTATGGATTAAAGATGGCGGATGGCAGCTGTCAAAAAAGTACGTGGATTTGTTTACCGATTCAAACCTCGCGCTAGTGAGGTTAAGTTGGTAGCACTAAGGTTTAGGCCCGCCAAGATGGCAGCACTGCCGATGACAGGTGACGAATTTGCAGCTACTGCGATAAAGAGGGCAGCACGGTGCTCTGTAGTTTAAAGATGGCGGATGACAGCTGTCAAAAAAGCACGTGGCTGTCAAAAAACACGTGGATTTATTTATCTCGCGCTAGTTAGGTTAAGTTGGTACTACTGAGGTTTAGGCCCGTCAAGATGGCAGTACTGAGGTTAGCGATGCGTTGTTGTCTGTCAAAAAGCACGTGGCTGTCAAAAAAACGTGGATTTGTTTATCTCGCGCTTGTGAAGTTAAGTTGGTACCACTGAGGTTTAGGCCCGTCCAGATGGCAGTACTGAGGTTAGCGATGCGTTGTTGTCGATGACAGCTGTCAAAAAGCACGTGGCTTTGTTTACCAATTCAAATTTCCCGCGGGAGGCGGAGGAGGCCTCTGGGAGGTCTCTGGCTGTGGTGGTGGTGGAGGAGGCCTCTGGGAGCCCGGTGGTGGTGGTGGCGCCCGAACTGTCCTATTATACTACTACTAACCTTAGTCTTCACATGTTTTTTTATTTTGCTAGTTGCTTAACGTCGCACCGACACAGATAGGTCTTATTGCGACGATGGGACAGGGAAGGGATAGGAGTGGGAAGGAAGCGGCCGTGGCCTTAATTAAAGTACAGCCCCAGCATTTGCCTGGTGTGAAAATGGGAAACCACGGACAACCATTTTCAGGGCTGCCGACAGTGGGGTTCGAACCTACTATTTCCCGAATACTGGATACTGGCCGCACTTAAGCGACTGCAGCTATCGAGCTCGGTGAATCAGTTGTGTATGTTATTAAGTTTAAATTAGCTTTGTTCTATAATCATGTAAAGCAGTGTTATTCTTATTTGGAATTTATTTTTGGAAGCTTGAGGAGCTGGGATCATTGAAAACTAAACGACGAAGGCGCCTTATAAGTATCGAATGAGGAGACTTACTGTGAGTTCTAGGTGACCTGAGGTATACGAAGCGCATGTTACGTTAATGTGCTTGAGTCTTTTAGATATGCAGAGCACTGTAGATATTAAATCCCAACGTTGCATTAGGAAAGGTTTTCGAAACAATGCCGGCAAGCTAATGCATGTCTACGCACATTGAATGAATCGGGGTCCGTAGCAAGGACGAAAGAGATTTACCGAGTATATTCCAGATGGGTAGAGGCGAGGTCAAGCATTTAGGCCCATTCGATGTGAATTACGAGTCTGAGCGAAATTATTCCAGACCAGAGAGATGTTACTATGTGTTATTGAGAGGCCAGTGTGGTGATGTTTCTTAGCGTAGGGATGAGAATCGGTCCAGCTGAGCACTGCCTCGCACTGTCAGGCAGGAAGGGGACCCATTAGCCATGTGACGATAATCAGATGTGAAAGAGGCTTTGCCGTGTAGCTATGTATATCTGCAGATAGCTGTATGTTAGTGTCTGAAACAACGAGAGAAAGACGGTCTTGACATTTCCCCAGTATAAGCAAGTTCAATGAACGTCGCCACAGGAGATGGCCCGAGATGCGATTACATCACTAATCCCTCAAGACTAGTGTGTATTTTGCGTGTTTATTTCAAATCCACTAGAATATTTGTGATCTGTTTGTCTTTATGTTCGTGTTTGTTATTTCACTGTAAAATGCTAAGGAGAGAGCTCGTATGTTTTTTAGGGGATGAGAGGCTCAGTCCTCATCTTGGATTATGAGATCGGGCTCATATTAACATCATTGTATTTTTGGGGTGTCAGAAAGTCCTAAACTAAGCATTATTGTAGATTATGTGATGCAAATTAATTGGGAATAATTTTAATCTTCATTTCCTTTCATATGCGAAGATTTCTCTTACTTATTTATCTCGTGTATCAGGAAGTTTAAGTACGACGCAGATAGTCGAGCCTGTTCAAGCTTATGAAAATATTCAAGCTAGCGTTTCTGTAATTGGCACATGGATTCCGAGATTTTGTGATTTAAACTTGTTCATACGGGCAAGGTCCCACTGTCACTTGATGGCAAAAAACTACGAACTATATCTGAAATCTTACTATTTTATTTGAGGGATTTTTCTTTATCCAAGATATATGTTTTAGCGGATTGAAACTATTCAAACCTATTTATTTCACTTGAATTCTCATTCATCCCACTAGTGCAATTCCTGTCCTACTTACGTCTTTAATTAATATCAAATAACTATTCTTGGAGACCAAATTGTGGACGTACCACGGGAAATGCCGTTGAAGCAGCCAGGGCAAAGGAGGACAGGAAAATCGTATAATTTGCCTTATTGCGTGGTGTCATACTTTGTTTTGATTGATCTATTTGTTTGCCGACCCAGTAATGTACAGTAGTTAGTAACTATGTAAAATTACTTAATATTCAAATATCAATTTACAAGGCAGGTGTTGAGGCCTACAGGGATAATATACGAGCGGTTTGAAGCAACTGAACCGGGTATATGGGCGTTAGAGGGCTGGCCGTACTGATACGTGATTTCAAAGAAAAAAAATTCGATATCCCGCTCCGTCTTCATTTTATCAGCTGCTGAAGTTATCCCATCAGAAGAACCAGCGCCAAACAAAAGCGCATCGTTGGTTTCACCGTAGTTTACTTGCTTTAGCGCGATGCTGTCAGCTCGAAGTCTGTATTCAAACCCCTCCCCTCAAGAAGCTGTATTTTTCGTCTGGTGCTGTCATGACGATCTTAAGCCACGTACAGATTTAGCAGCACCGCCTCGCAAAGGCCTTTTGAAATCGCCCGCAAAATGATCTGATTGGCTAAATTCAGCAGTTGATAAAATGGCAACGGTGCAAGATATCAAACTATTTCTTTCAAATTATGTATCAGCATGACCAACCCTCTAACTCATATACCCGGTTCACATTGTTTTAGACCACCCTGTATATTTTTAATATTGCTTCCGAAACACACAAACTAAGATAAAATCAACAGCCGCCACTTTTACTCTATCTGTACCTAAAGTTCACAGTCTCTCAAGAAATCTACTTCACCTTGAGGTCAGGAAAATACAATATTGTTGATAACATTCAATGTGCCACGTGCTACGCAGTATGAAATGTAAACTGCTAATGGGAGACCTTATCCAGGAGAACGAAGAAAAATGTTCATTTGCGAGCAGCGCAAGGGATTTACATTTCACACACTGGTCATCGTAAGAGTTCACAAAATGATCAAAGCATACTTAACTTTCACCATGAGCGTCGAACGAAGAACGTTGCACTGATTACTAAAGATCACACAAAGTCTAAAATGAACTTCTTCGATGTAGAAAAGTATAGGATGATCAAATGCGTAAGCACTCTTTAACGTACGCAACTTAAATCAGCATGCTATACAATGAAACAATTCACACTACAATGCCTCCTCTAAGCAACGAAAAAGTAGTCCAGCATCGAGCTGATATCGTGTAGATTGCAAGCCCCATCCATTAAGGTCAATGTTTATCCTCGCCATGGCTGAGGAGAAACCTCTACTGTAGGTACACACAATCCACTCCCACTGTTCACTCAATATCCGTCAAGGTACACATACGGCAACACCCCACAGACAAACAATTGACAGAAACATTTCTACTAAAGAAATTGACCTCAGACTGTCTGCCTTCCAGGAGTTGGTCTAATATCTTGTAGACAAACACCGCATGAGTTCCGTACAGTTAGATTTCGATTGATTCGGTAAGAAGTGGGAAGAAGTTGCAGTTACTGAGGAGCACAAGGAGATATATAGCGTCTTCCAATAATAAAGGTAATATCTATACGGATTTACTATTACTATTCTACTTTTCATTCTTTTTCTACTGACCTATTCCACACCCTGGTGGGGTCGTGTATGTGAAATGTGTCGTACATGCGTACTTAATGGATGGATGACCTTCCTGACGCGACCCCTATGTTAAAAGGATGTGTTCACCTTTTCGTGCCTCTGTGATGCTCGGTAGTGTGTGTTAGGACAAGCACCCATTCGCGAATAAGAGGAATTAACCAGATGCGGTTAAAATCCCCAAACCGAAAGAAAATCGAACCCTACGCCCTCAGAACCGAAGGCCTCGATGCACACCATTCAGCCAAAAAGCTGGACAAAAGTAGGAATTATTTTAGTGTTACACGATCGTAATAATTCAGTGACAAAACCCCCTACATATTCTGTAAGTACTGGGCTGAGTGGTTCAGACGATAGAGCAGAGCCTCTCAAGAGTGCATGCACTGTGCACGGTGCAAAAGACGACTTCGCTTGGTTGCCAGGAGTTCAGAACCCCACTCCTCGATTTGGAGCAATAGCGCTGTCTCTCTCTTTCCCCACGCCTGTCTCGCTCGCTCCCCCTGTCTCCCTCTTCCTCACTTGCTCCGTAGCGCTCCAAATCCGAGCCGAGTTGAGCCTAGTTGAGCCTAGCTTAGCCGAGTAGCCCAGAGACGAAGCGTTGGTCCGAGCCGAGCCGAGTGGTACCGATGCACATTGCACGGAGCTCTTGCCCCTCGATTTGCACGCGTGAGGTTTTGGGCGTTCGAGAGGCCCTGCGATCGAGTGACGGCTTTTTGAATCTAAGTTGGTAGACGCTCAAACATGTCAGGGTAGATTTAATGGCACATAAAATTACTCATACAGGACAAAATGTAGGTATCTCGATTACTTCAAACCCAACAAAGGAGATAATGGGATGAAAACGAATAACATTATTTTTCTCTGTAGACCATAATTAAATTTAGACCACTTTCATGCAATTATTTTTAATATTGAACGAGAATTTAATATTAATGGACAGTAACATTTGAAAAAGGTATCTTATGCACCTTTATATTTTTTCAAATATTACATTGTAACCTTCAAGGAGGAGTAATGGATTCCCTTTAATTATTATTTTGTTATTATTATTATAATTATTATTATTATTACTATTATTATTATTATTATTATTATTATTATTATTATTATTATTATCTATGCTTTCAAAAATCAGTGCAAAGTCCATTCATACCTCAGATTAGGTATACAGTAATGGAGAGTATGTTCCGTTCCGGTAACATCACGGTAAAATGGCCGAACAGAATTTCTCTAAACTCTGTATTTAAATTCAAGAAAATCCAGGTTGTGCACTAGGCTATATGTTGTGTGATAATTATACAGTGGTGGATAAATATTGAGAGGGTCATGAGGGCAAATATCACATTTCTTCGTTAACAATAGATGTATTTAAAACCTGCACATAATAACATTTGTGCAAACTATCAATTATTATGATCTTGTATGTGCCATCCCGTTTTTACCGTTCGAGAAATAATAACGGAGACATTCGGGTATTATCCATATATTAGAAAAACACTAAAACGGTTTTTCGAGTTTGTCCACGCGTTCTATTGGACCAATTTGCTTCATTTGTTTGTTATTCTCTTCAAAACTACCTGCAGATGAGCCATCAAGCATTGATAGGTCTCTAAGTTCAGTCGTCTTTGAACAATCCTAAAATAAAATCATTACTAAAACACACTTGAATGGCCCATCCAATAATTAACTGCAGGCTAAGGCTTGCTCCTAAACCGCAATACATCCGATAGTTAGCGGGTTGCTCACAGAACGTTAAACAGCAAGTGTTTACGTAAAAGACATCGGCGCAGCGAAACGATTGAAAATTACAAACGACCATAGGCAAACCCGCAGCACTAACTGACCATGCAGATTGCCTACCTAGCTATTACGAGTACATTAGAAACTCAATGGTGAAATACCACAGCAACTAAACAGAACACATTTTATCCAAGATATCTTGGTCACACATACAAAATAAGAACAAACCAGTTCCACCGGGAAAATATCGGCCCGTTTTCATGGCTATTGGCTGTCCCACTTTTCATCAAACCTTGGCTGCCTCCTCGACTGTGAATGAAAGGGAGAGGCATGCCCACACGGTCAACTCACTCAGACCAGAAGTAACTCGGATAAGCTGAGGAAAGTTCAAATTACAACCCTACATGTGTGGGGAAAACAGTATAAGAATTTAGTGTGGCTATTGCTAGCCTGGTGCAGCCCTCGTCAGGCAGACCATCCAACGACGATGGGTAGACATATGCCGTGTACAGGAAACTGGGTGATATTGTGGTGGAGGATGGTGTTGATTGTGATTATATGAGTTAAAGGATGGAATTAACTATTTTAAGGTTAAAACTTCCGAACCGGACAGGAGCTGAACCCAGGGCCCTCTGAACTGAACTCGACTACGCTGACAATAATAAAGATTTTCACGATTTTATATTTGTAATACATCAACGCTCCCACCTGGTGGCCATGATCGTTAACGCGTCAAATCTAAACGGTCTGACAGCGTGACGTTAGCCGGTTCGAGTTCCACTGGTCAAAAATATTTCAACCACCAGAATGTTGGCCAGCAGAGCAGGAGAGACGGTGGTATGCAATTTCTAATCACTGCGTGCCAAAAGCCTGGATTCAATTCCAAACCTTTCTGCAGTACTGATACAAAGTGAGCGGCATATGACGCTGTTGGTGGCGATTTCTCCGACGGCTAGGGAAGTTAAGCCATGAGCAGACCCCTTGTGATATACGACAGGAGTAGGTTATGTGCCGGCACCGCGTTTCACCCTCTCCCTTCCTGCTGTCATATCATTTCATTAGTTCCATCTCATTAACCCCTCTGATGATGTTGGCGTCATGAAGTGCATACAGTTGTAAAAAACTCGCTACGAAGATTCAACTCACTTTATACCCAACCCCTTAGGGAAACGTGACACAGGCGCATCAACGCCAAACATCAACGGTCTGAAAAATGGTTCATTCGCCATAGTAACGGGTTGAATGAAGAAGGTGGTGGTTGTTGACGTCTTCATTTTTTATGAAGTGGAAAACTGAGTGGGCATCAGTCCACATTGATCAGAAGATATTTATGACCAATGAAATGTGAGGGAAGGATTGCTCGAAGAATAAAAGGGATGGTATGTTAGAGACTCGTTTGTCCTCGCATGGGCTGGCCTACTATGTCCTCACCTCCATAAAACCGATCAAGAATAACATTACATCGACTGTTAATTGGGGCGCGCCCTGTCTGTTCAGTCCTCACTGATATCCGCTAGATAATACTACTGCTGCCTAACGGGTATAGCGCAGTAAGTCCTTTCAGATCTGAGTCAATAGCACTGTTTGATGTGTGATCCGAGCAGTGGTTCGCCAGCAGATAGCCATGACAGGGTCGACCGCATCTCATCTCATATTGCGGTTTATGGACATAACAATTCCAGCATATCCGTCACCGATGTCTGGGTTGCCGACCTAACAAGCGGGTTAGTATTGGGCTAAGACATAACTGTGCGGTCTCGAACACAACATAACGACTGCTTTACATCTTCCGCCTTCGTGGTTAGTGGTTTAGCGGAGCACTACAGCGTAATGTAGTCAGCGTCAAATAATAATGATATGTCGAAATAAACTTTCAACTTATTACGTTGTGTTCAGTACAATCATATCGAAGATATGCTCATTACATAAAAATGGTGAACAGGACACTAATTGGACCCGTACCCACCATCTTGCTATTTTGTGTCGGTTCCTCTGTCCAATTGGGCTACGGTGGCCTGGATCATATATGTTCTGTTGGAAAAGATTTGAGCTACATGTCTGGCACTACCGCAAGCACAAATAGACAGAGAAATAGAGACTAATATATCTTTATTGGCGTAGTTAAATCCATTAGGCCTTCTCTTACACTAAACCAATTATTACATATTAGAATCAAAATTAGCACTACCGTAATTAATACTAAATAAAGCACAATCAAACGATCAAAATATTCTTATAACATAAAAAATTTTACCCCAGTGGCACATAATAATAAGAATAAGAATAAGAATAAGAATAAGAATAAGAATAAGAATAAGAATAAGAATAAGAATAAGAATAAGAATAAGAATAAGAATAAGAATAAGAATAAGAATAAGAATAAGAATAAGAATAAGAATAATAGGTAGTGCATGTATCAGATCACCGTATCTGTATCATGATCGGCCTTGTGAAAACATAGTTTTGTATCAAAATCGTGTATCAAATACACTGACTGACAGAGCAAATGCAACACTAAGAAGGAGTGGTCAGAACTTTATGCCAATTGCAGGGTAGACTGACGTCACTGAGGTATGCTCATGATGTGAAATGCGCCGCTGTGCTTCGCACGTAGCGAACGATAAATGGGACACGGCGTTGGCGAATGGCCCACTTCGTACCGTGATTTCTCAGCCGACAGTCATTGTAGAACGTGTTGTCGTGTGCCACAGGACACGTGTATAGCTAGGAATGCCAGGCCGCCGTCAACGGAGGCATTTCCAGCAGACAGACGACTTTACGAGGGGTATGGTGATCGGGCTGAGAAGGGCAGGTTGGTCGCTTCGTCAAATCGCAGCCGATACCCATAGGGATGTGTCCACGGTGCAGCGCCTGTGGCGAAGATGGTTGGCGCAGGGACATGTGGCACGTGCAAGGGGTCCAGGCGCAGCCCGAGTGACGTCAGCACGCGAGGATCGGCGCATCCGCCGCCAAGCGGTGGCAGCCCCGCACGCCACGTCAACCGCCATTCTTCAGCATGTGCAAGACACCCTGGCTGTTCCAATATCGACCAGAACAATTTCCCGTCGATTGGTTGAAGGAGGCCTGCACTCCCGGCGTCCGCTCAGAAGACTACCATTGACTCCACAGCATAGACGTGCACGCCTGGCATGGTGCCGGGCTAGAGCGACTTCGATGAGGGAATGGCTGAACGTCGTGTTCTCCGATGAGTCACGCTTCTGTTCTGTCAGTGATAGTCACCGCAGACGAGTGTGGCGTCGGCGTGGAGAAAGGTCAAATCCGGCAGTAACTGTGGAGCGCCCTACCGCTAGACAACGCGGCATCATGGTTTGGGGCGCTATTGCGTATGATTCCACGTCACCTCTAGTGCGTATTCAAGGCACGTTAAATGCCCACCGCTACGTGCAGCATGTGCTGCGGCCGGTGGCACTCCCGTACCTTCAGGGGCTGCCCAATGCTCTGTTTCAGCAGGATAATGCCCGCCCGCCCACACACTGCTCGCATCTCCCAACAGGCTCTACGAGGTGTACAGATGCTTCCGTGGCCAGCGTACTCTCCGGATCTCTCACCAATCGAACACGTGTGGGATCTCATTTGACGCCGTTTGCAAACTCTGCCCCAGCCTCGTACGGACGACCAACTGTGGAAAATGGTTGACAGAGAATGGAGAACCATCCCTCAGGACACCATCCGCACTCTTATTGACTCTGTACCTCGACGTGTTTCTGCGTGCATCGCCGCTCGCGGTGGTCCTACATCCTACTGAGTCGATGCCGTGCGCATTGTGTAACCTGCATATCGGTTTGAAATAAACATCAATTATTCGTCCGTGCCGTCTCTGTTTTTTCCCCAACTTTCATCCCTTTCGAACCACTCCTTCTTGGTGTTGCATTTGCTCTGTCAGTCAGTGTATGATACTGTACAGTGATCGGATCGGGGATGTTCCCACCGAGAGCCGGTCTTTTGCCATCGCACCGAAAGGAAGATACGTGATACAGATACGGACAGTTTGGACAGAGCGTTTGTCCGATCAGCACTCCGTAAGTTCGCCTCGTGTACTGTGCATGGTCCGAGTTCCCGTCACTCTTCTCTGTTCACCGCCCTTACGACTTCGTTCAGTTTTGAATGAACCTTTGTTTGGGGATCTTCCTATTTGAAGAAGAATGGATTATCAACAAAAGACCGTTTTGTGGGACCCAAAGGATCCACACAATTGTAATCGGTTGAAAAAAAATGACACTTGGAAGTAAATCGCGAAAATTCATTGTGAACCCTATCGAACTGTGCAAAAAAGGTGTATCTGTGCTGGCAGAAGCCTATTCTATCTGGATAGCCAACACTCAACAGACGATTCAGGACCGATGGGTGGAAAACGAACATATACGAACAGATGATAAAAAGGTTACGTGCCAGAAGCGACCGTGCCGGATGCGACCACACCAAAATCGTACCGCTAGCGACCGCATGGATTACGCACTGTGTCGCATGCAACCTATCATTCAATCACCACTGATCTGTATTTAGGACCGAGCTCGATAGCTGCAGTCGCTTAAGTGTGACCAGTATCCAGTATTCGGGAGATAGTGGGTTCGAACCCCACTGCCGGCAGCCCTGAAGATGGTTTTCCGTGGTTTCCCATCTTCACACCAGTCAAATGCTGGGGATGTATCTTAATTAAGGTCACGGCCGGTTCCTTCTCACTCCTAGCCCTTTCCTGTCCCATCGTCGCGACGTAAAGCAACTTGCAGAAAAATATACATATTGAGAGTTGCTTGTGTGAAACAGATCATGGAATAGATTTCAAGCGTGCAAATATTTGGTGTTGTTGATTCATCACTTGTTACAAGGTATGATAAGGTAGCATTTACAATTATTAGTGATGCGGGTAAATAAAATTCGGTGGCAACGATTTATTTCCCATTATTATAAGATGTTAAGGTGCGGGATAGAAAGTACATCACGCGCCTGTCATGTACAACTTTTACGCGCACCTACTGGAGAGATATACAGAGTGAACCGAAATTCACGCACACGGGCGTCGCTTCGCGACTCCTCACATGCCGGCAATAAAAAAATGTCTCTCACAAAAGTTCGTCCTGCGAGTATATCCGGCAGAAAAAGGACGTTGAAGAGTGGCAATCTGGCAACACTGTAACACATGTAGGTTAACTACATATGTCAGCACATACTACTACAGTGGATAGAGTTTTGTGTTAGCATGCAGCAGGTCGAGGGATTGATCCTGGGTTGAAGCGTATGCTTTTTATTTCGTAAATGTAGTCCAGGTGGAGTGGTATCTGGCATCTTAATCATCAACAGCGATTGCAGCGGGTCCTCTAGAAACCATTTGCACTTACATACTACGATCCTAGAAATTGACGAACAATACGGTTTCATTGGTCAGCTTTGAAAGACGCCCTTTCCACGTCGTGGGCGTAAATTTATTCGCTGTTGATGATTAAGATGCCAGATACCATACCATCTGGGCTACATTTACAAAATAAAAAACATACGCCTCAACCCAGGATCGACCCCTCGACCTCCTGCATGCTAACCCAAAACTCTATCCACTGCATCAACTGTACAGCACGACTAATATGTGCTGACAGAGGTAGTTACCCTACACGTGGTTACATTGTTGCCAGATTGCCACTCTTCAACATCCTTTTTCTGCCGGATATACTCGCAGGACGAACTTTAGTGAGATAATTTATTTTATTGTTGGCATGTGAGGAGTTGCGCTGCGACGCCCGAGTGGGCGAATTTCGGTTCACCCTGTATATACAGCACTCTTTATATTTTGAGGAAAATATGATCTTTACAAGCTGAAGCAATCATGGAGATACCTCTGTTTCATTCAATAATGAATATATAGAGCAATTAAGTCCAGTTCACATACTTTGGGAGTACCGTATCAGAAAATCTGGACCTTGAAAAACAGATCAGATGCCGTATTGAGATTTCTACATCCTCTTTCCAAAAGATGAGGCCATTCTTTTGTGATGATAATCTAAACCCCAAACTCAGGCAGACGCCGTTAAATTGTTACATTCTATCAACACTGCTTTACGGAGTAGAGACCTGGACTTTTCTTGAGCACACTAGAGGCCTTTGAAGTATGGTTGTGTAGGAGAATTCTCAGAATACATTGGACAAATCTCGTAAGATATAATGAAGATTGAAGGAGAGCTAGAGCAGAGCGAGAGCTGATGATCATCATCAAAGCAACGAAAACTACTTACTTAGGTCATGTTCTACAAGGCAGAAAATACAGGCTGCTACATATGATATTACAAGTCAAGATTGAAAGTAAGCGACGAGCTGATAGACCACCGGTGCACACCTCCAAAACATCAAAGACTGGACCAGCATCAACAATATCGAACAACTCTTCAGATTACCCAAACGAGGCTTTATTTCATCCAGAGTGGTTACCAACGTCTAGAGAAATAGATGTGGCACTAGAGGAAGAAAAAGAACATGAAGAAGATACTCTTTGCAAGTCTTCGTTGTAGAGTGTAGCGAGTCTGATTAAAAAGTGGTTAAATTTCCCTTTTTTGTAAAATCAAATGATGATGAAATATGTATTTCAATAAATTGTATCACACGATGTTATCTAGGACCCGTGCAGGCTGTGATGTGAAGTATTGATGGATGGCCATGACATACAGATCCATGGCCTGTGCAGCTCTCAAGGTACTGTTGCTAGGTAACATTACGTCACACAATTTGTTACATGACACTATTTCTTTAAACAAATTTTCGGATGAACCCCAGCTCTATGTTAAAAATATCATTTTGGAAATACAGTCCTAGCTGGCAGCTGAATGGGTCGGGGTGGCAGTGGTTCAGCTGTAATTAAGTAAGAGTCTTTTAAAATACACATTTTTGCAGGAACATAGACATTTTATATCTTTTTGGATTCAGGAAAGCTTACTCTGTCCAAAAAAGTTGAAAACCAAAATTTCTTAATGAATTTCACGACCTGATGGCCTTAATGACGTCATTGGTTTTACGTCTCACTACAGTAAGAATTTTTACGATTTTTGGAGAAACGGTAAAAAGGCTTCCTTTACTTGTATTAGTTCGCATGTCCTTCTGACTTCTGCTGTCTTTATATCTGTTTCTAATATTTGCACCAACATCTGACTTCAACACTCAGGCTTCTCACAATAAATCCATTCCAACAGGTTTGGCTGTCTACAGTCCGGTAGCGACGATCATGGGGGAGGAGGCAGCACCCCCCACCCACCCCCCAACTTTGTGGACAAAACATTACATTTTTATTCGGTTGTAGCCGGCCGAAACTAGGAATTACAGAAAGTATTTTTAAAAGCAATTTGTACAAGTCCTGTTGTCTTATCAGCTAATTATTACCTTTTTTCTTCAACTGTAAAAAAATTATTAGAGGAAATATGTATAAAATGTCGTCGTTGTGGCTAACCGATTTGTATAGAGCCACAACAAGTAGTGGAGACTTTGCATATGCTGTGAAAAATAGTAGCAGGGGTGTATATATTTTCCAAGGTCATGGATACTGAGGTGTGAATAACCCGCTTGCCGCGCGCATTCGTCAGTCTGGCAGTCTCTTTAGTGTCTGTTAGTTTCTTAGTGTGTAGTCGAATACTAAATGGTTTTAATTGTATAATCACACCGTACTTCTATTTAATTGTAATAAATGTGTAATGTTGTTCCTTTGGTGAAAGTGTAATATTGAATCAAAAACTCAAAAAACTGTTATTACCGTACTTAAGTTGATAAACTGTCAACCATTACCTCCCTGTTGAAATACACTCAGAGAGCATCAAAAAGCTTACAATTTTTTAGCTTTGATGGTTTGACATATATAACCCCCCCCCCCCGGTAAATCCCACAAATCCGGCTACTTATTGCTTACATTTTTTGCCCCCCCCCCCCTCTCCCCCACTTCTAATTCCCAATCACCCCTACTGCTACAATGTGCCTCTTAGGACATGTACAATAGAGATGGCTGAAAAATAACGTAGCAGTTAATTTGTCACAGTTACATGCCTGTCACTCTTACAAATGTAACAAGGACAAAAATAACAGGTTACCAAGTAACGTACTAGTGAAAACAGTAACTGGGAAGTGGGAACTGTCACTAGTAGCAGCTTACAGACAGAGTGTGACCTTCAGAGTTCAGATAGTACGCATGTCTTCCAAGTGAGGGCGTATTCGTAGGAGATTGCTTTAAGTCAAATACACTACCGGTATAGTGTATAATATACTCTATGGTGTACTTTCTTTATGTAGCTGCTGTCCTCTGGTAACGAAAGTGTAAACTGATATGACATATTCAACTGCTCAGGGTAATCGTTGACTCAGACATCACACAGAGCTATACTGCTTTTCACGAGTGTTTAATCCTGATGTAAACAAATAGGCGGAGCACATTGCCTTTGCACGTGGGCATAGACGTAGTTGATTGGAGAAGCAACCGTCGCACTCACTCGACTGTATGCGAGCTCGAAGAATAGTACGACGCATTTATTTTATTTTATTTTATTTTATTTTATTTTATTTTATTTTATTTTATTTTATTTTATTTTATTTTATTTTAGTTTAGTTTAGTTTAGTTTAGTTTAGTTTAGTTTAGTTTAGTTTAGTTTAGTTTAGTTTAGTTTATTACATTTAGAGAGTTTGGAATAGTACGTATTCAAATTAAAATATGGTTGTCATATATACCGGTATATATTTATGCTTTTTTTAAATGGTGATTAAATAACGAGAAATGAAGGCACAAGCCGTGGTGTAATACAGGAAGTCTTCTCGTAGTGGGGGGAAAGTCCCAAGCTGTGTTGCATCCTTCAGCAGCAGCCCCCTGTGGGTGGGGGCTGTAGAATAACAGCCACGGTATCCCCTGCCTGTCGTAAGAGGCGACTAAAAGGGGCCTCAGGGGCTCTGAACTTTGGAGCGTGGGTTAGCGAAAAACGGAGCCATCAGCCGAGTCCTGGCATTGCTTCCACTTACTTGTGCCTGACTCCTCACTTTCATCTATCCTAGCCGACCTCCGTTGGTCAACTCTTGTTCTTTTCAGATCCCGACGGCATTACGTATGGTGGCCTAGGGAGTCTTTCATTTTCATGCCCTTCATGGCCCTTGTCTTCCTTTGGCCGATACCTTCATTTTTCGCAGTGTCGGACCCCTTCCATTTTTTCTCTCTGATTAGTGTTATATAGAGGATGGTTGCCTAGTTGTACTTCCTCTTAAAACAATAATCACCACCACCACTTTCAGCAGCAGTCAGTGAGTATTCATAGTGAGAGAAATGGAGCAATAGGACCATCGCGTGTAGTGAAGAACAAAAGAGGAAAACCGCTCAGAAGTGACCATAGGCAGTGCATTGTGAATGTGTTCAATAAAGCTAAGTAAACAGAATCCAGGTTGTCGTTTATTCACATGTTCAGATCTTCGCACTATTGTCGTATGTGATGTGCAGGCCTGTAAGTCCGAACAAGCAACGTTGACGAGGTAGAGGTCGGTACTACACGCTCAGATAATCACAAGTCTTTCTTTCGCGGAGGCGTGGATATACCATGTTTACATCAGGATTACCTACATTATAATATTATTGCAACTTTCAACCGTATAATAGTTCTTGTACCATAAATAAATTACTATGCTAACTTTCCATATTGATATTATAGATAACATATTATAGACTAGCGAATGTACCCGTGCTTCGCTACGGTACTCTACATTGTATTCGAATATCGAAGTAAATAGTGTACATGCAGTAAATAAGATTGTTTTAAAATTGCATGTCTCTTAGCGTTATCCGAGAAAGAGCATGGGGAGGTCCCCGTACGTTGTTTCCAATGTAAAGTGTTTGTTACGGATTTGTGATATAACGGCAGGCTCACTTGCCTACTGGCATTCACAATCGAGTTGGGAAGTTTACATTATAATTGCAGGCCCCATTGCCTACTACGCGGACAGAATCGATTTGGGGAGTTTTCGTTAAAATGGCAGCCCCCCTTTCCTACTTCCAGACAGATTACAGTTGAGGAGTTTTTATTATAATAGCAGGCAATTACCCTACTATCACTCGAAATTGAGTTGTGCAGTTATCATTATAATGCCAGGCCCATTTTCCTACTTCCAGCCAGCTTACTGCCAGTCACACAAAGTTGGTGAGTTTCCATCAAAATAGCAGGCCACTATGCCTAATGCCAGTCACATTTTGGATGAGGACACTTCTTTATAATGGCGGGCACCTTTGCCTACTGCCAAACACAATCGGGTAGGGGAGTTTTAAACAAAACTGCATGCTCATTTGCCTTCTGCGAGTCAAATCTAGAAGTGAACTATTCATTACAATTGTAGGCCTTCCTTACTAATGACAGTTACACAGGAGTTGGAGAAGGAACCCTTTCATACTGCCAGTCAAAGTCGGTGTGTGGAGTACTGATTACAATAGCAGACCCACCCTTTCTCGATCGCTAAAAATCGACATCAGTGAATATATATAGATCGACATACGAAAGTATATGCGTGTTTACAATATTGAAGACCTTCATTTACAGATTAACTGCTACTAAACGTACGTCATATCAACAAAGGATTATACCATAAGACACGCCGGATTTAGTGGCCTAAATGGCTGGTCCGATGATATGTCATCTATTCTTGGGTCAGACTGAGTTAGAAACGTGGAACAGGGTAACGTTTTTGTAAGATTATCTCACATTACATTACTTTTCGGATAATTATGTGACAGCTACATACATAGCATTTGGCTCATATATGGCTACTGGGTGGGCCAATTTTCGTGAAGAGTTTGATGATTCTGTATTTCATATAAGTAATCGAAAGTATGAATTATGCTTGTGAAAATTCCAAATTGACCGAACATCGATTAATAGAGAAAAATCAAACGTAAAAGGGATACAGCAAAAAATCATAAGACCAAGGTTGTAGATCATTCAAAAAAATGGAACGGAGATTGTGCAATCCGTTATGTGATAGGAATTTCCGAAGGTCTGCACCATCATTAAAATTGCCTGCATATTTCGATATTCTTCGGGGATAAAAATGAAAAATTTAATGATCTTGGATGTTTTCCGTTCGTTACAGGCTAAAACGTAAAATTTTGTCAAATTTCAATTATCTTCTTTTTCTTCTGGCAGATTATGCCACAATCTGGATTTTGGGCGAGGCGGGTAAAAATTAGGACTTTCAGGAAACTAAACCAAAAATTATGTAGATGGTCATTATTACCCCTTAAACGGAAAGCTGTACGAAAATTTCGCCAAAATAGTCAGTGTAGAGGCACACAGTCGTTACGATTTGATTTATATAGATGAGGAATCTGCTCCATGTAAAACACCTTTTGGGCTATGTGCGCTGGACTTAACCTGCAAAAGTGACCATTCATGATACCTCCCTTATTAATCCTCCTGACGACAAAATGCACATGAAAAAAAAGGTTTAGAGGTGGAATTCCATCACGTTTGGTCCATTTCCAGTCAGGTTGGTCTTGTTCTGTATATATTGTAGAAGAGTAAAATCACCATTTCGGTTCCCTATAAACCGCCAGTCCATTCCGGAACATGAAATGTTATTTACGTTTAAAACCTACCTTCGGGCAGGTGGATGCTAAATATAAATTTCGGTTCGAATATCTTCAGTAGTTTTCAAGTTGTAAGGAATACGCTTTACACGCACCCGCTCGTGAGTTAAGTCCGATGGGACTTGTACAGAAAAACGGTCCGTTAATGATATCTCCCGTATTAATCCTCGTATCGAAATGATGCACATGAGAAAAAAGGCTTAGAAATTAATTTCTACCAAGTCAGGTAGAGTTAAATTAACGTTGGTTGTGTATATTTTGTGGAAGTGCAAAATCACTGTTTCAGTTTCGTATAAACCCCAGTCAGTTCAGGGATTTACAAACAATATTTGCCCTAAAACCTATCAAGGACAGGTGTATTCTAAATATGAGTCTTGGTGGAAATACATCCAGTAGTTTGTAGCACTCTCGTACATCGGCGTAATTAAGGAAGCAAATAATACAGTTAAGAAAGTTGAAAGCAATAGAAAATGGATTATAACTGAGGACAGCCGGATAACGACAAATATGTAAATGCCAAGTTCATGTATTGGAAAATCAAATGCCCCTCAATTAATTAAGTTAGTGTGAGTTATGGATATAATAAAGCGGTAACAGAGGAGAAATTTAGTTCCAGTGATTCCTAGGTAAACAAATAATAAAAAGATGACTAATGGTGTTATTACTTAATCTATTCGAGGGCGGTTATAACATCCAACGATATTCCGCCAATATCCCGCAGATAGGCCGATTGACGCCTCCCTTTCCTTCTACCCAAGGAACAACCACGAATTTAAAAGCATGATGAGGAAAATGGCAATACGTTACTTCCCTGCTGGCATGCAGTCAGAGACGTTGCCATGGTAACCTGTAGTTTCGTTGTCGGTCTGTCGGTCACTCAATGCAGAGCATGATACCAGCGGAAAATTGTAAATTTCTCCGTCATGTGAAGAGTAAGGTAAATTATGAACATGACGAAAGTTGTTTATAATGAAGGGACGTTTCACGTACGGTAAACTAAGTTTACATAAAATCAATAGTATACGAGAAAATGGAGGAAAACCATTTTGGTTATCCTATAAACCCCCGTCTATTCAAAGATTTTAAAATAATATGCATATCGAAACCTATCCCGCGATGAGTATACTCTAGGTATGAAGTTTAGTTGAGATCTATCCAGCCGTTTCGACGTGATGGTGGAAAAACCATTCTGGCTTTCGTATAAACCCCCGGTCTATTCAAAGATTTTAAAATAATATGCATATCGAAACCCTCCCTGGGATGAGTATACTCTAAATATGAAGTTTGGTTGAGATCTATCCAGCCGTTTCGACGTGATGGTGGTAAAACTATTCAGGTTTTCCTATAAACGCCCCGAATATTCAATATTTTAAAATGATATGCATATCGAAACCCTCCCCGGGATAAGTATACTCTAAATATGAAGTTTGGTTGAGATCTATCCAGCCGTTTTGAAGTGATGGTGGAAAAACCATTCAGGTTTTCCTATAAACGCCCCGTCTTTGTAAAGATTTTAAAATGATATGCATATCGAAACCTTCCCCGGGATGAGTGTACTCTAAATATGAAGTTTGGTTGTGATCTATCCAGCCGTTTCGACGTGATGGTGGAAAAACCATTCTGGTTTTCCTACAAACCCCCGTGTATTTAAAGATTTTAAAATGATATGCATATCGACACCTTCCCCGGGATGAGTATACTCTAAATATGAAGTATGGTTGAGATCTATCCAGCCGTTTCGACGTGATGGTGGAGAAACCATTTTGGTTTTCCTATAAACCCCCCGTGTATTCAAAGATTTTAAAACGATATGCATATCGAAACCTTCCACGGGATGAGTATACTCTAAATATGAAGTTTGGTTGAGATCTATCCAGCCGTTTCGACGTGATGGTGGAACAGACAAACAGACACGAAACGTAAAAACCACCGATTCGGTCTTGAGTTGACCTTAAACGGATAAATATCTGAAAAATTGCCAAAATAAAAAAAATTACAGACAGCGGACCCCCTACAATTTTATTTATATAGATAAAGTTAACGAGAGGCAGACAACGGATGAAATGAGAAGGCAACACAGCGTCTTTTCTGAAATCTAGAGGAATGAGTTTGGCTATGCCCTGATCAAGTATAGAAGATAAGAAAACATGACGATCTGTCTGCCAAACTTCGACACAAACCGGTACAAGAGAATCGATGAAGTAATGTTATGTTATCTATATACATAAAATTGTAGGGGGTCCGCTGTCTGTAATTTCCTTTGTTTTGCCAATTTTTCAGATATTTATCCGTTTTAGGTCAACTCAAGACCACCTGTCCAAGGGTAGGTTTTAAACGTAAATAACAGTTCATGTTCCGGAATGGACTGGCGGTTTATAGGGAAACGAAATGGTGATTTTACTCTTCCACAATATATACAGAACAAGACCAACCTGACTGGAAATCGACCAAACGTGATGGAATTCCACCTCTAAACCTTTTTTTTTCATGTGCATTTTGTCGTCAGGAGGATTAATAAGGGAGATATCATGAATGGTCAGTTTTGCAGGTTAAGTCCAGCGGACATAGCCCAAAAGTTGTTTTACATGGAGCAGATTCCTTATCTATATAAATCAAATCGTAACGACTGTGTGCCTCTAAACTGACTATTTTGGCGAAATTTTCGTACAGCTTTCCGTTTAAGGGGTAATAATGACCATCTCCATAATTTTTGGTTTAGTTTCCTGAAAGTCCTAATTTTTACCCGCCTCGCCCAAAATCCAGATTGTGGCATAATCTGCCACAAGGAAAAGAAGATAATTGAAATTTGACAAAATTATACGTTTTAGCCTGTAACGAACGGAAAACATCCTAGATCATGAAATTTTTCACTTATTATCCCCGAAGAATATCGAAATATGCAGGCAATTTTAATGATGATGCAGACCTTCGGAAATACCTATCACATAACGGATTGCACAATCTCCGTTCCATTTTTTTGAATGATCTACAACCTTGGTCTTATGACTTTTTGCTGTATCTGTATCCCTTTTACGTTTGATTTTTTTCTATTAATCGATGTTAAGTCAATTTGGAATTTTCACAAGCATAATTCATACTTTCAATTACTTATATGAAATACAGAATCATCAAACTCTTCACGAAAATTGGCCTACCCAGTAGCCATATGTGAGCTAAATGCTATGTATGTAGCTGTCACATAATTATCCGAAAAGTGATGTAATGTGAGATAATCTTACAAAACCTTTACCCTGTTCCACGTTTCTAACTCAATCTGACCCAAGAATAGATGATATATCATAGGACCAGCCATTTAGGCCACTAAATCCGGCGTGTCTTATGGTATAATCCTTTGTCGATATGACGTACGTTTAGTAGCAGTTAATCTGTAAATGAAGGTCTTCAATATTGTAAACACGCATATACTTTCGTATGTCGATCTATATATATTCACTGATGTCGATTTTTAGCGATCGATAAAGGGTGGGTCTGCTATTGTAATCAGTACTCCACACACCGACTTTGACTGGAAGTAGGAAAGTGTTCCTTCTCCAACTCCTGTGTAACTGTCATTAGTAAGGAAGGCCTACAATTGTAATGAATAGTTCCCTTCTCGATTTGACTTGCAGAAGGCAAGTGAGCATGCAGTTTTGTTTAAAACTCCACTACCCGATTGTGTTTGGCAGTAGGCAAGGGTGCCCGCCATTATAAAGAAATGTCCTCTTCTAAAATGTGACTGGCATTAGGCATAGTGGCCTGCTATTTTGATGGAAACTCACCAACTTTGTGTGACTGGCAGTAAGCTGGCTGGCAGTAGGAAAATGAGCCTGGCATTATAATGATAACTGCACAACTCAATTTCGAGTAGGGTAATTGCCTACCATTATAATAGAAACTCCTCAACTGTAATCTGTCTGGAAGTAGGAAAAGGGGGGCTGCCATTTTAACGAAAACTCCCCAAATCGATTCTGTCCGTGTAGTAGGCAATGGGGCCTGCAATTATAATGTAAACTTCCCAACTCGATTGTGAATGCCAGTAGGCAAGTGAGCCTGCCGTTATATCACAAATCCGTAACAAACACTTTACATTGGAAACAACGTACGGGGACCTCCCCATGTTCTTTCTCGGATAACGCTAAGAGACATGCAATTTTTAAACAATCTTATTTACTGCATGTACACTATTTACTTCGATATTCGAATACAATGTAGAATACCGTAGCGAAGCACGGGTACATTCGCTAGTAGCAAATAAGAATGCGCGGTTTTGCTGCACCGACTTTTAACAATGTAGTGATGCATGCCCATGAATGGGACTTTGCAACACAGCTGTAAGGAGATAAGCTTGAAGCCGTGACCAGGAAGTGACCAATAAAAGGTGAGAAACGTTGTACGTTATTTTTAACTGTTACTTTTCACAGTTACTTTATTGTAGCAGTGATAGATGTAGCAGTTACACAAAAATAACCCTTTGTCACACCTCTAAGTACAATATCTGGACATTCTAATACACGAGCATGCAAAGTATTACGCAGCCAATGAAACTGCTTGCTCCGAACAGAAGTGAACGAGTGAATCAAGAAAGCCTCTGAAGAATGGAGGCATCAAAAACAATACGCAATATTATGTACGGCACATGATCAGATAAAATAACGAATATTTAGATATCATTTCAGATAGAGTAATAAAAACTTGAAAAGTCCATCTCTTCCTACGGCGTGAAATTAATGATCTTATCAGAATGATGAATGAGAGAGATTTAATTCCTGCGCTAGTGTCCGTGACGCATGTAGTGTGGACAGTTTATCACACAGGGAAAAGTTCGAATTGATTCACAGCACCGTTACGGCCACAATCTATTACTAGTGATGCCCAATCGCTCACTTGTTTGCTTATCAGATCTCTCAATTAGTATCCACCGTTTCAGTGCAGAATAAGGACGGTTTCGTCTGTTACCTTTTGCTAGAAGCTCAAACACATGCGGTGTGGATATTATCTCGTGATTGGAATATTCAGTTGTTGCATGTCTCATTATCGACCACAGTCTATTACTCCTCGAGGACATCATGATACAGCGTCAGTCTGTGGATCCCAACATCGCGAATTCAAACCTGGCAGAGGGAGATGAATAAATCTGTTTACACCCGATGTCGTGAATTCTCAGCATGAAAAATATCTAGTGAAATAATAAGTTTACCCGAATAATTTAATTAACAGTCACTGATAGAGTTTTGGGCCGGCCCTGCGGTGTAGGGATAGCGTGCCTGCCCCTTACCCGGGGGCCCCGGGTTCGATTCCCGGCCAGGTCAGGTATTTTTACCTGCATCTGAGGGCTGGTTCGAGGTCCACTCAGCCTATGTGATTACAATTGAGGAGCTATCTGACGGTGAGATGGAGGCCCCGGTCTAGAAAGCCAAGAATAACTCCTGAGAGGATCCGTCCTACTGACCACACGATACCTCGTAATCTGCAGGCCTTCGGGCTGAGCAGCGGTCGCTTTGTAGGCCTGTTGCGTCATGGGGTTTGGTTTGGTTTTAATAGAGTTTTGGGTTCTCTGCTACATGGCAGAGTATAACAGAACGTAGAAATTGACGCAGAGGCAGCCTAAATGCCGTCACTTCAAATATCTGCAACTGATACCGCTGTAAAAGGGCTCCCTCATCCCTGAGCAATTTGAATGCGGTATGCTAATCCACTCAGCTCTTCAAATATTTGCCGAACAGACCTATCGCTCAAACCGAGTTTCAGCTATTGTATGTTCCCATAGACTACGCTTTGGGAACTACCGTCTATGATTCTCGCTTGCGGTGATGGTTCTTGGCCGTATTGTTGTCCCTTTCGATGACACAATGCTGAACATACAGGTATATGCCAGATATTGTTAACAACAATGCACTACGTTCTATTATTTCGTGCATCATTAAAAAATCGCTCCTCATAATATTCTTTAACACGAAGCAAATTCAGTCCATTCTGACGCCCTCCTCATTATGACCTCCTCCTCCTTTCACAAGTTGTTTTACGTCGCACCGACACAGACAGGTCTTATGGCGACGACGGGAAAGAGAGGTCGGGAATGGAAAGATGCGGCCGTTGCATTAATTGTGGTACAGACACAGCATTTGTCTGGTGTGAAAATGGGAAACCACGGAAAACCATCTTCAGGGTTGCCGACAGTGGGGCTCGAACCCACTATCTCCCGAACAATCTCCTTATGACCAGAAATAATGTTCCACGATAAACACCTTCTGTTTCGTGAAAACAATCACTTCAGAAGTAAACACAACACTGAAGTCATGATTTGTCAAAGTATAAAATAAATAAGATGGTTCACGGTGTGGGTTACTGTAGTCACGTCCTAGTTCGTGAACCATGGGCAACGGCTGAGTGTCCTAGTAAGTGGTCCTCACAGTCGGGATACCAGTTGGTACGGAATGGGAGTGAGCATATCGGACATAATCTGAGTCGTGGCCCTCCTTGTGCTCAGGCGGCTAGGACTCTACAATCCACCGTTGGTCCCTAACCCGTCAGAAGAGAGATCCTCAATTGGACTATGTGTAAGTTGGGTAGCATCCTGCTTCATGAATTTACTGAGCTCAGAACATTTTATGCAAACCTCGGACCTATGGGAGTAACGGAGTCCTACTCCCATTGGACAGGCGAGGGACTCCTTGGGGACAACTTGACGAACGAAATGGAATGCCATGGGGTGCTATCAATATTAATGGGGCTTATGGAAGAAATAAAGTAGAGTAGGCTAAGTCAGTAAAGTGGATGCATCTGGATGTGCTAGGAGTAAATGATATTCGAGTAAGGGGAGATAACGAGGAAGAGATACGAGATTATGAAGTGTTCTTGACTGGTGTTAAAAAGGGAAGTGCAGAGTGTGGGGTTGGACTGTTCATCAGGAATACTATTGCACGAAAAATAGTTTCTGCTAGGCATGTAGATGAGCGAATGATGTGGGTAGATTTGGCAGTTGGAAAAATTAGGACGAGAATTGTCTCCGTGTATTCACCAAGTGAGGGTACAGATGAGGAAGTTGACAGGTTATATGAAGCATTGAGTGACATCGTAGACAGGGTCAACAGCGAGGGTAGTATAGTGCTAGTAGGTGATTTCAATGCCAGAGTTGGAAATAGAACTGAAGGATACAAAAGTGTGATTGGTAAGTATGGGGAAGATATGGAAGTTAATAGGAACTGGACAGGTTTGCTGGGCTTCTGTGATAATATGGGTTTAGCAGTTACGAATACATTCTTCAAGCACAAGGCTATTCACCGCTACACATGGGAGGCTAGGGGTACCAGATCCATAATAGACTATATCTTAACCGACTTCGAATTCAGGAAATCTGTTACGAATGTATGGGTTTTCCGGGGATTGTTCGATGTACAGAGCACTATCTGATCTGTAGTGAACTAAGTATCTCTAGGCCTAGGATAGAGAAAGTGAAATCTGTAGGCAAACGAATAACGATAGAAATTTTCCAGGACGAGGAAATTAGACAGAAGTACATAGATATGATTAGTGAGAAGTTCCGAACAGTAGACAGTAAGCAGGTTCAGGATATAGAAAGAGAATAGGTGGCATCCAGGGATGCTGTAGTAGAAACAAGGGAATGCCTAGGAACAACTATATGTAAAGATTGAAAAATGCGAACATCTTGGTGGAATGATGAAGTGAGAGCAGCTTGTAAACGTAAAAACGAGGCTTATCAGAAATGGCTCAAAAAAAGGCCTGATGCAGACAGGGAATTGTTGGTTGATGAAAGAAGCAGAGCGAAACAAATAGTTGTTGAATCCAAAAAGTAGTCGTGGGAAGATTTTGGTAATAACCTGGAAAGCCTACGTCAAGCAGCAGAAGAACCTTACTAGACAATAGTAAAAAATCTTAGGAAGGGAGGAAAAAAGGAAATCAATAGTGTTTTGGGTATTTCAGGTGAACTCATAATAGATCTCAGGGAATAACTGGACAGGTGGAGGGAATTTTTTGAAAATCTTCTCAACGTAAAAGGAAATCTGCCTGGTTGGGGTCGCGAACAACCGAGCTCATTGGGAGGACGAAAACGATGATGAAATTACTCTGGAGGAAGTGGAAAATGTGGTAAATAAACTCCATTGTCACAAAGCAGCAGGAATAGATGAAATTAAACCTGAAATGGTGAAGTACAGTGGGAAGCCAGGGGTGAAATGGCTTCATAGAGTAGTAGGATTAGCATGGTAAGGTACCTTCAGATTGTACGATGGAAGTAATTGCACCCATCTATAAGCAAGGAAACAGGAAGGGTTGCAACAACTATCGAGGTATCTTACTGATAAGTGTACCGGGCATTCACTTGCATCTTGGAAGGGAGAGTGCGATCAGTGGTTGAGAGGAAGTTGGATGAAAACCATTGTTTCAGATGAATAGTGTTTTGGGTATTTCAGATGAACTCATAATAGATCTCAGGGATCTATTTTCAGTATGATTTTCAGATTTTCAGTATGTCCCAGGTAATTGAAAAATATTACCTGAGGAATAGACAGTCATGTTTTGTTTCGTACATCTAGAAAAAGCGTATGACAGGCAACCGAGGGAAAAGATGTTCGCCATACTGGGGAACTATGGGATCAAGGGTAGACTAGTAAAATTAATCAAAGGCATTTTTGCTGACAATTGGGCTGCAGTGAAAATTGATGGTAGAATGAGTTCTTAGTTCAGGGTATTCATAGGGTTAGACAAGGCTGCAATCTTTCACCTTTGTTGTCCGTAGTTTACATGGATCATCTGCTGAAAGGTATAACGTGGCAGGGAGGTATTCAGTTAGATGGAAATGTAGTAAGCAGTCTGGCCTATGCTGATGACTTGGTCATAATGGCAGATTGTGCTGAAAGCCTGCAGTCTAATATCTTGGAACTTGAAAATAGGTGCAATGAGTATGCAATGAAAATTAGCCTTTGGAAGACTAAATTGATGTCAGTAGGTAAGAAATCCGAGAGAATTCCTATTAGCTTCTTTATTTTCTTCATATTTACCAATCACCCTTTCTTATCCTTCAGTTCTATTTCCAACTCTGGCATTGAAATCGGCCATTAGCACTATCCTATCCTTGCTGTTGAACCTAACTACGATGACATTCAGTGCTTCATTTCTTTGCCGACACAAATAGGTCTTATGGCGACGATGGAGTAGGAAAGGCATAGGGTGGGAAGGAAGCGGCCGTGGCCTTAATTAAGGTACAGCCCCAGCTTTTTCCTGGTGTAAAAATGGGAAACCATGGAAAACCATCTTCGGGGCTGTCGACAGTGGGGTTAGAACCCACTACTTCCCGGATGCAAGCTCCCAGCTGCGCGCCCCTAACCGCACGGCCAACTCGCCCAGTAATTTCTTCATTAGATCGTGGCCTGCTGTATTCTGCTTCTGTTGTGCTTGGGCCAAGAATGCTTTTAATAAGTAATTTTGTTTATTTCACCTTTCCACATTGGTTTTAGTGTTTCGGTTCTTTAGATGGCTCGTGTATAGGTTAAACTTATCGTTATCTGAGAATGCTCTTTCGAGCCTCAGGCCAACCCCTGGTACGTGTAGCCAAATGAGCTGTCTTCGGTGTTGTACATCTCTGTATTATGGTAAAGTTGGCGAGGTAAATTTGTCTCTCAGCTGTTGCTGCCAACTTCACCATTCAGGAAGACAGTGATTGACTTTCCCGACCACTCAGTGGGCATGTAGGCTGTAGATAAATCTCATTAAATTGGCTGCATGAGGTAGTTCAAAATTATATTATCAGACTAATGTAGAAATTAACAGTCTTAGTTTGGATCAAAGACGTAAGTGTGTTAATGCAAGATCGTCAAAATGGACAGAACAATTCAGACCACTATGAAAATGAAGATAGTTTGAACAATAATAAAAGATGAGTGGCTCAGACGGTGAGGCAATTGCTTTCTGAGCCCAGCAGGTAGGTTCGAACCTGGCTCAGTCCGGTGGTACTTGAAGAGGCTCAAATGCGTCAGGCCCATGTCGGTAGATTTATTGACACGAAAAAGAACTCCTGCAGAAAATATTCCAGCATCTCGGCGTCTCCGAAAACCGTAAAAAACTGTGGGTAGAGGGTCGTAAAACCAATAATATTATTATTTTATTTTTATTTAGTTTGTTTCGACACTAAAGGATCACATAAAGCAAATTATGATTTGTTGTTATTTTTGTTGTTCTTCCAGAATTCTTTCATCATCTCGCTATGTTTATCACGACGTTCGTCAGTCCATTTTCTCTTAGATTTCTTGGGCTTATCTTCTGAAGCAACTTCCGAAGTGTAAATATTATGTCTAAAAGTTTTGCGGTCTTCCATATATGTAGGTGTGATGGCGTTATTGAGATCAGTTTGGACTTTTTGGATCCAAACCGTTGTCGACTTTAATGTTTGTGAGTACATCAATATTTTATTTGTTAGTCGGTTGTCATCTAGGCTCATAATGTGTCCATTAAATTTCAATCGTTATTTACAAAAATCTGTTTCAATGTTTTAGTATTTTTCTAAGATCTTGTGTGATTGTAGACTATATCCTTCATCTGTAAGTTTTGAGTCAAGAATGTTTCGGATGATTTTCCTCTCAACTTTCTTGACATTGTAGAGATCCCCTTTATAACTGAGGTTTAAGGTCTCACCAGCATAGAGTGTTTCAGGTTTGACGACCGCCTTGTAATGTCGAATTTTTGTGCTAATGCTCATGCACTTTTGTTGTATATGTTCGCGGTTTTCCCATATGATTTCTGCATTTTTATTTCACAGTTTTTGTGCTATTTTTTCTGTACCTGTAGGTTCAATGATTTCACCTAAATATTTGAAATGATTAACCTTGTTTATTGTGCCGTATTTCGTTACCAACGTTTGTGGTTCAATGTGTTTTGTAGCTATGAATGCCGTTTTTGTGAAGGAGATTTGTAGACCAACTTTCCCAGCACATTCTTTGAGGACTTCAATCTGGTGAACTGCCGTCTGCTCATCTCGGGAGAGTATTGCCAAATCATCAGCAAAGGCTAAGCAAGTAACGTTGATATTGCTCTGTTTTCTTCCTAACATGACAGGTTTCCAGATGTTGCGACTTTTCAATTTTTTTCCCATTCTTTGATGACCTTATCAAGAATGATGTTGAACAGCAACGGAGAAAGTCCGTCACCCTACCGGACACCAATTTTAATGGGGAAAGGTTGAGAGATCTCTCCAATTAACTTGAACTTGGAAATTGTGTTGGATGAGTCGTCTTGCCTTCGGATCTAGATTGTTTTCTTCGAGTGTATTAAAAAGGGATTGTCGATCAATAGAGTCCTAAGCCTTCCGGAAGTCAACAAATGTACGGATGTTTGGGAGTTTTCGCGTGGCACGAAGTTTCAAGGTTGATTTCAGATTGCATATTTGTTCAACGGCTGATCTGTTTGGTCTGAAGTCAGCTTGATATTCACGGATAAGAGGCTCGAGTTTTTCTTGCGTACATTGTAAAAGACAGACGGAGAGGATTTTTTCAGCGATGGGTAAGATGGAAATTCCTCTGTAGTTATTTACATCAGATGTATCTCCTTTTTTGTGGAGTGGGTGGATTAATGCGCATTTCCATTCATCCGAATGATCTGTGTGATTTCCTGTAGTGATCGTGGATCTAAATTTTTCAATAGTTCTGCGATGATTCCATCTTTTCTTGTTGTCTTTCCGTTCTTGACTTTTTGATGTGGTGATGGATTTCTTCTTGCATTGGTGGTTTGGTTTCAGGTCTTATGTGTTCTGGAACTGTGTGTATGAATAACTCAGATGGTTCGGAGCAATTGATGAGGTCAGAAAAATAACAGTGCTAGTTCTTCACAGTTTTCTTGGTTAGTGAGTGCTAGACTTACGTCTTGTTTCTTGAAGGTCAAATTTTGCGGTACGTAACTTTAAATTCTGTTGGCGAAAGTTTTACAAAAACTCGACTGTTGTGATTTCTGAAGTCATCCTCGACTGATTGAAGTTGCTTAGTTATATAATTACGTTTAGTTGTCCTGATAGTTCTGGTTGCCTGTTTACGGACGTCAAAAATGTGTTGTACGGTGTCTGCAGATTTGTGACAGTTGTATTTTTGAAATGCGATTCGGCGATCAATAACAACTTGATCACAGTTGGAATCCCACCAGGGATGTTTTTCTTTCTTTTTTTTTAGTGGAATGAGTCTTTTGGCTTTTCTAATAAATTTGCTGCAGAAGTCCGTCCAATTGTTGACTGGTCCTTTATCCCTTTCTCCCGCGAATTTTGTTTCTTGAATTTTGGGTGCGGCATCTTTTGGGATGTAATATTTTTTGATGAAGTCTCTTCGGCGAAAATTTCATTTTGATTCTTGTAAGGTAATGATCCGAATCAATGTTTTCCCCTTGTCGGGCTTGAACTTCATGGATGGTTCTGTAGTGAACATGGAAGATGGCAACATGATCAATCTGGTATTCACCGAGATGATGAATGGCAGATCGCCAAGTTTCCTGTTTGTGTGCAGATTTCCTGAAATAGGTAGACATAACTTTGAGGTTAAATTGATAATAAATTTATACCAGTCGTATGCCGTTGGTGTTCGTATTTTGGTGTATGGAATTTTTGCCGATGATTTTTCCATAGAATTTTTCTTTGTCAAGTTGAGCATTGAAATCTCCTGTCAGGATTTTCACGTCATCTCGATGAATGTTATTCATATTTTTTTCTATTTCTTCCAAAAAAATTCAACATTTTCAGGATTTTCCTTATCGTCAATATTAGTAGGTGCATGAGCATTGACAAGTGTATATTTCTTGTTGGCTCACTGAATGCGCATGGTTAGAATTCGATCATTAATGGGTGCGACATTCACAGAGTTAATAATGGATTTGTGGGAAAGAGAAGCCACTTCGAAGATTGGTGTACCTTTCGTGAATCTCTGTATTTTCTCTTCAAACTGCGGTAACTTCCATAGTCCATACTTTCGTTGTCAATCATCCTAATTTCTTAAATAGCGAGAATGAGAATTCTTTGTCTGTCAATTTCTTGTGTGAGATTGTGTAATTTTTCTGTTTGAATTAGGGTACTGATGTTTAGAGTTCCACTGAATGTTTTCTGTTTGTATGGAAGGTGACCAGAGATCTCCGACACTCTCAGCTGTGCTTGTCCGGACTCCCCAGTATCCGAAAATTCAGTTGGGCTAGAGTTATGGTTGCTTACACAGTTCATGTTTGCTTGTATTTCATTGGCTTGGCCTGGTGACTGCCAGGACCAGATAGGACCAGAGGTTGTTGAGGCCTCTGGAATTATTATTATTATTATTATTATTATTATTATTATTATTATTATTATTATTAATGCAATATATTAAAAATCAAAATGTTGGTCTATTAGTCTTACTCTGATTTATTCAAGTAGATTGTACTTGACCGTCAACCCTGAAATACATACATCTTTTACTTTCGATCAAAATATATCGGCTACTTATAGCGCATTGTGCCTTGAGGATGGTTACCTAGTTTTTAAAAATCACTGAATAGACTTGGGGTTTACAGGAAGACCAGGAGAGTTGTTTTCAGTTTTCTCTTAAACTATCAATTTTATCTCGACCGAACTTCATATTTAGAGTCTACTCATTCAGAAGCAGGTTTCGATATGCATATCATTTAAAAATCACTGAATAGACTTGGGGTTTATAAGAAGACCAGAAGAGTTTTTCCAAAGTTCTCTTACACCATTGATTGCATGTAAAATATATGTGAAATGCCCCTTCATTTTAAATAATTCTTCTTATGTACATAATTTCGCTTACTCTTCAAATGACGGAGAAAATAAGGGTATATAATATTTCCCTCGGCTTGAAAATTAACCCCACCTAATGTAACTGAACACCAAGGAAACAAGAGGTACAACTTTTACGTCTGTCTGTCTGTCTGTCTGTCTGTCTGTCTGTCTGTCTGTCTGTCTGTCTGTCTGTCTGTCCGTGCCTAAAAGTGGAAAACTGCTGGACTTTTTCAACCAATCTATTTGAAATGTACTTACTCAGGATTGTGTAATCAGATGCATATTATGTCGTGATAAACACATGGAGTTGGTATTTATAAGATTATTCTCAAATATTTTTGTTAATATTAGATCTATCAAAAAAACTGTATATACCAAACGTTCAAGAACATGGCATGTGCGTTCTTTTATGCCATGTACTTATTTATCGTAAGACGGATAATAACGCAGATGATTACGAATTTTTTTTTTTAGTCCATGTCCCGTGGGGCATGCCGTGCATGTCACTTTAGTGTGGGTAACGGGAAAAACTAAAGGGAAATTTTACTCTTTGCGATAGGGCATCGTCAACGTCAGAGCACCATACCAGTGATCAGAGGTATAATATGCAACCTGAGGACCACGGAGAATTTCGCACAACTTCGGACTAGGACTGTACCACACATACAATAAATTCGAAAATCGTCCTCATTCTCTCTCGACTTTCTTAAGTTTCATCATATTTCACGTTACTGTCATGCACTTTAGTAGTAAAATATCATATTAACATGCCGCATTAAACGTGTGAATTCCTGAAGGCAAGATGTAATCAGCTGAAAATTCCCGAGCGAAGAACGGGTCCAAATGCTAGTCCGAAATAAGTCACGTGGCTCCAGTGATCCGAGGAATATCTTTGGATAAGCTCAAGAAAATTTTACCCGGCTTCTTGGCTGAATGATCATCGTTGAGCACTTTAGATATGAGGTTCCCAAGTTTCAATCACCAATCAATCAAATCAAATCAAATCAAATCAATCGATCAATCAATACTGATCGTCATTTGAGACAGTCTCCCAGGTGGCAGATCCCCTATCTGTTGTTTTCTTAGCCTTTTCTTAAATGATTTCAAAGAAATTGGACATTTATTGAACATCTCCCTTGGTAAGTTATTACAATCCCTAACTCCCCTTCCTATAAACGAATATTTGCCCCAATTTGTCCTCTTGAATTCCAACTTCATATTGTCATCTTTCCTACTTTTAAAGACACCACACAAACTAATTCGCCTACTAATGTCACTCCACGCCATCACTCCACTGACAGCTCGGAACATACCACTTACTCGAGTAGCTCGTCTTCTTTCTCCCAAGTCTTCCCAGCCCAAACTTTGCAATATTTTTGTAACGCTACTCTTTTGTGGGAAATCACCCACAACAAATGGAGCTAGTTTTCTTCGGATTTTTTCCAGTTCTTCAATCAAGTAATCCTGGTGAGTGTCCCATACACTGGAACCATACTCTATTTGGGGTCTTACCAAAGACGTATATGCCCTCTCCTTTACATCCTTACTACAACCCCTAAACACCCTCTTGAACACCTTGTTAACTCCTCTGTCAACACACCTCACTACCTATCTCCTCACAAATACGCAATAGTAAACATACCCTTCCACAAAGGGTTGGCATCAGGAAGGCATCCGTCCATAAAACAGTGCACGACCACATGTGACCCCACCAGGGTTTCGCTAAACCAGAAGAAGAAGAAGAAGAAGAAGAAAATGGAAAGGAATTCATTTTCATATTTTCAACTTGATAAATTCAGAAATGAAACTTGTGGACTAATGGCCATGAAGTTTACTAAATCAATTAAAATATTACCGCGCCTAGAATTAACCATCCCAAACCACATGAAACCAAAGTAATTGCATCATGGCCTGTATTGATGATTTGCTTCATAATTAATAACCACAGTCTTACTTTTGAAGCAATGTGAATATAAGCTTATGAAATTCCCTGTGATAAACCAGGTGGACGGTGGAGTAATTCTTTGCCCATTCTCATTTCCCCTGTGGTGGAGAGATGTTTCAAGCTCGGCCCAGGCAATTTAACTTCTCAGTAATTACCGGCGACCTCAGGGAGCCCCAAGTCACAGATGCCATTAGGGATACCTTCCACAGGAGAAACCTAATCTATGAGATACGGTGAAATTTGCGCCTTGTCAAACAGAGTAAGGCTGGTACATACAAAAAGCACAGGTGTGTGCATCTCAGTGGAACAAGCGAAAAGTACTAATAAAATTTGCATACCAACAGTTTCTGAGATAGACTAGCTCTGTCCTGCCTTTGCACTAGGATGATGTGAAGAATTACATAACTAGTAATGTACGCCTGGTTCCGAACCGTCCATCAGCTGTCAACCCCGACCGGCACTTTGCAGCTTCAGCCACGCTTACCGTACAGCGCTTAGCACTTAGAAGACGTACTCCCAACTCAACCCCACATTGTAATATCCCTTGCATTATCCTCACTCATGGTTTCAAGCCTTCATTTAACATTCTACCTTAACAGATCACATAGCACAAAATATAGATTCCATCGGATTACAAACAGCATCATTATAACAGTATGATATTCTATAGAAATAATGTTTGCCGAAAGGTCGTGAATTGTACATATAGCCTGTTTTCCTTCGAATGGCACACTCGATTATCATTTCTACCACAGAGATAGCAACCGATGTAATAGCTGTGCTGAGTGGGCAGCCTGCTTTGAAGAATTATAAGGGACTAATATACAACCCGGTAACCATTAGTGCATAGCGTCCGAAAAAAGTCGGACGCTATAAAAAGTATATGTATGATATTTATGCATGGTTTTAATACCATGATACTTCCTTGTGCTTGAGAAAGGCTGTGACTAACAGGAACGAAGAATACAAAATTCTTTATTCTAACCATTTATTGTTGAATCACACTTGTTGCTAGCATGATAGTGAGACAGTATAGAGCAGGGCCTCTCAGGGTGCATGCACTGTGCACGGTGCAAAAGACGACTTCGCGTGGTTGCCCAGAGTGCAGACCCCCACTCCTCGATTTGGAGCAATAGCGCTGTCTCTCTCTTTCTCCACGCCTGTCTCGCTCGCTCCCCCTGTCTCCCTCTTCCTCACTTACTCCGTAGCGCTCCAAATCAGACCCGAGTTGATCCTGGCTTATCCGAGTAGCCCAGAGACGAAGCGTTGGTTCGAGCCGAGCCGAGTGGAACCGATGCACAGTGCACGGGGCTCTTGCTCCTCGATTTGCACGCGTGGGATTTTTGGTGTTTGAGAGGCCCTGGTATAGAGTTTTGAGCAACATGTGAGATTTGTATTCATGCATTAACAAATGTTTCCAATAATTGTAAACTTCGGGACATATATTGTTGACACTCCTATGAATCTACCAACACACAAATACGTCAATTACGTCTCATTATTGAGGTAGAGAAGCTTGTAAATATAGCAGTCCTGAAAATCGGACGCTATGCACAGGATATCCTATTGTGTCAAACATGTATTTTCCCTTACTACTGTAGTCTGAAGTTTTGAAGTTTTGGAGGAAGGACCAACATTTGAGAAAAGCGTCACACAGAAGCTCCTGATGACGGATGTGAAACAGATGATGATAATGACAGATGAGCACGAGGGTAACCTAAATTACCTTGATAGAAACCTTCTTCTGAGTAAATTTGAAGGGTAAATTACTTCAATAGAATATGAAACAGAGAAGCTGTCATGTGAAAATAAAAATGGTCATACATAAGATTGGGCCAGTATCTCTGTCCCTGATACCCATGTTACAAAATCCAAAAATATTAGTAGGTCGAATTATAACACAAAAGAAGCAACCTCAAAGTGTAGCCACAAATTCACAATCTATATCTCATTTGGTGAAGCCCAAAATTTTGAAACTCCGCTAGCCTTCTTTCTACTGAATACCTTTCCAAGTGTATACGGCAATATAAAATGAAAGGTCGAAAGAACGTACTTTTCGGAAGTGTAGTCTTACCTCTCATTGAAATGAAATGGCGTATGGCTTTTAGTACCGGAAGTGTCCGAGGAGAAATTCGGCTCGCCAGATGCAGGTCGATTGATTTGACGCGCATAGGCAACCTTCATGATGAGGATGAAATTTTGATAAAGACGACACATACACCCAGCCCCCGTGCCAGCGAAATTAACCAATTATGGTTAAAATTTCCGACCCTCTGCGAATCGAACCCGGGAACCCCGTGACCAAAGGCCAGCACGCTAAACATTAGCCATGGAACCGGACTACTTCTCATTGAACGAGTCCAACGGAAGGCCTATTCTTTGACATCTACTTAACGTCTGTGAAACTGCTAAGACATCTGGCTCAGACTATCTTTATAAGAGCAATAGGGATATTATAAAAAAGTCGTCAGAAGTGCCCCCTTCGAAGCACGGCGGGATTGAAAAGGAAGAAAGGGGATCAAATGAAAACAGGAGTTGTGGTTCTGTGTTGCTGGTGTGTAACAGCGTTGTCATTGCTGGTAAAAAAAATGTCGTATGGCTTTTAGTGCCGGGATATCCCAGAACGGGTTCGGCTAGCCAGGTGCAGGTCTTTCTATTTGACGTCCGTAGGCGACCTGCGCGTCATGATGAGGATGAAATGATGATGAAGACAACACATACACCCAGCCCCCGTGCCATTGGAATTAACCAATTAAGGTTAAAATCCCAGACCCGGCCAGGAATCGAACCCGGGACCCTCTGAACCGAAGGCCAGTACGCTGACCGTTCAGCCAATGAGTCGGACGTCATTGCTGGTATAATCTACAAACAGATGGAGATAAGCGGTGCATAAAGGTAGTCCAGTGTAATAATGTGGAAAGTGTCTGAACCGCTACGAAAGCTGTCCAAGTCCTAAAGTAATGGCAAGAGAGGAGTGGATCAGATTGACCACTTTGGACTTCACCCGAAATACTTCTATGAATATCATGTCCGACTCATTGACTGAATGGTCAGCGTTGAGGCCTTCGATTCAGAGGGTCCCGGGTTCGATGCCGGCCGGAACGGGGGTTTTAATCGCACCTGATTAACTCTTTTGGCTCGGGGACTGGGTGTTAGGGTATGTCCCAACATTTTCATCCTCATATTCAGTCAACACACGACGCTATCAACTACCACAGAAACACTCAATAGTGATTACATTCCTCCATATAGGGTTGGCGTAAGGAAGGGCGTCCTGCCGTAAAAGAGGACCAAATCCATATGTGCAACACAGTCCGCCCCCGTGACCCCACAGATGTGGGAAAAGCGGAGGAAGAATAAGAATAACAATAAAAAATTGATGCCGGTTTTGCAACGATTAAAGAATTTGCAATGGGATACATCTTCAAATTGGAAGTTGTTTGTAGACAGTCAATTTAGAGTATGTTTAGAAATCAAAATTTAACAGGAAGTGGAACAAACTGAGTTTAAAGTTTTTCTGAACGTCTTTGTTAGATTTACGTTTTTCGGTAGTAGAATACCCAATTATATATTCACTTGTGGTTTGTCGAAAATTCTTAATACCTTCGGTGATTTGTAGAAGTGAAGGTACAGAAAGTTTTCTTTCTTTCTTTCTTTCTTTCTTTCTTAATCTATTTGCCGTCCAGCGTTGGCTTCTTCCTCAGACTCAGTGAAGTATCCCACTTCTATGGCCTCAAGGGCAGTGTTCTGGAGCGTGAGATTTTGGGTCGGCGGATACAACTGTGGAAGATACAACTGCGGTAGAATAACACCCACGGTATCCCCTGCATGTCGTAAGAGGCGACTAAAAGGGGCCCAGGGGCTCTGAACTTTGGAGCGTGGGTTGGCGACCACGGGGCCCTTAGCTGAGTCCTGGCATTGCTTCCACTTACTTGTGCCAGGCTCCTCACTTTCATCTATCCTATCCGACCGCTCTTGGTCAACTCTTGTTCGTTTCCGACCCCAACGGTATTACGTATGGAGGCCTAGGGAGTCTCATTTTCACCCCCTTCGTGGCCGTTGTCTTCCTTTGGCCGATATCTTTATTTTTCGAAGTGTGGGACCGCTTCCATTTTTATTCTCTGATTAGTGTTATATAGAGGGTGGTTGCCTAGTTGTACTTCCTCTTAAAACCATAATCACCACCACCACCACCATAGGAAGAGTGCAAAGTATAGACAAAGGAAGAGGGAAGCGGCCGTGGCTTTAATTTTTCTTAAGGAGAAGTGGGAAATCACGGCAAACCACTTCGAGGAAGGCTGAGGTGGTAATAGAACCCCCTCTACTCAATTGACTTTCCGAGGCTGAGCAGACCCCACTCCAGTCCTCGTACCACGTTGCAAATTTTATATCAGAGTCGGTAATCTTACCCGGGCCTCCGGAAAGTGGCAGCTAATCACACTAACCACTACACCACAGGGACGGACGGTTGAAAAAGGATATTACCACTTTTCAAAGTAAATGAATTTGCAGAGCATTCTATCTCGTTAATATTCCCAAAATGAAAGTTTAGTAATAATGTTATTGGATTTGCATCCCACTAACTACTTTTTCTGTTTTCGGAAACGGCGAGGTGACAGAACGTTGTCCCACAGGAGTTCTATTACGTGCCAGTAAATCTACGGATACAAATACCACTGGACTGAGGCAGAATAGAACCTCAATAGAGCTCAAAAGGCCAACCGTCTACCGTCTGAGCTACTTAGCCTGGCAATTAAAGGTGTCTTGATCCAAATAAATTTCGAGCAAAGTGGCGTATAATATACTAATACTTCAAGATTATTCATGCTATGCCATAAAATAAGCGAAAAGTATGTAAATGTAGAAACGGAAGCAAGCAAAGAACAGCAAAGAAGTGTGTTCGTTTTCTGGTGGCTGTGGGAGCTGGTGTACGCGAACTCATCCTCACATGTCTGCTGTGTACTGCATGTCCATGACGAGTGTGCACTAGTGTCATAGGAGATTCCGTAAAGGGCGCACCTCACTGTAAGACGATGCGCGCCCAGGACAGACCCATTGAGCCATTACTCCAGATGTGACAGGGCAGACTGATGGCCTTATCCGCGAAAACCGACGAATCAAGGAGGAAGAAAGACATTCGTGGATGTCAGTTTCATTCGGACAAGGAACTGCAAAAGTGGGTGCAGTTGTGGATTCGTCAGCGACCTACCTCTTTCTACAAAACTGAAACTGATCGTCTCGTCTCCCGGTGGGATAAATGTACTAACGCTTCTGGTGATTACTTTTGAAGGAAACCACTCCATGGCCACGTTGAAGCGAGCGTTCGCTTTTCATTTGACTGCCTATTATAGATAATGGGACGTAAAACCGATAACATTATTATTATTTAAGTAATAGTGATTTAGGGCCAGTTTAAACTGTTAGTCGTGTATTATAAAACTTAATCTTAAGTTTAACTAGAGATTAATTTTACTGCCACTCATCTACCGTTTAAACTGAAGTTTAAGAATACATAACCTTACAGCATGGCAGAACGAATGGATCTCGAAGATATTTTTGAGGTGTTTGAAGAAATACTAAGCGGTGATGAAGAAGTTGTTCAAATTATTGGACGACCTCGGGCACCACGATTTTTTCGAGCAAGGGCACGTTACTTTCATATATGGAATGAAAAATTGTTTTTAAATAGGGGTAGGCTTAAAAAACAGACTGTCATAACCCTATTTCAGCAAATTGGTGCTAGAATAAAACGTGCAACGAAAAGTTAAGAATGTAAAAATGACTTTTTGAACTATTTGAATGTCAAAAGTGTAAATTTTAGAATATAAAGTAACTTCCTTCTATTTCAGAAATCATGCTGTAGAACCCCTCAGTCAGCTACTAATAGCATTGCGGTTTTATGCCTCCCGTAGTATGTTTATCACAATGGGAGATTTCGGAGGAATTCAAAAGGTCACTTTTTCACGGACTATATAAATATTTCTGTACTAATTGCACAAACAATTCTATTTCCTTACAAGTAAAATTAGGACAACGTTTATTGTTTTTACCCGCCATTTTACCTACAAGAAGTATACAAAACATTATCGACAGTCATCTTTTCTCGCAAGTCACTGCTACCAAGATCGTATACTTCCTTCTTCACCTCAGTTTAACTTAGGCCGGCCATTATAAGACTGAACATCGGTTTAAACTCAAGTTACAGTTCAACTCACTCTTCAGTTTAAACCCTCATTATAATACCGGCCCTTAGAGGGATTTCTGGGGACTGGAAACAGTAGTTAACTCGAGCGAGATATGTACGCTGTTTGATTTTATTTACAATCAGTTGGCTTTACACCTTATGGTGACGATGGGATAGGAAAGGGCTAGAAGTGGGAAAGAAGCGGCCGTGGCCTTAATTAAGGTACAGCCCCAGCATTTGCCTGGTGTGAAAATGGTAAACCACGGAAAACCATCTTCATGGCTGCCGACAGTGGGCTTCGAAACCCACCATCTTCCAGATGCAAGATCACAGCTGCGCGATCCTAACCACACGGCCAACTCGCCCTGCCGGTACGCTGTTTGACTCACGTAGCTGTGAGCTTGCATTGGGAAGATGAGTGGGGTTCAAACCCCACTGTCGACGGCCCTCAAGAAGGTTTTCCCTGGTTTCATAATAAGAAACCGCTTGTGAGTGGGGACAGTAGAATAACAGCCACGATATCTCCTGCCTGACTTAAGAGGCGACGGAAAGGGGCCCCAATGCCCTGAACTTGGGAGCGTGGGTTGGCGACCACGGGGCCCATACCTGACGCCTGGCATTGCTCCCACTGGTGTTAGGCTCCTCACTTTCATCTATCCTATCCAACTCTCCTTGGTTAACTCTTGTTCATTTTCGACCCCGATGCTATTATAGCATTCGAGGCCTGGGGAGTCTGACATTTTCACGCCCCTCCTGGTCCTTGTCTTTCTTTGGCCGGTATTTTCATTTTCGAAGTGTCGGATCCCTTCCGTATTTTCTCTCCGATCAGTGTTATATAGAGGATGGTTGCCTTGTTGTACTTCCTCTTAAAACAATAATCACCACCAGCACCACCATCATAACAAGAAAACAACGAGACCGACCTGCCGAACAGCAACAATATACACTGGTCAATCAACAGAATTGATTTGACCTTCTAATATCCCATTTTCATAGTAGGCAAATGCTGAGGTTGTACCTTAATTAAAACCACAGTCAGCTCCTTTCCAACCCTAACCCATCGTCACTATAAGACCTCTCTGTGTTAATGCGACGTAAAACAAATTCAGACTATTGGCCACATTCTTTGCAACACAGGGCACAATGTGAAGGGTAGCTATGTATTCACTGACCAAGTTTCATCCGTACCCTCACTGTAGAGGACGTAAACACAATGCCGGGTAATTGAGTTGATGGTGTGTGATATGTAAATTTAACATGGCGCGCGCTACAGTGACACAAATAGAGTCCAATCAGGGTATAAAATAGCTCACTAATTCACTTCCAATTGCTGCTGGCAGTCTGCGCTGCAAAGCTCACGTTGTACACGTCGATTCTAAAAGAGTGATATCGCCTGTATCGTGTGCTTCATTCAAGTCACGAAAATCCAACGTTAGTTCTGCGAAGTTCCTTCGAACTTTCGGGAAAATTGCCTAGCCCTAGCAGTACACGTGCACTAAACCGCATGTACAGATCGCAATGAATTTTACAAAGAAATTTTGAAGATTTTTTTTTTGTAATGCAATGGTTCCTGTTGCACGATGATATTAATAAACATGTGAATCAGGTCCATCGCACTCTTCGAATTAAAGGGTCAAAATACGAGTTTTTTTAGAATTGGGAAGATGGTGATCGTAGCCGGTATTCGGTAACACAAATTGAAAAATAAAATCTCTATTGTTGTATAAGGACTCATTTGTTGTGTTTTGGGGTACAAATAACGATTCTATAGTACCTCTGTTTGTATCTCATCCGTCGCTTTGTAAAAAGTCAGAAAATCTTTGGTCCGAGATGAACGGATGTGTCGACCATTTTAAAATATTCTGACTTCGTCTTGTTCGCAATCAGACAAACAAGTAAACGTGACATTATAGGAAATACAATGGCAAATATTTACGAAACTCTCATCAGTATGAAAAACATAATAATCATGGCTGGCTGCAATGGACTCTGCCTTTGGCTGAAGATTAATAATGTTATTTGCTTTACGTCCCACTAACTACTTTTACGGTCTTCGGAGACGGCGAGGTACCGGAATTCAGTCCCGCAGGAGTTCTTTTACGTGCCAGTAAATCTGCCAACACGAGGCTGACGTATTTGAGCACCTTCAAATACCACCGGACTGAGCCAAGTTCGAACCTGCCACTTTGAGGTCAGAAGGCCAGCGCCTCAACCGTCTGAGCCATTCAGCCCAGCGGGCTGGCTGAAGATTTGCCTAATGAAACGTACCTCCCATAATTCAATTCCAATTGAGAGGTTTTCATTCCCCTCCTCGATGAGAGGAGGGGCGGGCCACTCAGAAGGTGACGCCTTCTCTCTGGCCAGGAGATTTGTGGGGGTTTGGTGGGTTGTGGAAGTAGGTTGCAGTGAGATGTAGATTGACTTTGTTTCCTTTAGTTATTTACAATTAATAGTAAACAGTTTATATTAGTGTCGAAGAGGTACATTAGCTGGTTAACAATGCGCTATTAAAATATTTTACAGTACAATGCTCGATTACAATATTTACAATACAGTATATACAGAGAACTCATTGCATTTTTAAGTTACCATTAATTTCTATAAAAATAATACATAGTTATAATGTGGTCATAAGGGTTCATTATATCATATATCACAACATATACAGTGTTAGTTGTTTCTACTACGGGGGGCCGATGACCTCAGATGATAGGCCCCTTTTAACAACAAGCATCTTTCTACTACGGATTAATACGGAATTAATACTTATTTGTTTATAGGGTAGGAAAATAAAATGATTACATAGATATTAAATAAAATGCAATGTGCCCATAACGGTTCATTATATTACACATTCAAGACAGCAGCAACATATTATAACCAACTTAGGTCCTAGAACGATGAGGCAATGTTACAGACAAATTAATCATCATTGTTGCCGGGAGGAAGAATTGAAAGAATAAGCATATTTCATTAATAACTCTTATGGACACTGTTACGGATGGACTGCGCTGCTGTCATTCTTGTGATAATTATTTCGAAGGAGAAATTATGATATTTTTAAATACATTCCGCTACCGAACCGCGCACAATAAAAACACAATTAAATGCAATCTGTAATCGCCCTACAGAATGCTAGAGGCCTAAAGCGGCCTTTGCTTGATCACAGTCCAATGGTTTTGCCAGTAACCGAACCTAACCAATACATTCGTGATTCAATACGGCAATGCGGACTTAGGGGTTGTATGGACATTTATTGGTGCCTTTCAGCGACTACGTCTCCCTAGTGTGTAGCCTAATGACATACCTCGCAATTTACTTAGCAGTTAGTGTTATATAATAATAATTTCGTGTGGCTATTTCTAGTCGAGTGCAGCCCTTGTAAGGCAGACCCTCCGATGAGGATGGGCGGTATCTGCCATGTGTAGGTAACTGCGTGTTATTGTGGTGGAGGATAGTGTTATGTGAGGTGTGTGAGTTGCAGGGATGTTGGGGACAGCACAAACAGCCAGCCCCCGAGCGATTGGAATTAACCAATGAAGGTTAAAAAGTTAGTGTTATGGAAGGGGGCCTATATGGGGAGGGTGGTCCTCCTCCCATATCTCCGTCTAATGTGCTCACATCGAACAGCATACAACAGGTGTCCCATAGCGTTGGAGTGTTCTGGCGGTGCTAAATTTCCCTCCTGCCTATTACTGTAATATGGAGGCGAGTTTTCCATCTGTTGTGCCGGCAAACAAGCAGGAATTATTTTGCTAGTTGCTTTACGTCGCATCGACACAGATAGGTCTTATGGCGACGATGGGACGGGAAAGGGCTAGGAGTTGGAAGGAAGCGGCCGTGGCCTTAATTAAGGTTCAGCCCCAGCATTTGCCTGGTGTGAAAATGGGAAACCACGGAAAACCATTTTCAGGGCTGGCGACAGTGGGGTTAGAACCTACTATCTTCCGAATACTGGATACTGGCCGCACTTAAGCGACTGCAGCTATCGAGCTCAGTAAGCAAGAATTAAAAGAACCTTCAGGTAACATAGATAAGAAACCACCAGTAACACCAGGGAACGCTACAGGTAAAGTTTCAAAACATACGTACTCTCACAGGCATTCAATATCAAGTTCAGCTTCTAGTATTCCTGACTTGAATGCGGTACCAGCTGTCCTTCCTCCTACAAACAGCGGAGCACCGCCTCGACTCAGTGCATATAATTATAACAAAGCTAACCGGTATCACATTGATTCTTCAGGGCCTTGTTATGTCTATGTGGAAGGGTAAACTACATCCAATGATGTTTGGTAAAATGATTTATCGGGAGTGTCCATCTCAACGTCGAAATATCAAAGATTTTTCTTCCATCGGAGAAAATCGTCTTAAAATTGAATTTCATTCAGCACAAGCAGCAAACTGGTTCGTTAGTTCTAAATTCTTTTCCTCACATAAATTAGAAGGTTACATTTCTTCTCACTTCACCACTCGACAGGGTGTCATTCGAGACGTGCATACAGAAATAGAGGAAGACGAACTATTACAAGTGATACATCCCTGTGTTAAAATCAGACGAGTCCGTCATAAGTACAGGCGCACACTTAAGGACAATGTTTCAACTACTGTTCCAATACGGACCTGTGTAAATACCTCTGACTCTCAGACTCTTCCAGATAGTGTGTCAATATATAGGGCATGTTAAGAGGTTTCTCCATATCTGGCGCCAGTACGTACATTGCTTGCGCTTCGTATACATAAGTAAACACTGTCGCTCTCAGCGTAGAGGCAATAACTGTGGTGTGTCACACGCTCCAAAATCCTGATCACTGCCTCAGCCTCAGTGCTTACATTGTCAAGGTCAACACAATGCCCTCAGTAAAGAGTACCCCGAGTACAACAAACGGTTAGAGATAAACGATGTTTCGGCCAAATATAACATACCATTCAAGGAGGCTAAGGAAACTGTTATATGCTGAAGTGGGTCAGCCATTACCTCTCACATATGAACAAGTTTTTCCTCCCTTACAAGGACAATAAAATCAACAAATTTACCCTTCTTCAATGTCGGTGAACTCCTCCAGAGTTACCCAGAATATCCATCGCCCACCCACCGGTATTTTACCATCCCCATGAAGTCAGTGGGGAGGGGGGCAGTGGGCCCAAAACGTTATCCACCTCAGCCGCACTTAATCGCACCCGGTAGTGCCTAGCAGCTCTTCTCAACCACCACTTACCTCATCAGAAACCCTTATTATTGGCATCCTTAATTACTGCATGAATTATTTTTCGTTTTCGTCTGGTGAAGAAAATTTCGAGATTTAATGTTCAACTGAAGTTCAGTGTTTTAGATCTAGCAGCAATTCTTTACTGGGGCTAGTAGGTTAACACTCGTATGGGATGTGGATTACCATAACGCGGTATATATACGATTTTTCACGATTTTACGCTAAGCTTTTAACTTTCAAAGATCGAACATTACTGCCTACTGGCCATGGGTACGTATTTCAAGGCGCAAATATACTTGCACGACCGTAGTTCAGTAATGACTTTGAGGTTGAGCCTGTGGTGATGTGATGGAGAGGGCCCACGTAAAATAAACGGTGGTTGGTACGCGTGTATGTTGACGGGGTGGAAGGAGTGCCTTTGGCTGTAGGGCTGTTTTGTCATATGTTATGTAAAAAAAACAAGGCATCACTGATATATGAAGTTAATTGACTGTACAGTTGAAGGTGTGTCATAAAACTACCTCTGTCCACAATCTATATCCATTTATACAGGTGAAGAGTTATATGTTGCCTGACGGCAACAGTATGCAGTAAAGGGTTAACCTAGTTACTCAGCTTCTACACGGTATTCTTCTATCAAATCGTGGTATCCCTTTGGCATAGGAACTTCGCGAGACAACAAAAAACATTCAGGGAAACTTTCAAATTAAAAATATTGAAGTGGAATAGCCAATCAGAGCTAACTCATAAACATAGTCTTCAAAAAGAATTACGTGATCGGCACATCAACTTGGCAGCATTATCTGAGACTTAGTTTCGCACTGGTATACCAGTTATGTTTCCTGGATATCGTGTTCTGTGTCCAGACTGAGAAGATGAATATGGAAGCAGTGTTCTGCTAACAGGCAACAATATTCATCACAGGGCAAGTGGAAGCGGCTCGTAACTTCCTACCACGGTGGCATTTACAATAATATCTAGCTATTGTCCATCACATATTGGAATTCAACCAGGATAATGGTGCAGTTTATTTCATACATCATATGTGGAGACCTCAACGCCCATAGTGTAGCTTGGAGATTAGCATTTACAGATCGTGCTGGAACAGCCCTTCAAGATATGATGGATGACTACCACCTGGCCATATTCAACGACGGTGACCCTACCCTTATATAATCTCAGCCTGGACATCGACCTTCGGCAGTAGATGTAACTACCTGCATTTGTTCTCCAGCAATTGCTGCCATCCTCACCTGGGAAGCACGACGATACTCCCTGTGATCTGATCATCTTCCTATCGAAATTCATTTACAAAATGGCTACGCCTTACCTACAACCTTTTACCCCACCACAAAGTGGAACATCAGACGAGCAAATTGGATTACCTTCAGCGGAAAAATAGACACCGAACTTCGTACTGAAACTCTGCCTACCAATCCACTTAAAAATACGACCGTTTAAAACATACCACAAATGCTACAGCTTCGGTTAGTATCCCATTAAAACAGCCTTTCTCTTTTGCGAAACATACCCCTACGCCGTGGTGAGACACAGAATGCTCTCGAATGATTGCAAGAAGGAGAATTGTTTTCATGCAATATCGACGTTTCCCTTCCTGGGAAAATTATTCTAATGATCAACGTATCAACGCACTGGTCAAAAGAATTTAAAACATGAAAGCGGTCCAGATGGTGAAGATTCTGTGAATAATTTAGCAGAGAACCCCGCTTACTACGATCTGGAATAAAGTAAGGACTTTAAAAGGGGTAGGGACTAGCTCTCCACGTTCTGTATTTCCGTCCGATTGCGTCGAGTCTTTTCATGCTCATATTGCTCCACCATCTGTGCAGCAATTCCCGGTTAGCGACTTTCACTCAGCTAGGATCGCAATCATTTCCTGTTACGGCCGTATACATACAAGGAACTACAACTGGCGTTAAAATATATCACCACTGCTCCTGGTAAGGACTACATCCCGAACTCTATGTTATCCCATCTCCCTCGCTCAGCGTATATTATATTACTGGACATTTTTAACAACACATGGACACCGGAAGAATTACCTTTGGACTGCATTACCCAAACTGTCATCCCTATTCTGGAGCCTAGAAAGGACCCTAGTGATCCTTCTTATAAATCAATTGCTCTGTACTCGGGTACGGTGAAGACTCGGGAAAGGGGAAAGGATGGTGAAAACGCGGCTCGAGTGGTGGTTAGAACACCAACAGTTGCTTCCTCAGTTGCAGTACGAATTTCGCCGTTGGAGATGAATATTGGACCATCTCAGTATAGTCACGTCTGCAATAGAACATGATTTCGCGATTAATGGGTAACTTACGTCTCTCTCACTGGATATAGGTTCAGCTTATGATAACGTCTGCATACCAGTTCTCTTCAATAAGCTCCAGACATTCCATATCCCTCTAGCTTTTATATATGGTCTTCAGAGATTGCTACATGAACGATATATCTACGTATGAGATGGACATAGTCATTTACTTGGCGCTCGCTTGTGTAAAGGTATCCCACAGGGCGCTGCGCTCAGCTCGCTTTTGTATACACTTGTGATGTAATCCGAATGAGGCTAAATCATGGATCATTCCCTTCACATCAACTTCGCATAGGTGTTTTGGATTCACCACGCTGTGGATGTCAGTATGCGGAGGATGACGCTCTTAACCACATTTTGTTTAAGTGTGGCCTTTATAATGCTACACGAAGCCGTTTTCTATCTGAACTATGTCATCTACAAGTGCCGTTCCCGACCAGCGCTGCATTGGTGTTGCAAGGTGAAAACAATTCAGTTCTCAATGTTGTGATGGAACTTTTGGAGAAACGCGGATATAAGACTTTGCCTTAGTGCTCATCGCATTGTTACCAGTGTTTCGTTTGTTTCTCCCCCTCACCTCCTAGAAAATTACCAATGACAACGACAGAGCAACGGTTATCCAAACACCTCGCAATTAATGCTGGAGTGCAGACAAAGCAGGAAATTAAGATAAGTTCTAGAATTTGAGTTCATAAATAATAAACAGTGGTAAACAGAAATATTATTTATAAATATTTGAGTGTGACTTGATAGGATCTGATGATGTTCTTTTAAGAACAAAACATGCAATTCCTTGCTTAATAGTGTGTATTTTTACAACTATGTTGTAGTATAATATTTTATTTAACATGTGTTCTTGACAGACTGAAGAGTTTTTAAGTTACATTTAACTGAGTCGACAATGTAAAGTACACCTTCCTTCTTAACAAATTACGTCGTACCGACACAGACAGGTCTTATGACGACGATGGGGTAGGAAAGGGCTAGGAGTGTGAAGGAAGCGGCCGTGACCTTAAGGTTCAGCCCCAGCATTTGACTGGTGTGAAAAAAGGAAAACACAGAAAATCCCCTTCGTGGTTGTCGACAGTGCGGCTCGAGCCCACCATCTCCAGAATGCAAGTTCACAGCCGTGCAACCCTAACCGCACAGCCATCTCACTCGATGGAAAGGATGAGAGAGACCGATTACAATACTGCAGCCGAGTGTTGTCTGTTACCTGTGAAGATCCAAATTTCTTCCGCAACATATGGTTTCCAGATGAAAGCCACATTCACATTGATGGCTACGAGCAACACGTTGTTTAGGTTTTGCAATAGCCTGATCTCGTTATACAGAAATTCTACACGGTTACGATTTGGTCGCCGTGTCCTTTCATGGAATAATCGCTTTTTATTTCTTCGACAATGCTGAACATAATTCCAGAGACTACATTTACCCCATTCATGCGGGATTTGCGCCGGTTTTGTTACACCAGAAATTTATCCTTCCAACGACAATGGATGCAACAAGATGGAGCTAGTACGTACAGTACACCGCGAGGAAGTCACTAACCCTTCTGTAATAACACTTTAGTGATCGTCTAATTTCTCGTGGAACTCCATCCCCGAAACTTACCCTTCCTGCTCTCCGGATCTCACGACCATGCCAGATGCCTACATTGGTGGGGGAGGGGGGATGTTGAAAGAACCAGTTTTCACGACAAATGACCCACCTACAAATATTACCGAGTTTAGCATTTTTCTGACTTTGTAGCAACTTTTGTTCATCGGCATGTTAAATATATATCTAAATATTTATATAGACGTGTGTGTTGGTATAATATCAAGGATATCTCCATTCAATAAAACTTTATGGAACGATGATTTTAAAAGTGGCACATCGGTAAGTCATTTCATGATGCGGTTGTGCATTCAACTCCCTTGGAGAGGGCCACTCACCCACAATGATAGTATCTAATTAGCAAGGACGACGTAGGAAATTAATAAAAGTTTATTTTATGTACAATATTTTCCTTCTTCATATCTTATTTCTCATACCACCGTCCTGTATTTGAACCACGTGTTCCGGTTACACATATAAATAGTGATGAAATTACCGGGCGAGTTGGCCGTGCGGTCAGAGTCGCGCACCTGTGAGCTTGCATCCGGGAGATAGTGGGTTCGAATCCCACTGTCGGCAGCCCTGAAGATGGTTTTCCGTGGTTTTCCATTTTCACAACAGGCAAATTCTGGGGCTGTACCTTACTTAAGGCCACAGACGCTTCCTTCCCACTCCTAGGCCTTCCGTATCCCATCGTCGCCATAAAAGTTATCTGTGTCGGTGCGACGTAACGCAAATAGCAAAAAAGGGGCTGGAATTGTAAATAATGTTTTAAAATACAATTAAATGTCAGTAAAAAAGTATTATTTAATTATTTATTTAGCTTATGGCTAGTACACAGTGTTATAAGTTACGTACAAATATAAAAAAATAACGAAGTAACTGGAAAAACGCTGAACAAATAATCAAACTCATGGAGAGTTTATAAATGTAAATCTAAATTGTCTAACCATTGAAGAGTCTCATGTGTTTCCCATACATAATATTCCAATGTCCCCAAGTATGATATCTTAGGGCAGTCAGTAGCAAAGTAACAAATTACTACACTGGACTGTAAATAGAGTTTAATTTTCTTCCTTGTGGGCAGACGTTGTCACGCACAAAACTCCCGCGGCCGTATAGACGACACTGCCCCCATCTCGCATTTTTTTCTATTTTAAAATATAATGCTTGGGATTTGTTATAACAAAAGTGACCATTCATTGTCTCCTAAGCCATGTTAAGCAGATGGCAGAGAATATAGGATGCCATCGACTTCAACTAGTATCGAACCCACGTTCTATGGAATAGTTCAACGACTAATCGACTGAGCCACTGAGATAGGTATAATCAACCACAGCTAGATGAGAGATCAGTCAGTGAAATTTGTCTCTCACAGCAGGAGATCGCCCTAGCTATAGAAGAAAGTTTTTCCTCTTTCAGCAAAGAGCTGGAAGCCATCAAAGGCTCAAGTCTAACAAGACAATTGGTGTTGCAGCGGTAGAATGGCGGCCGTGTTGTTCTACTGCTCCTTTCTGAAGCCTGATGATTGAATACAGCAACCGAGGTCCCTATGATCACACAGGTAAACAAACTGGCTGCCACGGCAACAATTCCAGGAATGACAAAGCTTTTAATTAATTGCACGACAAGTGTACAATACACGCTCCCGTCCTCATGTTAAGTGGCCCCTTTCATTCGCCGGTCTGCAACCCGCTTCTCTCTTATTAAATATGCACCATTCACGGACATGAACAGAGTTGCTAACACAACGAAAAGAAGTTCTAATCGCAGTATAAAATCATGCAGATCACCAAAAGTTAAAATATATTATTATTATTATTATTATTATTATTATTATTATTATTATTATTATTATTATTATTATGTGCGTATGGACCCAATGGATCACGCAAAGCTCTAACGATTCTGTTTTCTGAGTTGCCAAACAGCTCTCATCCTTTCTCCGTGGATCCTTTTTCGTTCTTCTGTCCACTTTGCTCCAGTCTTCTTTTTCACTTCGTTCTCTGGTTGCACTTTCCATCCATTAATTTTTTTCCTGTAGAGGTTTCTGTCCGCGGTGACAGTTGAGTCCATATGGACTTTTTCCAGATCCTTCTTCACTTCCAGTACCCATGGAATATTTTTTAGATGTTCTATGTAGGTGAGAATCTTGTGTCTCAGTCTACTTGCCGGCAATCTGCGAACGTGCCCATAAAATTTCAGACGTCTTTTGCGGATGTCTGCTGCAATGTTGGAAAGCTCTTCTGTCACATTGCGTGACCTCAGTCTATATCCATCTTCTGTTTTTCGGGGGCCGAGAATTTTCCTCAAGATTCTTCTTTCTTCTTTTAAAATATTTTCTAGGTCACCTTTCCCATTTAGTGTAAGGGTCTCACTGGCATATAAGACTTCGGGCTAAATTACTGTATTATAGTGTCTGATCTTTGGATGGCGGGACAAGCACTTTTTATTGTATATGTTGTGAACCCTACCGTAGGCTTTCCGAAATCTTTGTAGGCGAGTTTTCTGGGCAGCCTTCTCGCCTCCCGTTGGTTCAAGTATTTCTCCCAAGTACTTGAAGTGTGGTACTCGGCTGATTTGCCCATATGTCGTGTTCAAATTTTCGATGTCAAGTTTTGAACAGTACAACTTGGTCTTTTCGAAGGAAATTTGTAGACCAACCTTTCCAGCACATTCAATAAGGGTTTCAATTTGTTTAACGGCTGTGACTACATCATCTGTCAGTATGGCAAGGTCATCTGCAAAAGTGAGGCATGATATCTCAATACCGTCTTTGGGTCGTCCTAGTCGTATGGGGCGCCAGTATCCCATGTTTTTCAATGCCTTCCCCCACTCGCGGATAACTTTGTCTAGGACGAGGTTGAAAAGAAGCGGAGATAAGCCGTCACCTTGTCGGACGCCAGTTTTAATCGGGAATGGTTCAGAGATCTCCCCCATGAATTTAACTTTGGAGATAGTGTCAGTGAGTGTTGCCTTGATGAGGTTGAGGGTCTTGGAATCAAGCCCCAGTTCCTCAAGAATAACGAAGAGACTGTCGATAAACCGAGTCGTACGCTTTCCTGAAGTCAACAAAAATGCAGATGACCGGTTTGTTTCTCAATGCTTTGTATTTAAGAGTTGCCTTCAAGTTGAATATTTGTTCTGCACTCGAGCGACCAGGGCGGAAGCTTGCTTGGTATTCGCCAATACTTTTTTCAAGTTGTTTCTGCGTTCTCTTCAAAAGGCAAGCTGAAAAAATTTTGTATGTCACTTGAAGAAAAGAAATACCCCTGTAATTGTTCACGTCAGTCTTATCTCCCTTTTTGTGTAATGGGTGGATAAGGGCACACTTCCAATCCTGAGGTAATTTCTCCGATTTCCAGATATCTGTAACGATTTGAGTGAGTTCCTTGAGGGAGTTAGGTCCAAGATTTTTCAGAAGTTCCGCAATGATGCCATCTTCGCCGGAGGTCCTATTGTTTTTAAGTTCAGGATGTAGCCGCAAATTTCTTCCTCTGTCGGTGGTGGAGATTCTGGGAAAATGTGCCTTGAGGGTTCTTTATGGAATCTTGTAAGGGGCTCTGGACAGTTGAGGAGATCAGTGAAGTAAAGTGCTAGTTCCTGACAATTTTCCTGATTACTGAGTGCAAGTTTTCCATCCGATCTTTTGAAAGCCAGGTTTTGAGGAGCATACCCGCGGACTTGTCCTCCGAATTCCCTGTAGAAATCTCGTACGTTGTAGTTACGAAAGTTATCTTCAATCGAGTCCAGTTGTTGCTTCAAGTATTTTCTCTTGACTTGCCTGATGATTTTGGCTACCCGTTTTCTGGTTTCATTGAAATATGTTTGATTTTCTGGTGATTCCTTACTGTTGTATTTCTGGAATGCTTCTTTTCGTTCCTTCAAGGTACTTTCACATTCAGAATTCCACCAAGGATGTTTAGTATTCTTTTTCAGGGGAATGTGCTCTCGAGCTTTCTGGATGATTTTGTTGCGGAATTTCTCCCAGGTGCCTGCATGTTGCCTTTCCCACACTTCTTGCAGATTAGTGTTTCCAATCTGTGTCGTGTCAAACTTCGGTATGTGTGACCTCTTATGATGAATTTTCTTCGGGGTGAATTTTACCTTTATTCTCACTAGGTAGTGATCGAAATCTACGTTTGCTCCTCGGCGTACCTGTACATCGTGTACCTCTCTCTCTGCATGGGATGAGATATGGCAATGTGATCGATTTGAAATTCACCGATCCCTGGAACGGGAGACCTCCAGGTCTTCTGTTTCCGTGGAGATTTTCTGAGAGAAGTGGACATGATTTTAAGATTGTTTTGTTGACACAGTTCAATGAGTCTCAACCCGTTTTTGTTAGTGAATTTGTGAGCAGGGAATTTGTTAACAGTTTTCTGGTGTTCTTTTTCTTTACGAATCTGTGCGTTAAAGTCGCCCAGCAAAATTTTTGTATCCTCTTTTGGAATCTTCGCCATGATTTTCTCAAGTTTAGCCCAGAATGCATCAGTTTTTTGCGGTTCTTTCTTATTGTCAGCGTTAGTGGGTGTGCATGTACGTTCACTATTGTATATTTCTTGTTAGCACATTGGATTCGCATTGTCATGAGCCGGTTGCTTATGGGAGTGACTTCTTTTATTGAGCCTACTATACTTTTATGTACCATGAAGGCCATTCCTAGTAAGGGAGTTCCCTTACCAACTCTCCTGTCCGTTTTACTCTTGAAGATCCGGTAGTTTCCATAATCATTTGTGTCCTCATCAGTGAATCTTGTTTCCTGCAGCGCAAGTATCTGGATTTTCTGTTGATCTGGTTCTGTCACAAGATTGTGCAATTTACCAGGTTCCCCAGATTCCGAATACCCAGTAGCCGTCTCATGACGGGTGGATTGGTTACCACCTGGGGTAATGCTGATTTTACTCTCACGAATCATCATAGCTTGTAATCAATGATTGGTCCAGTGTTTCCACTGGGGGATTAGGACCAGGGAATGCTAGTTCCTGGAACGTAACTATACAGCCGTACCTACTAGGTAAACAGACGCTGACCACTTCGCCGCTCGATCCGAGTCAGACGCGAGGTGGATTTTATTTTTAGTTATTCCGCCCTCTCAGCCATTGAGACATATGTCCTCTTCTGCCATCGAAGCCATTGACCACAGTTCTAGTTTCCTCAATTTATCCGCGAGTACTTATTTGACTACGTCTTATTCACACTTGTCCTGTATATCTACAGGAGACTTCCCCTATTAGCCATTGGGACGCGCCGTGTCGGGGTTGAGGGCCCCATCCCAGTGTCTCACGCAGGGTTATGCTTAGTTCGTACTCAGTTCGGAACTAAACCCCCACGTGAGCTGACCAGGTAATAATGTATTATGGTGTCCAATGCATATGCGTCACGTTGCCAGTCTTAAAAATGACTGACAATAGTGGCCGGCAGTGTGACCTTGGTAACGCTGATAGTAAAAGGAATATAGCATATCTTATTCGTGGTTTCTATGGAATTAATGACAAAAGAAACAAAATGAGTGCAGTTATGTCAACTCTAGATCGTGTTATCTATGGAATAATTGTCGTATTTTCCAAGATGGCGGACATTTACGGCATGAAATTCATATTAAATATTAAACAAAAACCCTGTTATACAACAACAAAATAACAAGATAACACTCACTCACTTATAACACCACAAGTAGAACCACTAGTATTCCTCGGAAGCCATAAAAGAAGTGCAGTTCTTCTGTATAAGCCGACAAATGACGCAGCACCATTACACATGACCTTACCCACGGGGCACATATTATTATTATTATTATTATTATTATTATTATTATTATTATTATTATTATTATTATTATTATTATTATTATTATTCCCTACCTCGATCTATTTAGGGGGTACAGACCTTGATCTCTTACCCGGAAGACGTATGTTCGATTCTCGGACAGGTCAGTGAAATTTATCTGAAACTGCTTTGATTTACACAAATACACCTTGAGTTCCAGCCGATGTTACCCTAGCGTAGTTGGTATGGGACGATCCTGTCAGCACGCAAGTCCGTGTTCAAATCCCTGCCCTGGAGATGCTTATTTTCTCGACTGTTGCTCTCAATGATGATGATGCTTGTTGTTTAAAGGGGCCTAACATCTAGGTCATCGGCCCCTACTGGCACGAAATGAGACGAAATGTATTGACAATTTAAAAGTCCAAAACTCTCCACTGACCAGAATTCAAAGCGTGAGGACGAAGAATTAATGGATGGATATGAAGTTAAAACAATCAGTGGATCCAACCCGCAATGCCCCACATTTCCAGAAACTAACGTTAAACAATAGTATTACTGACCAAGGGACTGCTTCTAAAGCACAATTCTGAATCAATGATGCTTGTAGTCTAAATGGGTCCAAAATCCAGGTCATCGGCCCCTCATAATGGTACTTATCGCTAGGAAAGTAGAACCATGGTATTTGTCATGTTGCGGTACTAATCAAAAGTAGCGCAGACTCGCGGTATTCCACATAATATTGTACTACTCACAGGTAATGTAATACGCACATGTAACACAGACCTATGGTGTTTCTCACATTGCGACGCCATTTAAAGCAACGCAAACCTATGGTGTTCCTCACATAAGTGTACCAACCACAGGGACTCGTACTACCCCGTGGTGTTCCTCACATAGTGGTACTAATCACAGGTACTGTAAAACACAGCCAGAAGGACACACTGTCACTACTAATCACAAACCTATTGTGTAACTAACTTTTCCTGTTTTTGCTATTTTGCTTTACGTCGCACCGACACAGATATGTCTTATGGCGGCGATGGGATAGGAAAGGCCTAGGAATGAGAAGGAAGTGGCCGTGGTCTTAATTAAGCTACAGCCCCAACATTTTCCTGGCTTGAAAATGGGAAACCACAGAAAACGATCTTCAGGGCTGCCGACAGTGGGATTCGAACCCACTACCTCCCGAATGCAAGCTCACAGCTGCGCGCTCCTAACCGCACTGCGTGTACCTAACATAGTGGTACTACGCGCAAGTAAAAAGCGTTACATGGTGTTCCCTGCGTGATGGTACTAATTTCAAGTGGTCTCATGGTTCTAATTCGATCATCCCTTGGTCGCCCCATTTAGTTGTCTCTTACGACAGGCAGGGGATACCGTGGGTCTATTCTTCGTCTGCATCCCCCACCAACAGGGTGTATTGTTGCTCTCAGGCCCGTCTTAATTCATATGCAGAATTAGCAACTCAAAAAATCCCGTTTGAAGACACCCGCGAAGCGATCTGTTCGGCTAACTTCGCAGCTGATAAAATTGCAATGGCGTGAGATATGGAATTATTATTTACAAATTATTTATCAACTAGTATGTAAGCCTGTTTTCGACAGCCAAGATTATTAAGTGAAATGGTGTCCATGTTAATATTCATATCATATCATATCATATTTATTTCCAAAGAGTCTATACAGAGTTCTTCTCCAATTTAGATCCTATGATGTTAGTAATGAACAAATCATTATAATATAAAGTTATACGTACTAAACAAACTGTAATAGGGATAGTGGGCCCTCCACGCAGTGATTACTGCGCAGTGGAGCCTGGTGATTGCCAGATATTCGGCGATTGCCAGGGAATCGCGAGGATACTTACGACAATAATAAGAGATTGGAATAATGGGGATAATAGCTCCCTCCAGTAGTGATAACTGCCGGGTGAAGCCGACCATGTTAATACATATTAGAAACTAGCGAATGTACCCGTGCTTCGCTACGGTATTCTACATTGTATTCGAATATCGAAGTAAATAGTGTGCATGCAGTAAATAAGATTGTTTTAAAATTGCATGTCTCTTAGCGTTATCCGAGAAAGAGCATGGGGAGGTCCCCGTACGTTGTTTCCAATGTAAAGTGTTTGTTATGGATTTGTGATATAACGGCAGGCTCACTTGCCTACTGACATTCACAATCGAGTTGGGAAGTTTACATTATAATTGCAGGCCCCATTGCCTACTATGCGGACATAATCGATTTGGGGAGTTTTCGTTAAAATGGCAGCCCCCCTTTCCTACTGCCAGACAGATTACAGTTTTTATTATAATGGCAGGCAATTACCCTACTATCACTCGAAATTGAGTTGTGCAGTTATCATTATAATGCCAGGCCCATTTTCCTACTTCCAGCCAGCTTACTGCCAGTCACACCAAGTTGGTGAGTTTTCATCAAAATAGCAGGCCACTATGCCTAATGCCAGTCACATTTTAGATGAGGACATTTCTTTATAATGGCGGGCACCCTTGCCTACTGCCAAACACAATCGGGTAGGGGAGTTTAAAACAAAACTGCTTGCTCACTTGCCTTCTGCAAGTCAAATCGAGAAGTGAACTATTCATTACAATTGTAGACCTTCCTTACTAATGCCAGTTACACAGGAGTTGGAGAAGGAACCCTTTCATACTGCCAGTCAAAGTCGGTGTGGGGAGTACTGATTACAATAGCAGACTCACCCTTTCTCGATCGCTACAAATCGACATCGGTGAATATATATAGATCGACATACGAAAGTATATGCGTGTTTACAATATTGAAGACCTTCATTTACAGATTAACTGCTACTAAACGTACGTCATATCGACAAAGGATTATACCATAAGACACGCCGGACTTAGTGGCCTAAATGGCTGGTCCTATGATATGTCATCTTGGGTCAGATTGAGTTAGAAACGTGGAACAGGGTAACGTTCTTGTAAGATAATCTCACATTACATTACTTTTCGGATAATTATGTGACAGCTACATACATAGCATTTGGCTTATATATGGCTACTGGGTGGGCCAATTTTCGTGAAGAGTTTGATGATTCTGTATTTCATATAAGTAATCGAAGGTATGAATTATGATTGTGAAAATTCCAAATTGATTTAACATCCATTAATAGAGAAAAATCAGACGTAAAAGGGATACAGATACGGCAAAAAGTCATAAGACCAAGGTTGTAGATCATTCCAAATTGAACGGAGATTGTGCAATCCGTTATGTGATAGGAATTTCCGAAGGTCTGCACCATCATTAAAATTGCCTGCATATTTCGATATTCTTCGGGGATAAAAAGTGAAAAATTTAAAGATCTTGGATGTTTTTCGTTCGTTACAGGCTAAAACGTATAATTTTGTCAAATTTCAATTATCTTCTTTTTCTTCTGGCAGATTATGCCGCAATCTGGATTTCGGGCGAGGCGGGTAAAAATTAGGACTTTCAGGAAACTAAACCAAAAATTATGCAGATGGTCATTAATACCCCTTAAACGGAAAGGTGTACGAAAATTTCGCCAAAATAGTCAGTGTAGAGGCACACAGTCCTTACGATTTGATTTATATAGATAAGGAATCTGCTCCATGTAAAACACCTTTTTGGCTATGTCCGCTGGACTTAACCTGCAAAACTGACCATTCATGATATCTCCCTTATTAATCCTCCTGACGACAAAATGCACATGAAAAAAAGGTTTAGAGGTGGAATTCCATCACGTTTGGTCGATTTCCAGTCAGGTTGGTCTTGTTCTGTAATATATTGTGGAAGAATAAAATCACCATTTCGGTTCCCTATAAACCGCCAGTCCATTCCGGAACATGAAATGTTATTTACGTTTAAAACCTACCTTTGGACAGGTGGATGCTAAATATAAATTTTGGTTCGAATGTCTTCAGTAGTTTTCAAGTTGTAAGGAATACGCTTTACACGCACCCGCTCGTGAGGTAAGTCCGATGGGACTTGTACAAAAAAAAACGGTCCGTTAATGATATCTCCCTTCTTAATCCTCGTATCGAAATGATGCACATGAGAAAAAAGGTTTAGAAATTAATTTCTACCAAGGCAGGTAGATTTAAATTAACGTTGGTTGTGTATATTTTGTGGAAGAGCAAAATCACTGTTTCGGTTTCGTATAAACCCCCAGTCAGTTCAGGGATTTAGAAACAATATTTGCCCTAAAACCTATCAAGGACAGGTATATTCTAAATATGAGTATTGGAGGAAATACATCCAGTAGTTTGTAGCACTCGCGTACATACGGCGTAATTAAGGAAGAAAATAATACAGTTAAGAAAGTTGAAAGTAATAGAAAATGGATTATAACTGAGGACAGCCGGATAACGACAAATATGTAAATGCCAAGTTAATGTATTGGAAAATCAAATGCCCCTCAATAAATTATGCCAGTGTGAGTTATGGATATAATAAAGCGGTAACAGAGGAGAAATTTAGGTCCATTGATTCCTAGGTAAACAAATAATAAGAAGATGACTAATGGTGTTATTACTTAATCTATTCGAAGGCGGTTATAACATCCAACGATATTCCGCCAATATCCCGCAGATAGGCCCATTGACGCCTCTCTTGCCTTCTACCCAAGGAACAACCACGAATTTAAAAGCATGAGGAAAATGGCAATACGTTACTTCCCTGCTGGCATGCAGTCAGAGACGTTGCCATGGTAACCTGTAGGTTCGTTGTCGGTCTGTCGGTCACTCAATGCAGAGCATGGTACCAGCAGAAAATTGTAAATTTCTCCGTCATGTAAAGAGTAAGGTAAATTATGAACATAACGAAAGTTGTTTATAATGAAGAGACGTTTCACGTACGGTAAACGAAGTTTACAGAAAATCAATAGTATAAGAGAAAATGGAGGAAAACCATTCTGGTTTTCCTATAAACCCCCCGTCTATTCAAAGATTTTAAAATGATATGCATATCAAAACCTTCCCCGGGAGGAGTATACTCTAAATATGAAGTTTGGTTGAGACCTATCCAGCCGTTTCGACGTGATGGTGGAAACACCATTCTGGTTTTCCTATAAACCCCCCGTGTATTCAAAGATTTTAAAATTATATGCATATCGAAACCAACCTTCCCCGGGATGAGTATACTCTAAATATGAAATTTGGTTGAGATCTATCCAGCCGTTTCGACGTGATGGTGGAAAAACCATTCTGGTTTTCCTATAAACAGCCCGTGTATTCCAAGATTCTAAAATTATATGCATATCAAAACCTTCCCCGGGAGGAGTATACTCTAAATATGAAGTTTGGTTGAGATCTATCCAGCCGTTTCGACGTGATGGTGGGAAAACCATTCTGGTTTTCCTATAAACCCCCGTGTATTCAAAGATTTTAAAATGATATGCATATTGAAACCTCCCCCGGGAGGAGTATACTCGAAATATGAAGTTTGGTTGAGATCTATCCAGCCGTTTCGACGTGATGGTGGAAAAACCATTCTGGTTTTCCTATAAACCCCCCTTGTATTCAAACATTTTAAAATGATATGTATATCGAAACCTTCCCCGGGATGAGTACACTCTAAATATGAAATTTGGTTGAGATCTATCCAAGCGTTTCGACGTGATGGTGGGAAAACCATTCTGGTTTTCCTATAAACCCCCCGTGTATTCAAAGATTTTAAAATGATATGCATATCGAAACCTTCCCCGGGAGGAGTATACTCTAAATATGAAGTTTGGTTGAGATCTATCCAGCCGTTTCGACGTGATGCTGCAAAAACCATTCTGGTTTTCCTATAAACCCCGGTGTATTCAAAGATTTTAAAATGATATGCATATCGAAACCTTCCCCGGGACGAGTATACTCTAAATATGAAGTTTGGTTGAGATCTATCCAGCCGTTTCGACGTGATGGTGGGAAAACCATTCTGGTTTTCCTATAAACCCCCCGTGTATTCAAAGATTTTAAAATGATATGCATATCGAAACCTTCCCCGGGATGAGTATACTCTAAATATGAAGTTTGGTTGAGATCTATCCAGCCGTTTCGACGTGATGGTGGAACAAACAGACAGACAAACAAACAGACACGAACAATTTTATTTATAGAGATAAACATTCTATTTCCGATGTATATGTCAATTGCATAGAATCATAACAGATATTACAAAATTTACTTATGAACCATACTGGCTGTAGTTGTATGTGGGAGTCGTACTTTTACGACTATGTTTTTCAGGGAATGCTACATATAGTTTCGCTGGGTAAACACCAGAGTGGAGCTAATATTTGTCCCAAATCTATATAAAGTTTTGCGTGTTCTGTTGGTATTCTACGGACTAAGTTCCAATATACGTTATGTGTCGCCTTTCAGAACGTTCAGAACATATAGGTTTATTATGTTAATTTGTCCCTCTACTTTTACAATTAACTGGGAAAAAAGTGAAATATTGTTTGTTACTAACATCTGAAGTCGTTTTAATAACTTCAATACATCTGCAACTACCCTGTCCTTTTATATTCCCCATCATTTATATGTAGATTTTTTATTTATTTCCTAAATGCATTCCTTCCGTTTTGTTACAACTCCCTTCAACATCTCAATAAATTCACGTCATAATACGTAATTCTTGTATTAATTCAAATGGCGTAACTTGATCGATAAAAGATTGCAACCGGTCTGTAATATTGTAGCACAAACAATATGGCGTCCATGCGTGTTCATTAGCTTCATTTTTGGCAGCACGTGGGTGAGGTGCTCTATAGTATCTTATTGCATGCTCGTTGGGTGCTAGTATGATGACGCGTACAAATCTCGTCTTCAGCGACAGAATGCATTGCAATACGTGTCGTCATCTCTGTTATTCTGTGCTCGTTGACAACCACCTAAATTGAAACTTCTGACACGTAATTTTCTTTAAAAAGCAACAAATTCATGATCGTGAGAAGTTGATTGTATTTGTCTTGTAAAGAAGAGAAAACAACATTGGCGCGAATCTCATCTGTTGAAATATTCTCGTTTTCTCAATATCACTGTGAATGACAGACGGAATATGGATTTATATATATATATATATATATATATATATATATATATATATGACCAACGCTCTAGCACTCATATACACAGTTTACATTGTTTCCGACCACACGGTATACAGTAAAAAAGATGTCGGATAATAGTGCGGTCAACAGAGTCATTTATCCAGTATGCGAAGTCTTAAGTGTCTGTTCCTATAAGATTGAATATTATTATTACTGGAGTTACGTAATCCCTCCCTAGACTGACAGGGATCCGTCTGGCAAGCTGCTCTGGCAGCTCCTCTAGCAGCTTGTCCCAGGCTTAAAAGGCCTCTTGCCTACTACACTCAAGCTTCTAGAAAGGATCTCCCGAATTTTCATCAGATCGTTCTACTCTATCACGGGATAGTCAGTCCGCTGGCTGGCAGGCCGTGTTCTTCGACACGTCATAGATGGATACTAACTGGCCTGATCTCTGTCCTGTTTACTCTGCTGAGTACACAGGAAGTATGTGACTAGATCCTACGTTGACCATACATATTTCCTAAGATTTTTCTTTTTTTCTTTTTCTTTTTTTCTAATTGCTTTACGTCGCACCGACACAGATAGGTCTTGTGGCGACGATGGGACAGGGAAGGGCTAGGAGTGGGAAGGAAGCGGCCGTGGCCTTAATTAAGGTACAGCCCCAGCATTTTGATTGACACATTTAAGTACCATGGCAGTTGGTTACAGCCAAAGGGAGCTCTGGTAAATAGAAATGGCGTATGGCTTTTAGTGCCGGGAGTGTGCGAGGACAAGTTCGGCTCGCCAGGTGCAGGCCTTTAGATTTGACACCTGTAGGCGACCTGCGCGTCGTGATGAAGATGAAATTATGATGAAGACGACATATCCACACAGCCCTCGTGCTAGCGAAATTAACCAATGATGGTTAAAATTCCCGACCCTACCGGGAATCGAACCCGGGACCCCTGTGGCCAAAGGCGAGAACGCTAACCATTTAGCCATGGAGCCGGACGGGACCTCTGGTACTAATTGTATTTAACTTAAAATAAATATATTTCTATTTCCTACTTTCTAGTCGTAGGTCGATCCTCGAAGTGGTTGACAGTCCTAATTTTAAAACTTGGGGACTACACAACACTAGTCCTGAAATCGATCCTTTGTGGTGAACAAACAAATTGTATTTACAGTAGGCTTGAAATATCAAAGTTTCTCCGTCAAAGAAATCCCGAACTCCGGCTGAGTTGCCAATAACGTTTCATTGTTCATGTAACGAAGTTTGTCCGGCCGCCTTAACTAATTATTGCCCCAGGCTCGCTCTCACCGCATGCACGGATGGATGAATCGGCTTCATTCTGCCCAACATCTCACCTAGTTTTCTCTCAAATGCCTCGATGCACAAACTTTCTGCAGCTTGCTGGTTTTGTTTGTGGCATCCGGTGAACTGTCACCACGCAGTAGCGAAACAGACTGTTTAGATTGGTGTTCGTGTGGACAACGACAGTTTTGATACTACACTGAGCACTAAAAAAATATCTTCCACTGAGATGGACTTTACAATAGACAGAATGATACGAGTATCAACTGAGGAAACTCAACAGGCGTAATGGGTAATATGCATGATTAATGAGAAGAGTTCAACATATTTCGCTACAGTCCATTGAGATATTCGAATTTTATGATTATTTATTTATTTATTTATTTATTTATTTATTCATTCATTTATTTATTCATTCATTTATTCATTTATTTATTTATTTATTTATTTATTTATTTATTTATGTAATACGTTTACCCTCCAGAGGTGGTTTTCCCCCCGACTCAGCGAGGTATCCCACTTCTGTCGCCTCAAGGACAGTGTACTGGAGAGTGAGGCATTGGGTCGACAACTTAGGAGGAGGACCAGTAGCTCGCCCAAGCGGCCTCATCTGCTATGCTGAACAGGGACCTTGAGGGGGACGGGAAGATTGGAAGGGATAGAAAATGAAGAGGGTAGGAAGCGGCCATAGCCTTAAATTAGGTACCATCCCAGCATTTGCCTAGAGAAGAAGTGGGGGGAAAACACGAAAAACCACTTCGAGGATGGCTGAGGTGGGAATCGAACCCCCTCTATTTAGTTGACCTCCCAAGTGGACCCAGTTTCAGTCCTCGTACCGCATTTAAAATTTCGTGGCAGAGCTAGTAATCGAACCCGGGCCTTCAGGGGTGGTAGCTAACCACACTAACCACAGAGGTGGACTATTCATTTTTTAATCAGCCGAAATTTTCACAATTAAGATAATTTTTGCCGATGGATTTACATCACTCAAGACACTGACAAATGTTCGGAAAATTGAGAAGAAAGTGGCCTCAGTCATACGGTACAACCCTGAAAACCATGGAAAATAATATTCAGGACTGCTGATGTTTGGTCTTGAACCAAACATTTCCAGAATACAAGCTTACAACTACACATTCCTCACCGTGAAGACATGCTGCTGAGCAAATTACGAATGAAAGCGACCCGACGGACAGATAAAGTAAGAGTGGAGTTGTAAGCGACAGTTGGTATCGTGATCATAGCTACAAGATTGCCGGCATGACGTCAAATAGAAATCACAGGCATGTGATTATTCTTTTCAAAAATCCCATGTATATTGGCTGGGAATCGAACCGCGGGCGCCTTGGTCAGAATTCAGTGATTATGCCACTCAGCTATCACGTCTCAATGGATGGATATAATATTAATTTTGATAATGATGATTCTTGTTGTTCAAAGGGGCCTAGCATCTAGGTATTCACCCCTTCATGATACGAAATGAGGCGAAATGCAATGACAATTTAAAAGTCCAAAATTCATCCACTGACTAGAATTTAAAACGTGATGATGAAAAATGAAAGGATAAATGTGAATTTAGAATAATCAGCGGAGCCAAATCACAATACTGAAAGTTAAAAATAATTCTAAAATCGATCCACTGGCTGCAATTCAAAAAGATAAGGCTGAACAATGATTATGAACTTAAAACAATCTGACACGCAATGCCCCACCTTCCCAGAAACTGTATTGAAAAACTAGTATTACTGACCAAGGGGCTGCTTACAAAGCACAATTCTGAATCGATGAATCTTGTTGCCCAAAGAGGTCTAAAATACAGGTGAACGGCCCCTCACAATGGTACTTATCGCTAGTAAAGTAGAACCATGGTATATCTCAGGTTGCTGTACTAATCAAGAGTAGCGTAGACTCACGCTGTTCCACACGTTATGGTACTACTCACAAGTATTGTACGTCGCACAGGTAATACAGACCTATGGTGTTTCTCACATAATGGCGCCACTCGTTGGCAACGCAAACCCATGGTGTTCCTCACATAGGTGTACTAATCATAAGGACTCGTACTACCCTGCGGGTACTGATCACAGGCAACGCCCAGAGCCGTGATATTTTTCACATTGGTACTAATCACAGACAACGTAAGCCCGTGGTGTTCCACAAATAGTGCTCCTAATCATGGGTACTGTAAACCCATAGTGAGCCACCCACTATTGCTACTAATCACAAAACGTTTTGCTAGTGGCTTTACGTCGCACCGATACAGATAGGTCTTATGGCGACGATGGGATAGGAAAGGGCTAGGAATGGGAAGGAAGCGCCCGTGGCCTTAATTAAAGTACAGTCCCAGCATTTGCCTGCTGTGAAAATGGGAAACCAATGAAAATCATCTTCATGACTGCCGACAGTGGGGTTCGAACCCACTATCTTCCGGATGCAAGCTCACAGCTGCGCAGCCCTAACCGCACGGCCAACACGCCCAGTAAATCACAAAACTATTGAGTACATAATATAGTGGTACTACTCGCAAGTAAATATTTTTTGTTAGTTGCTTCACGTCGCACTGACACAGATAGGTCTTATTGCGGCGATGGGATAGAAAAAGGCTAGAAATGGGAAGGAAGCGGCCGTGGCCTTAATTAAGGTACAGTCTCAGCATTTGCCTGGTGTGAAAATGGGAAACCACGGAAAACCATCTTCAGAGCTGCCGACAGTGGGGCTCGAACCCACTGTAACCCGGATGCAAGCTCACAGCTGCGCGCCGCTGCGGCCAACTCGCCCACTCAACGTAAAGCAAATAAAAAGAAAATATCCTTCGTCCAAGAGGGTACTCTTTTCATCCGTCGTGATTTGTTCTGGAATCACTTTTGCTTCAGTATCTTTCTGAGAGGTGGCAGGTATTTGATGTCACTTTTTCTTAAGCCCACTTTGATTACTTCTGTTAGCTACGGAGTATTGATCTTTCTATTCGTCCAACAGGTGAGAAGCCCGTTGGTCAGTCTGATTGGATTCCTACTTCAGATAATTCCGTAAAAGTTTAGATGTCGCATCCTAGCCACGTTATTATTATTATTATTATTATTATTATTATTATTATTATTATTATTATTATTAAATGTCATTCATTTCAACTTAGCCCAACTGGAGAATGTGCCGGAGGGAAATGGAAATGTGTACAGTAAAACAAGGTATATTTTAAAAGTAATTGTGAGTTGATTACATAATGGTTGGTTAGCACATTTGACATACAGTATGTTGTTGAATTAAAAATTTAAGGAGACTTTAGGAGGATTTGGTTTTGACGTTTTGATATTCGCAGTACCACGTTCAAGAACATGCAGTCCCACAGGGATCGGGTCTTAGTGTCACACTGTTCGCGACTGCCATAAACGGTCTTGTCGCTGCTGCTGGTTCAGCAGTAATACCGTCGCTATATGTTGACGATTTTTGCTTTGCACTATAGCTCGCGTAATATGGCAGTCGCAGAGGGACAATTACAGCAAGCTATTAGGAGAGTGGAGCAGTGGACCTTAGAACATGGCTTTCGGTCTTCCACAGCAAAGACCTCTGTTATCCACTTTTGTCCTCAACATACTCCTCACCTACCTCCTGAACTTTATCTAGGAAATGTCGCTCTTCCCATATTTGACACTTACTTTTACTTTTAATAGCTTTGTTACATTATGAGTAATACCTAATGCAAGGTGTAATTCATCTTTGGGTACAAGAAGATCATGTTCTTCATCTACCTCTAGATTTTCAATATTAATTACTAGGTATAAAGTCTTCTTATTTATATTTTTTATACCATTCATTAGTTCAACTTTAAGTAAATTAGTGAATTTAAATAATTCTTTAGCCTTAGTACTTCAAATTACGTGATCATATATATTTCCCAATATATCCGGAATATTGAAATCACCCAGGATTATTATATTACTATCATAAAAATAGTAATGTAATGTTCAATTTTTCAAAAATTCCAAGTATATATCTATACCCGTCTTAGATGGAAAATACACTACGCAGATATTTTTATTTTTATTAGTATTATTATTATTTATTTATTTATTTAGTCTGATCCAGGACACCCTAGATTTGCCATAAGACACAGAATAATACACAATAACAATTTTGAGGGAAGATAAAAAGATTAATGTTTTAAAAAAATGATAGGTTACAATTAACCATGTTAAATGGCATGAACTCCATATAAATAGTGACGAAGAATCGAAACGGAGTACTTGATGAGTGAGACGACTATCTCATCTTGTAGGCTTCTCGCTAGTTTATATTTTTGTCGCCATGTGACGAAAGATTTGGGAATTGTTCCCCTCGCGCCAAAGAAAAGTCCAGTCACCGTAATTTTTTTAAGGTTATACGACTCAAGAAAGAAAGGGATGGTTGGATTATAGATATCCTTTTTCTCATTGTCTACGTCACTCGGCTGAGAGGCTGAAGATTCAAAGCGTACCGTAGGATCAATAATTTCTGCTTCGTTCCTCCGTCTGTCAATCGCTATAATATCAATCCTGCGAGTGCTGCCTCCTTCGGCGAGGCAGTGGACTTCTTCGGACACTTCTAGATTTTTGAGACGAAGAGCATTAGCAATCAGGTTTCTGATGATGTTATGGCGTTTGATCCTAAGCAGTTCTCCTTGAGGGCAACTCCCCAGCACATGTGGTAAGGTTTCACACTCACTGCAGTGTCTGCAGTGGCCTGTGCTGGTAGAACGTCCCGGCAGAGTACGTACTGGTGCAACCATCGCTGTCATCTTCAACATCTCCCTCCATTCCGAACAAGTTAAACCATCTCTTCTGGTAACCCAAGAATTAGCAACAGGAACTTGAGCAAATAACTCAACACCTCTTCCTTTTTGTGGATATGCACACCAAGCTTCAAATTCGCGTGTTCTAAGTATATCGCGCAGTTGTCTAACAGATTTCGTTGGTGTCTCTTCATTGAGTTGAAGTTCAGATAGGCAGCGAGTTTTTATTGCTGTGAAATTTCGAACAGCATTTACGTGCGAATCATTCACAGCTACTAGCTTAAGATTGATGTTCAGCTGTTGAAGGTACGCTTCCCAAGTAGCGCGCATTAGTGCTAACTCTTTACATTTGTGGCTCGAATATATCATACTTGTCGGTGTGTCACTCGGAAGTTATAGAATTTCTTTAAGTGCGCTTCTGATCATGTTGTCGGCTTTTAACAGACTTGATTTGGGAATTTTCTCAACCGAAACAGTAGTTTTTAACCAGAGTGATTCTGTATTTGATTCTATGGAGGACATCCTCTCTGAAGCCAATGCAGATTTCAAGCACCCCACCAACAGTTTTTTCGTTGTATCTAAAGATCTCTATAGTTTCTATAAACTTTGTACCGGTTATGAAAGATCTCACAGTCAAAAATGCCATCGGTCAACTAAGTTTCTGGAAATGCAATGATATCGTAATTACTTTCTAAAACAATATTAAGCAGTACTCGAATCTTAGTTCGTATCCCTTTTACATCCTGGTATTAAATATCAAATGTACCATTTGCATTAGCCATAAAGATATTAACAACCGAATTTTTTAATGCTATCATCATCATTAACAGTAAAAATTAGAGTGTTTTCTCCCATCCTGATAAATATCTTACCATTACGTGTCCATAAGAACTGGGTATTATTTTTCTGTCTTACTTCCCTAGCCTTCAACAACAACTTCCTCCTTTCTGCACACAAACTCCCATTTATGTACATAGCATTGGTGAAAGTATAACCAAGGTCAGTTGTAGATAGATTGTGTTTTATACATTTCTTGGAGATCACATCCCCCTTAAAACATCTACGAGTAAACATGACAATAATAGGAAGAATTTGAGTGGGGCTCGAACCCACCATCTCCCGAATACTGGATACTGACCGCACTTAAGCGACTGCAGCTATCGAGCTCGGTGAGAAAATAATAATAATAATAATAATAATAATAATAATAATAATAATAATAATAATTTAACCAAGGACGTCTACAACAAAAGGTCCATATCTTTCAAAGAAAAGCTGAGACATTACTGCATTGTCATCCGTCGAGAGGTCTTACACACTTCAGAATGTCTTGTAATGAACAAAAAAAATGTGCTGATATAGCAACTGGAGGCCTAAAAAAACAGATTTTGAGAACAGTCTTAGGTCCCGTCAAAGACAATGGGGAGTATAGAAGACGGCATAACGACGAACTATACACCCACGTAGAGAAGACACCATCCGGAAAAGAAGAATTACCTTTTATGGGCATGTGACACGAATGCGCCAAGAAAGACTGACCAACGACATCACTACCTTCTTTCAGCAGAAGAAAACCAAAGGTGTTTGGTTCATTGAGGTGGATACAGACCTTGAAGAAGTGGGAATCACACATAATGCCATCCAGAAGCGTGTCCCACTTAAGAAGAAACTTCAAGAGTTGCAGGGTTTCTGAGAGAAGCAAAAATTAAAAACAGTAAAGGCATGGACGCAGGAGAGGAAAAAACGACACCGAAAAAGCATGTGGAAGTACTGGGCAGACATCAAAGTCAGAAGTAGCCAATTGAAATGATGTGGTCCGTTCAAAGTTGGCCGGTACAACATGAATGAAATAATGATGATAATATTTCGCATACTGGCACGTGTATTCACTCTCTTCAGCAAAACAAAGAACACTGTGACATGAGATGGGACAGAATTACTTTATTTACACTTGAAACGAAACAAGGGTTCGAGATACAGTCAACCACACCGAGTTGAGTCCGTTAATCGAACTTTATTACGACTTGGTCAATTTCACTACAGAAAGTGAACGATCGCATATAGAATCATCTAGGCCTATAGACAAGAAAAGGTTCCACCTTATCAATACAATTTTATTGTAAGAATTAGCTTACAGGACCGGTTTCGACTATAAATAGTCATCATCAGCTGAACATGAATACCTTTACATATGTGTCAAGCATGAGTTGGTATTGCCATTTTCTAAAGGGAAACTAGTAAATCAAGATATAGAAGTATCCTATCCCAGATTAATTTGAGTAACGCGGCTGTGCTGTGCCAAGGTTCTTAAACACTACTAAAGGTTGGGCCCAACGCGAGCCGAGCTGCTATTGGTTAACGAAATGACGTCACAGTAGGAGCAAGGCAGCCGAGCCCAGAGCGCGCAAATCAGAAGGAATCTCATAATATCAGCAAACATTACAGTTTCTCAGAACTAATTGCCGACCAGACATAAAGATTACTGCTGTCATAAGATTGAAAAAGAGTACAGTATAGTAAGTTTTCATTATTTCTATTACGAATAAGGCGTAAATATAACGTGGCGGCACACTGACCAACGCTTGAAATTTATTAACATTTCCAAGTTCCTCTATTTAGTTTGAGGAAGGTTACGCGCTTTCAAATCTGTAAACATAAATATTTAGAGATATGAAATCTTTGTCATATTAAATCTTTACAGCAGAAATTCCGTGATGGAACTACCGTATGTTAACATACGATATACTGACTCACTTCCGCAGGTATCGAGTTTAAAGCTTAACACATATTATAACAGCAGCAGAAGTAAGTTCATATTTGAAACCATGCATAGATAGTCCTGGAAAACCTACAACCTGTTTTCGTGTCTTTGACCGGGTCAGGGATGTAATGAATGAACCATATAAAGGCTATTAGTACGATGGGGCCGCCACTCCCAAAGTGATTTATTAAGGACTGATAAATGCTATGAAATGATAATGGAGTGTGTTACTGGAATGAAAGATGACAGGGAAAACCGGAGTACCCGGAGAAAAACCTGTCCCGCCTCCACTTTGACCAGCACAGATCTCACATGGAGTGACCGGGATTTGAACCACGGTATCCAGTGGTGAGAAACCGGCGCGCTACCGTCTGAGCCACGGAGGCTCCGCATAGATAGTCTGCGTTTTAAAAATTAAACAATAAGAACAAGAAAAACACATCATTAGAACACAGTCTTACCTGTGAGATTAGATGTCATGAAGTGGTTGCTTTTGAAGATGAAATCCACTGTCGTGCCTTTCGCCAATGAGCTGCTATGGATTTTTCAGTTCTTGTCCGAATGTTCATTTGTCGTATGCGTATAAATATTCTCATTCTAACATACATTTTTAATATTTCTGGTGGTACTGCGGGGAATTTACTGCTAATTATTTTACACACTTTGCGTATAATATTAGGTATGCGTCACAGTTCAACACGTCCGTGAGTGTCCCTGAAAATTAACTCAAATTCCTTTATTTGGTTTACCATTCTAACGATGGAACGAGTAGACCTCCCCGAGATAACATTTCTATCCATCCCACAGGGGCTGTACCAGAAGAAATGGAAAGCATTTCCCTAGTGGAACTTCGCATTGAACTGTCATATTTTCTTTCACAGTCGGCGATGTAGCCGGCGAGGTACCGAAATCTCTCTGCTGAACAATCAGGTGTCACTGTAGATTGCGGTGATTTTTTTTTCTTGCTATTTGCTTTACGTCGTACCGACACAGATAGGTCTTATGGCGACGATGGAACAGGAAAGGCCTAGGAACGGGAAGGAAGCGTCCGTGGCCTTAATTTAGGTACAGCCCCAGCATTTGCGTGGTATGAAAATGGAAACCACGGAAAACCATCTTTAGGGCTGCCGACAGTGGGGTTCGAACCCACTATCTCCCGAATACTGGATACTGGCCGCACTTAAGCGACTGCAGCTATCGAGCTCGGTCGGTAAATCATTAATGGCACAGTTTTCTATCGCAATGATATGTACTATGAACACATAAATTTCACTCCAGCTACTATTACATTCACGCAACTAACGAAAAGAAAATAAGTGCACCTCACTGCACGAAACACAGCAACTTAACAGACATCTCACAGAAACGAACTACGACATACACACTACGCAAAATACAGTAGGCCACTATATAAACCAACAGCAGTATACGGAAAGAAATTACGTATAGTTATTACGTGGAAATACTTCTTTATAAGATAGACATATAAACAACGAAATGAGATACACGTGCAGTTGTATGCTACACAGTCACGGTGCTCCTGTGAGGACGTCATGAGCAGGACGAGAGAAAACTAACATCTACTGCGCAACCAATCTGGGCCACCCGTGTGCTGTGCAGTCGAGGATATTGCTGTCTCTTATAAAAGTCGTGTACATTTTGAAATGTGAGTCCTAGAGCCGGGTGATGCATTACATATTTATCAATTCAACCCGGAAGTAATGCAGAATATTATCAGTCAAAAGCGAGAAAATTTTGGTAAATAAATCGAAGTGACTCTTCAGGTTTTAGAGGTCCTAAAACCTCTTCGAAAATCAGAGCGGCTGAATAGCTCGCATGGTAACCGTGCAGCTGTCAGGTGGCCAGACTGATAAGCTCCCTCCTCCTCCTTCTCGAAAAGTCATAACTGGGCTCAGCGTGCAAGGTAGGTCACGGTCGGCGGTTGCAGAGTGGGCTTCGGCTAGTCTGACGGCATTGCACTCCGACCGACCAACCGAGCAGAGGAGGGGTGGACGCGGATCTGCCGTGTTTCTACGCCTCTGCATTCGGAGACGGAGAGGGGTTGGTCCCCATCGTCGGCTGTCCTGATAATGGTTTTCCGTGGTTTTCCATTTTCCTGCACTAAGGCGAATGCCGGGGCAGTTCCTAGTATAGGCCATGGCCGCCAACTCTCATCTTCTCCACACATCTCCTTCCCGTAACAAATCTCCTGGCCTGAGAGACGGCGTAACCATCTAAGGGGCCCACCTCCACCTTCAGGGTAGGAATGAAAACATTTTAGTAGTAGTAGTAGTAGTAGTAGTAGTAGTAAGTAGTATAATAAGCGGGTTCTGCGGCACCTCCGCCGCCGCACGCCTCCTCCTCCGCCGCCTCCTCCGCCGCCGCCGCCGCCCGCGGGAAATTTGAATTTTGGCGGGAAATTTGAATTTTGGCGGGAGATTTGAATTTGTAAACGAAGCCACGTGCTTTTTGACAGCTGTCATCGACAACAACGCAACGCTAACCTCACTGCTGCCATCTTGACGGGCCTAAACCTCACTAGTGCCAACTTAACCTAACTAGCATGAGGTAAACAAAGCCACGTGTTTTTTGACAGCCACGTGCTTTTTGACAGACAACAACGCATCGCTAACCTCAGTACTGCCATCTTGACGGGCCTAAACCTCAGTAGTGCCAACTTAACCTCACTAGCATGAGGTAAACAAAGCCACGTGCTTTTTGACAGCCACGTGCTTTTTGACAGATTTGTAAACAAAGCCACGTGCTTTTTGACAGCTCTCATCAACAACAACGCATCGCAAACCTCAGTACTACCATCTTGACGGGCCTAAACCTTAGTGGTACCAACTTAACCTAACTAGCATGCGGTAAACAAAGCCACGTGTTTTTTGACAGCCACGTGCTTTTTGACAGATTTGTAAACAAAGCCACGTGCTTTTTGACAGCTGTCATCGACAACAACGCATCGCTAACCTCAGTACTGCCATCTTGATGGGCCTAAACCTCAGTAGTACCAACTTAACCTAACTAGCGCGAGATAAACAAAGCCACGTGCTTTTTGACAGCCACGTGCTTTTTTGACAGCTGTCATCCGCCATCTTTAAACTACAGAGCACCGTGCTGCCCTCTTTCGTCACCTGTCATCGGCAGTGCTGCCATCTTGACGGGCCTAAACCTTAGTGCTACCAACTTAACCTCACTAGCTCGAGATAAACAAATCCGCGTGCTTTTTTGATAGCTGTCATCCGCCATCTTTAATCTATAGAGCACAGTGCTGCCCTCTTTAGCTACTTACCTTTGAAATGTGGTGGCGGATAATTTGAAAAATGCTTTTCGACAAGCAGCCATCTTTAATCCAGAGAGAACAGTGCTGCCCTCTATGTGGTGGCGGCAAATTCCACGTGCTCTTGTTTGAAAACAAACTCACGTGCTTTTTTGACAGCTGTCATCTGCCATCTTTAATCTATAGAGCACAGTGCTGCCCTCTTTAGTTTGAAATGTGGTGGTGGTAAATTCCACGTGCTCTTGTTTGGAAACAAAGCCACGTGCAGCTGTCATCCGCCATCTTTAATCAACAGAGCACTGTGCTACTATCATGCGGGCAATTTCATCACCTGTCATCCGCCATCTTTAATCCACAGAACACCGTGCTGCCCTCTTTATGGCTACTACCTTAAGCACGTAGTAGCGGGCAATTTGAAAAGTTCTGTTAGCTATCATCCGCCATCTTTAATCAAGAGAGCACCGTGCTGCCATCTTTAGCTAGATACCTTTGAAATGTGGTGGCGGCAAATTGAAAAATTCCACGTGCTCTTGTTTGGAAACAAACTCACGTGCTTTTTCGACAGCTACCATCCGCCATCTTTAATCAACAGAGCATAGTGCTGCCCTCTTTAGTTTGAAATGTGATGGCGGCAAATTCTACGTGCTCTTGTTTGGTAAACATAGCCACGTGCTTTTTTGACAGCTGTCATCCGCCATCTTTAATACAGAGAGCACCGTGCTGCCCTCTTTATCGTAGTAGATGTAAATTCGTCACAGCTGTCATCCGCAGTGCTGCCATCTTAACGGGCTTAAACCTTAGTGCTACCAACTTAACCTTACTAGCGCGAGATAAACAAATCCACGTGCTTTTTGAGAGCTGTCATCCACCATCTTTAATCTATAGAGCACAGTGGTGTCCTCTTTAGCTACTTACCTTTGAAATGTGGTGGCGGATAATTTGAAAAATGCTTTTTGATAGCAGCCATCTTTGAGCACCGTGCTACCCTCTTTTGTGGTGGCAGGCAATTCCACGTGACAGCAGCCATCTTTAATCATGAGAGCACCGTGCTGCCCTCTATGTGGTGGCGGCAAATTCTACATGCTCTTGTTTGGAAACAAACTCACGTGCTTTTTTCTGACAGCTGTCATCCGCCATCTTGCATCACAAACCTCAGTGCTGCGCTCTTTAGCTAGATACCTTTGAAATGTGGTGGCGGCAATTTGAAAAAAATCTATGTGCTCTTGTTTAGTAAACAAAGCCACGTGCTTTTTATGACAGCTATCATCCACCATCTTTAATCAATAGAGCACGGTGCTGCTATCATGCAGGCAATTTCATCACCTGTCATCCGCCATCTTTTAATGAACAGAGCACCGTGCTGCTCTCTGTAGTAGCGGGCAATTTGAAAAGTTCTGTTAGCTGTCATCCGCCATCTTTAATCAAGAGAGCACCGTGCTGCCATCTATGTGGTGGCGGCAAATTCTACGTGCTACGCGCAGCTGTCATCCACCATCTTACATCGCAAACCTCAGTGCTACACTCTATGTGGTGGCGGATAATTTAAAAAGAAAAATTCTACATCAGTCCTCTCTCGTCGCTAATTGCACAAGATGGTGACTATACATGACTCCTTAAAGGTGCTTATACAAGATGATCGCTATACATAGACTCCCTTGGGATGCTTGCGCAAGATGGCGGTTATACAAGGCTCCTTATGAGGGATGCTTGCGCGAGATGGTGGTTGCTCTTATGAGGCGGCTTAAGGATCCATGACTAGAGACGCCCTAAGGATGCTTGCGCAAGATGGCGGATGCAAGATGGCGGCTATACATAGCTCCTTATGAGACAGCCAGTACTCGATACAACATGTGATCAGAACATTGATTGATGTGTTCAGAACACTGTACTCGATACAACATGTGATTAAAACATTGTGTGGTGTGTTCAGAACACTACATAAGTAGAATCGAACGCTGTATTAGGGGATACCTTTGTTTAGATTGAAACATAACAAGACTAGAATTGAACACTGCACATTGATTGATTGATGTGTTCAGAACACAAAATAAGTAGAATCGAACACTGTACTCGATGTCGTTAACTTCAACATGTGATTAAAACATTGTCTGGTGTGTTCAGAACACTACATAAGTAGAATCGAACGCTGTACAACATGTTAGGGGATACCTTTGTTCTAAGAAGATCAGATTGAAACATAACAAGACTAGAATTGAACACTGCACTCGATGTCGTTACATGTGATCAGAACAATGATTGATGTGTTCAGATCACGAAACAAGTAGAACCGAACACTGTACAACATGTTAGGGGATACCTTTGTTCTAAGAAGATCAGCTTGAAACATAACAAGACTAGAATTGAACACTGCACTCGATACAACATGTAATCAGAACATTGATTGATGTGTTCAGATCACGAAACAAGTAGAACCGAACACTGTACAACATGTTAGGGGATACCTTTGTTTAGATTGAAACTAACAAGACTAGAATCGAACACTGCACTCGATGTCGTTACATGTGATCCGATACAACATGTTAGGGGATACCTTTATCCTAAGAACCGAACACTGTACAACATGTTAGGGGATACCTTTGTTTAGATTGAAACTAACAAGACTAGAATCGAACACTGCACTCGATGTCGTTACATGTGATCCGATACAACATGTTAGGGGATACCTTTGTTTAGATTGAAACATAGCAAGCCTAGAATCGAACATTGTTTGATGTGTTCAGTACAACTTCAATGATTAACACACACTGTGCACATATCGCATAGCTAAAAACACACTGTGCACATATCGCATACCGAACACTTCAAATGATTTGCTTAGTACGAAAATAAAAAAATATATACCGCGTAGCTAACTCGTTCATCACACTGCTAAGACGCTTAGTAATTGTGAATACACTCATACGAAAATCAAGAAAGCACACTGCGTAGCCAACTCGCTCGGCTCACTCGCTTAGTATTTGCAACACTGATACACACACGGATAAGAATGTTCCGAGATACTTACATGTTTTTTAAGGGAGGGTGAAAGATCATAAATTATATGTACACATGTTGTCTCCTCCAAGTTGTAAGATGAAATAGACGCAGTACTGCGAGTTTCCGCTCTAGCTGGCGAACGGAAGTAGCATGATATCTCAGCGAAAATAATACGCGTGAGCTTGCAAGTCAGACACAATGATGGATACCGCGATTCAAATCCTGGTAACTTATGCCGTCGGGAAGGGTATCCGGCGAGCATCTAGCTGTAAATCCCCGATTCTCGACAGATTCTTAATCCCAGTTCTTTGACGTCAGGAAGGGCAACCGGTCGAAAACAATAGTGTATGATGTAAGAGGTTAGATACTACCAGTTTTGTGTCAGGAAGGACAACTAGTCTTAAAACAAAACAGATTCTTAATCCGAGTTCTTTGACGTCAGGAAGGGCAACCGGTCGAAAACTATAGTGTATGATGTAAGAGGCTAGATACTGCCAGTTTTGCGTCAGGAAGGGCAACTCAACAAATTCTTGCGATTTAAAATCCTAGTCAGGAAGGGCAGCCGGTCGTAAAACTATGGTGTGAGGCGGGGTGTGCAAAAAAGCCAGCATTAAGTAAGGGCTGTTGATAGGAGGCGTTAAACCATGTGCATGCTCCTTCACCAGGAGAAGCCTACATGCCGGTACCGTGCAGGTTCTTTCGATAGGAGTAGGCACTGTGTGTGCTTTTACCTCTCCGTACAATCATGATATTTTACGTTAGGAACTTACATAGGCTAAATGCTACACATTCCGTGGCAGAGCCGGGAATCGAACTCGGACCTCCGAGGGTAGCAGCTAATCACACTAACTACTGCACTACAGAGGAGGACTATTTCAGAATATTTTACAACCTTAATTGGTACTGTGTTTTAAGAGCTTACATGCTACTCAGCTGAGAAGACGTTCGCGAGTTACAAGCCGCTTATCAGCATGCAGTGTCCTCGTTCAAGGCCGAGCCGGAAGATACGTGTACAATTTCAGCTAACACACGCATTCCGCTGCTCGCTCTGCGCTGATACGACTTCATGGACAGTAGAACAAACCTATAGCCTACAGTATGCATGCCTCTCACCCAGTAGTCTCGGGTTCGATTCTCTTAGGAATAAAAATGTGTTTAAATCGCAAGAATTTGTTGAGTTGTCCTTCCTGACACAAAACTAGCAGTATCTAACCTCATACACTATAGTTTTCAACCGGTTGCCCTTCCTGACAACTCGGATTAAGAATCTGTTTTGTTTTAAGACTAGTTGTCCTTCCTGATGCAAAATTGGCAGTATCTAAGCTCTTACATCATACGCTATTGTTTTCGACCGGTTGCCCTTCCTGACAACTCGGATTTAGAATCTGTCGAGAATCGGAGGTTTTACAGCTAGATTTTAAATCGCAGTATCACGAACTATTGTTTTACTGCTGGATGCCCTTCCTGACTAAGATTTTAAATCGCAAGAATTTGTTTTAAGACTCAAGTCTTGTTATGTTTCTTTCGTAATCTGCAAGTCTAAACAAGCATATCGCTGCACACTCTTGCCTTCGCGATGCGTGTTCGATAATTGTTTTCAACCGGTTGCCCTTCCTGACGTCAAAGAACTCGGATTAAGAATCTGTCGAGAATCGGGGGTTTTACAGCTAGATTTTAAATCGCAGTATCACGAACTATTGTTTTACTGCTGGATGCCCTTCCTGACTAAGATTTTAAATCGCAAGAATTTGTTTTAAGACTCAAGTCTTGTTATGTTTCTTTCGTAATCTGCAAGTCTAAACAAGCATATCGCTGTACACTCTTGCCTTCACGATGCGTGTTCGATAATTGTATTCAACCGGTTGCCCTTCCTGACGTCAAAGAACTCGGATTAAGAATCTGTCGAGAATCGGGGGTTTCACTGCTAGATTTTAAATCGCAGTATCACGAACTATTGTTTTACTACCGGATGCCCTTCCTGACTAAGATTTTAAATCGCAAGAATTTGTTTCAAGACTCAAGTCTTGTTATGTTTCTTTCGTAATCTGCAAGTCTAAACAAGCATATCGCTGCACACTCTTGCCTTCGCGATGCGTGTTCGATAATTGTTTTCAACCGGTTGCCCTTCCTGACGTCAAAGAACTCGGATTAAGAATCTGTCGAGAATCGGGGGTTTTACAGCTAGATTTTAAATCGCAGTATCACGAACTATTGTTTTACTGCTGGATGCCCTTCCTGACTAAGATTTTAAATCGCAAGAATTTGTTTTAAGACTCAAGTCTTGTTATGTTTCTTTCGTAATCTGCAAGTCTAAACAAGCATATCGCTGTACACTCTTGCCTTCACGATGCGTATTCGATAATTGTTTTCAACCGGTTGCCCTTCCTGACGTCAAAGAACTCGGATTAAGAATCTGTCGAGAATCGGGGGTTTTACAGCTAGATTTTAAATCGCAGTATCACGAACTATTGTTTTACTGCCGGATGCCCTTCCCGACTAAGATTTTAAATCGCAAGAATTTGTTTTAAGACTCTAGTCTTGTTATGTTTCTTTCGTAATCTGCAAGTCTAAACAAGCATATCGCTGTACACTCTTGCCTTCACGATGCGTGTTCGATAATTGTTTTCAACTAGTTGCCCTTCCTGACGTCAAAGAACTCGGATTAAGAATCTGTCGAGAATCGGGGGATATACAGCTAGATGCACTTCTTAGATTTTAAATCACGAACTATTGTTTTACTGCCGGATGCCCTTCCTGACTAAGATTTTAAATCGCAAGAATTTGTTTTAAGACTCAAGTCTTGTTATGTTTCTTTCGTAATCTGCAAGTCTAAACAAGCATATCGCTGTACACTCTTGCCTTCGCGATGCGTATTCGATAATTGTTTTCAACTGGTTGCCCTTCCTGACGTCAAAGAACTCGGATTAAGAATCTGTCGAGAATCGGGGGTTTTACTGCTAGATTTTAAATCGCAGTATCACGAACTATTGTTTTACTGCTGGATGCCCTTCCTGACTAAGATTTTAAATCGCAAGAATTTGTTTTAAGACTCAAGTCTTGTTATGTTTCTTTCGTAATCTGCAAGTCTAAACAAGCATATCGCTGCACACTCTTGCCTTCACGATGCGTGTTCGATAATTGTTTTCAACCGGTTGCCCTTCCTGACGTCAAAGAAATCGGATTAAGAATCTGTCGAGAATCGGGGGATATACAGCTAGATTTTAAATCGCAGTATCACGAAATATTGTTTTACTGCTGGATGCCCTTCCTGACTAAGATTTTAAATCGCAAGAATTTGTTTTAAGACTCAAGTCTTGTTATGTTTCTTTCGTAATCTGCAAGTCTAAACAAGCATATCGCTGCACACTCTTGCCTTCGCGATGCGTGTTCGATAACTGTTTTCAACCGGTTGCCCTTCCTGACGTCAAAGAACTGGGATTAAGAATCTGTCGAGAATCGGGGATTTACAGCTAGATGCTCGCCGGATACCCTTCCCGACGGCATAAGTTACCAGGATTTGAATCGCGGTATCCATCATTGTGTCTGACTTGCAAGCTCACGCGTATTATTTTCGCTGAGATATCATGCTACTTCCGTTCGCCAGCTAGAGCGGAAACTCGCAGTACTGCGTCTATTTCATCTTACAACTTGGAGGAGACAACATGTGTACATATAATTTATGATCTTTCACCCTCCCTTAAAAAACATGTAAGTATCTCGGAACATTCTTATCCGTGTGTGTATCAGTGTTGCAAATACTAAGCGAGTGAGCCGAGCGAGTTGGCTACGCAGTGTGCTTTCTTGATTTTCGTATGAGTGTATTCACAATTACTAAGCGTCTTAGCAGTGTGATGAACGAGTTAGCTACGCGGTATATATTTTTTATTTTCGTACTAAGCAAATCATTTGAAGTGTTCGGTATGCGATATGTGCACAGTGTGTTTTTAGCTATGCGATATGTGCACAGTGTGTGTTAATCATTGAAGTTGTACTGAACACATCAAACAATGTTCGATTCTAGGCTTGCTATGTTTCAATCTAAACAAAGGTATCCCCTAACATGTTGTATCGGATCACATGTAACGACATCGAGTGCAGTGTTCGATTCTAGTCTTGTTAGTTTCAATCTAAACAAAGGTATCCCCTAACATGTTGTACAGTGTTCGGTTCTTAGGATAAAGGTATCCCCTAACATGTTGTATCGGATCACATGTAACGACATCGAGTGCAGTGTTCGATTCTAGTCTTGTTAGTTTCAATCTAAACAAAGGTATCCCCTAACATGTTGTACAGTGTTCGGTTCTACTTGTTTCGTGATCTGAACACATCAATCAATGTTCTGATTACATGTTGTATCGAGTGCAGTGTTCAATTCTAGTCTTGTTATGTTTCAAGCTGATCTTCTTAGAACAAAGGTATCCCCTAACATGTTGTACAGTGTTCGGTTCTACTTGTTTCGTGATCTGAACACATCAATCATTGTTCTGATCACATGTAACGACATCGAGTGCAGTGTTCAATTCTAGTCTTGTTATGTTTCAATCTGATCTTCTTAGAACAAAGGTATCCCCTAACATGTTGTACAGCGTTCGATTCTACTTATGTAGTGTTCTGAACACACCAGACAATGTTTTAATCACATGTTGAAGTTAACGACATCGAGTACAGTGTTCGATTCTACTTATTTTGTGTTCTGAACACATCAATCAATCAATGTGCAGTGTTCAATTCTAGTCTTGTTATGTTTCAATCTAAACAAAGGTATCCCCTAATACAGCGTTCGATTCTACTTATGTAGTGTTCTGAACACACCACACAATGTTTTAATCACATGTTGTATCGAGTACAGTGTTCTGAACACATCAATCAATGTTCTGATCACATGTTGTATCGAGTACTGGCTGTCTCATAAGGAGCTATGTATAGCCGCCATCTTGCATCCGCCATCTTGCGCAAGCATCCTTAGGGCGTCTCTAGTCATGGATCCTTAAGCCGCCTCATAAGAGCAACCACCATCTCGCGCAAGCATCCCTCATAAGGAGCCTTGTATAACCGCCATCTTGCGCAAGCATCCCAAGGGAGTCTATGTATAGCGATCATCTTGTATAAGCACCTTTAAGGAGTCATGTATAGTCACCATCTTGTGCAATTAGCGTCGAGAGAGGACTGATGTAGAATTTTTCTTTTTAAATTATCCGCCACCACATAGAGTGTAGCACTGAGGTTTGCGATGTAAGATGGTGGATGACAGCTGCGCGTAGCACGTAGAATTTGCCGCCACCACATAGATGGCAGCACGGTGCTCTCTTGATTAAAGATGGCGGATGACAGCTAACAGAACTTTTCAAATTGCCCGCTACTACAGAGAGCAGCACGGTGCTCTGTTCATTAAAAGATGGCGGATGACAGGTGATGAAATTGCCTGCATGATAGCAGCACCGTGCTCTATTGATTAAAGATGGTGGATGATAGCTGTCATAAAAAGCACGTGGCTTTGTTTACTAAACAAGAGCACATAGATTTTTTTCAAATTGCCGCCACCACATTTCAAAGGTATCTAGCTAAAGAGCGCAGCACTGAGGTTTGTGATGCAAGATGGCGGATGACAGCTGTCAGAAAAAAGCACGTGAGTTTGTTTCCAAACAAGAGCATGTAGAATTTGCCGCCACCACATAGAGGGCAGCACGGTGCTCTTATGATTAAAGATGGCTGCTGTCACGTGGAATTGCCTGCCACCACAAAAGAGGGTAGCACGGTGCTCAAAGATGGCTGCTATCAAAAAGCATTTTTCAAATTATCCGCCACCACATTTCAAAGGTAAGTAGCTAAAGAGGGCACCACTGTGCTCTATAGATTAAAGATGGTGGATGACAGCTGTCAAAAAGCACGTGGATTTGTTTATCTCGCGCTAGTAAGGTTAAGTTGGTAGCACTAAGGTTTAAGCCCGTTAAGATGGCAGCACTGCGGATGACAGCTGTGACGAATTTACATCTACTACGATAAAGAGGGCAGCACGGTGCTCTCTGTATTAAAGATGGCGGATGACAGCTGTCAAAAAAGCACGTGGCTATGTTTACCAAACAAGAGCACGTAGAATTTGCCGCCATCACATTTGAAACTAAAGAGGGCAGCACTATGATCTGTTGATTAAAGATGGCGGATGGTAGCTGTCGAAAAAGCACGTGAATTTGTTTCCAAACAAGAGCACGTGGAATTTTTCAATTTGCCGCCACCACATGTCAAAGGTATCTAGCTAAAAATGGCAGCACGGTGCTCTCTTGATTAAAGATGGCGGATGATAGGTAACAGAACTTTTCAAATTGCCCGCTACTACGTGCTTAAGGTAGTAGCCATAAAGAGGGCAGCACGGTGTTCTGTGGATTAAAGATGGCGGATGACAGGTGATGAAATTGCCCGCATGATAGTAGCACAGTGCTCTGTTGATTAAAGATGGCGGATGACAGCTGCACGTGGCTTTGTTTCCAAACAAGAGCACGTGGAATTTACCACCACCACATTTCAAACTAAAGAGGGCAGCACTGTGCTCTATAGATTAAAGATGGCAGATGACAGCTGTCAAAAAAGCACGTGAGTTTGTTTTCAAACAAGAGCACGTGGAATTTGCCGCCACCACATAGAGGGCAGCACTGTTCTCTCTGGATTAAAGATGGCTGCTTGTCGAAAAGCATTTTTCAAATTATCCGCCACCACATTTCAAAGGTAAGTAGCTAAAGAGGGCAGCACTGTGCTCTATAGATTAAACATGGCGGATGACAGCTATCAAAAAAGCACGCGGATTTGTTTATCTCGAGCTAGTGAGGTTAAGTTGGTAGCACTAAGGTTTAGGCCCGTCAAGATGGCAGCACTGCCGATGACAGGTGACGAAAGAGGGCAGCACGGTGCTCTGTAGTTTAAAGATGGCGGATGACAGCTGTCAAAAAAGCACGTGGCTGTCAAAAAGCACGTGGCTTTGTTTATCTCGCGCTAGTTAGGTTAAGTTGGTACTACTGAGGTTTAGGCCCATCAAGATGGTAGTACTGAGGTTTGCGATGCGTTGTTGTTGATGAGAGCTGTCAAAAAGCACGTGGCTTTGTTTACAAATCTGTCAAAAAGCACGTGGCTGTCAAAAAGCACGTGGCTTTGTTTACCTCATGCTAGTGAGGTTAAGTTGGCACTACTGAGGTTTAGGCCCGTCAAGATGGCAGTACTGAGGTTAGCGATGCGTTGTTGTCTGTCAAAAAGCACGTGGCTGTCAAAAAACACGTGGCTTTGTTTACCTCATGCTAGTTAGGTTAAGTTGGCACTAGTGAGGTTTAGGCCCGTCAAGATGGCAGCAGTGAGGTTAGCGTTGCGTTGTTGTCGATGACAGCTGTCAAAAAGCACGTGGCTTTGTTTACAAATTCAAATCTCCCGCCAAAATTCAAATTTCCCGCCAAAATTCAAATTTCCCGCGGGCGGCGGCGGAGGTGCCGCAGAACCCGCTTATTATACTACTGTAGTAGTAGTAGTAGTAGTAGTAGTAGTAGTAGCAGGTATGGCACTGTTTGCCAGGCCTGATCAAAGTCAGAATAGAGCTAACCCAGTACGAACAGTCCCCTATTGAACTGTTCTTGAAGAACGGATGTCAATATTTTAAAATGTCATCAAAGAGATACATAAGTTCCTTGTCCGTCTTAGAAACACGGCCGACTTGATGCGTCGCTCTAACTAGCTCAAGGAGCGCAGCTAGAGATCCAGTAGGCCGTGCTTAGAAACCATTCGTTTCCAACTTATCCCTTAGATGGCAGCACAAGCAGCATGTCGAATTTTGAATGCACGTTGACTGAAGAATACCATTTCAGATGGAATGCAGCCCAGTATTTGATGCGTTGTTCTGTTTAACGTCCCACGAACTATTCTAACGGTTTTCTGATGCACCGAGAAGCCAGCATTTTGTCTCTCAGCAGTTCTTCTACGTGCTGGTACACTTACCGACAGGAGGCCGACGTAATTTAAAACCTTCAAATAACACTGGATTACGATAGAATAAAATCCGCCATTTCGACTCAAAAAGTCGTGCTCTACCATCTCAGCTACTCAGTTCAGCCCATATTAATTCCAGGAAGCAAGTGAGATCAAAAAGAAAGCTAACCACTCCACCTCACTTAGTGCTGAGATAACGGAATACAGAAGCCACGTTGACCCTCCGCTCTTCAAGACTCTCTTCTAGGCTTTCCTTTGCTTTGTTAATTTATGATATATCTATAAAATTAGGGCTGTTCAGGAAAAGGAAGAGGATTTCACGAGAAGACTGCGGATGTTGCGTGATTTCCAAGATAAACCTGAACATCTTCAAATAGAACTTCACAAGTTCTACCACCGCATTTCGCAGTGTCAGCCTGCGGGTGCTGCGTCTCGTTAGGAGAAACGAGTAACGTAAAGACGGGCAAAGTTTCGCTGCGAGCTGAAAAAGAACACCGACACATTTTCACTCACAGCAGTCGCCTTCACCTCAGAGCTAGCGATATTCTCTTGCAATCGATTTGCCATTAACTTTACTACTTCACACCTTTCTGCATATCATGGACCTCTGTACAAACAATTAATTCCACTTGAAAACACCTGATGCTCTACTGTAGATAATAAAATTAACATAAGAAGACAATTACATCCATGACCATCTAAAATCTACGAGTTTTTAGCCTCGGCCGCAAGTGATTGTCAAGTCATTCTATGCCAAGCTTGTCCAACATCACTTCTGATGTTCTGAAGATCTCAATCTAATGATCACTCCAGATAAGTCTTGGTCTGCCTAGAGGTCCCTTTCCAACTATCCAATCAGAGCGTTATGGCATACAACATCATTACGTAGGATGTGTCTAAACTAACTCAAACATCTTCTCGACTGCATACGAGTTCATACGAGTAGATATGCCCTGATTCCTGCAGAGTCAAGAGTTATCAATTTCTTACAGAAGACTTAATTTTTTCTCACAGGTTTTCAAGTATATTTAGTGCTCAGCTGCTTTATTTTATTCAGAAAGCTATTTTCAGCACTATTGAGTATAGCTGTCCCAATGCAGATGCTGAGTTTTGTGTTCGTAATATCTTTGTCACTGCGAAGTAATATCAGTTCGCATTTACGAGTCTAATGTTAATTTCCTCTTCCTCTGAGTTGCAATCAGTTATTATAATACCAACATACTTGAAGTCCAAAACCTTATTAATTGAGAGCTTTTGTACCTTGAGTGCACTGGCTGGTGTTTTGCCTTTCCTGACGATGTATATAAATATTGTTTTCTCATTAACTATGAATCCTGAGCATTTAATTAACAGAGGCGCGCGGCTGAGCCTCCATCCGGGAGATAGTGGTTTTGAATCCCACTGTCAGGATCACTGAAAATGATTTTCCGTGGTTTCCCATTTTCACACCAGGCACATGCTGGGCCTTAATTAAGGCCACGGCCGCTTCCTTCCAAATCATAGGGCTTTCCTATCCCATCGTCGCCATAAGGGGCCTATCTGTGTCGGTGCGACGTAAAGCCACTAGAAAAAGAAATCCACTGTCGACACAAATGTTTGGTAATGGGTGTCGTACAGTTGGCTATATGGACGAGTCTTGCGTTCACACTTCTCACACAGCCCCTAACGGATGGAGCGACAATTCACTGCAGGCCTGTTTTAATTTTTTCTTGCAATTTGCTTTACGTCGCACCGACACAGATAGGTCTTACGGCGACAGTGGGATAGGAAAGGCCTAGGAGTAGGAAGGACGCGGTCGTGGCCTTAATTAAGGTACAGACCCAGCATTTCCCTGGTGTGAAAATGGGAAACGACGGAAAACCATCTTCAGGGTTGCCGACAGTGGGGTTCGAACCCACTACCTCCCAGATGCAAGCTCACAGCTGAGCGCCTCTAATCGCACGGCTAGTTCACTCGGTTAGGCCTGTTTAAAACTGTTTGGAAAGAAAACTGTATTATCAACATTCATGATCTGGCCAGAAAACCGGAGATTATCACAATGGCATGAATTTCAGAAATTATGAAAAGTGAATCAAGGAGACATCAACAGCTAAATAATACTCCTTATCACAATGCTTTTCCTTCCACCACATCACTCTCCCCCCGCCCCGACCCCACCCACCGTGCTATTAGCCTGCAGACATGCGAATGTTCTCGTCTATTTGCACGAAATGTAAATTATGAGGTTAATATTAAAAAAGTACAAACAGGTGTACGAAGCCTCTGAAACGTTGCCGGGATGATTCCCATCTAGTAGTTATTTATCAGCTCTTGGACTTAACATTCATCCCACCCCCACTTACATTCCCCTCATTTTTTACGGATCGACAAATTTCTGTATACAGGATGGTCGTAAACCACGTGAACTATGTATATGAACGGTAGAGGGTTGGTCACACTGATAGAGTCCGGAATATTAGGTGCTGGTAGGTTAGAATGCAAACTTACTTAAGCCAGTAACAAGTATACCCTACACTGTACAACGGTTACGCTATGAGATTTGCATAGATATTAGGGGTACAGCCTATAGAACTCCTTGAATTTATGCTACTCTTCCTACATTGTGGTACAACAGGTTGCATGACACTTCCTTGAAACCGAATTACTTTGCATTCAAACCTATTACCACCTACAAATCCGGGGTATACTGATAAGTAATTTGAAAAAATTACGTCGGTATCTCGCACCGTTGCCATTTTATCAGCTGCTGAAGTTAGCCAATCAGATCGCTTCGCGGGTGACATCAGATGGCGTTGCACGGCGGTGTGGCTATACCTGCACGTGGGTTATGACTGGCTTGTGATACCCAATAGAAGAAACTTCTCCAGGGGAGACACTTGAACAAGGATCATAGCAAGCACGCTACGGTAGCATTCGCTGAAACCCACGGTGGTTTAGTGTCTGATGCTCATTTCTCGGCATGGCTCTCAAGCCCGACCAATCCACGTGCAGATTTTTGCAACATCGCCTCGTAAATCCCATTTGAATTCGCCCGAGAAGAGATCTGATTGGTTAACTTCAGCAGCTGATAAAATGGCAACAACGTTAGATATCGGAGTACTTTTTTTTTTTTCAAATTACCTTTCAGTATGACCAACGATGTAACGCTTATATACTCTATTCACGTTGTTCCCGACCACCAAGATAAACCGAGTACAATATCAGGTTATAATTAAAAGAGTAGAGACAGATGTACAAAGCCTTTGAAACGTTCCCAGGATGACCTCCGTAATTTCTGGTACACCCTCTATAGGTACCGTGGAAATATGGAAGCTTCAAGCTAACATGTACATTTGTGCTCAGTTTGTCACAACTCTTCCATGCATCCCTAAATTAGGACCATCCTGTACATCCTGTTCCTGACTACAAGTTTCCTCTTTTTGCAATATCATGAGATATTTTTGCTGCGGAACATCTATCTCTGTCCACGACCGGCTGATACAACTGTCCACACGTGCCTCCTTCACCCCCTTTACATTTTTATGTAGTCCGCTGAGATGCCCGAGAAATGGAAATACAAGTGTCACTACCGAGACTAGATGGACGGTCGCTGGGACGCGCATCATTTATTCATGTCGCGGTGAATAAACCGCACGGCGCGATCCACATCTACCACCCGCCGGATGGGGCATTACTAGCTTTCCAGGCCACTGATTTCCAGACTTCGAGGCTAGGTGACTCCATTGATTACACTGAGAGAACGCATTTAAGAGAGGGACTGGATCAAAACGAGTTTGGAGTTTTATTTAACTGATAATCTTATGATAATACACCACGGGAACTATAGATTAAGACTGAACCAAGGTGAAAAGTTTCTATCACACTAAACTCATCCGCCATGATGAACTCTAATGGTTTACTCCTGCAGATTACATCGAGGTATTTGAATAATAAAATAATGTTCTTGGCTTTACGTCCCGCTAACTAGTTTTACGGTTTTCGAAGACGCCGAGGTGCCGGAATTTAGTTCTTCAGGAGTTTTTACGTACCGTTAAATTTACCGACACCAGGCTGAGGTATTTGAGCACCTTCAAATACCACAGGACTAAGCCATGATGGGATCAGAAGGCCAGCGCCTAAACCGTCTGAGCCACGCAGCCTGGAGACATTTCTTAAATTATTGTGTATATAGTCAAAATCTTCTATCAATCAATCAATCAATCAATCAATCAGCCAGTCAGTCAGTCACTACTGATCGGCATTTAGGGCAGTCGCTCAGGTGGCAGATTCCCTATCTGCCGTTTTCCTAGCCTTTTCTTAAATGATCGCAAAGAAATTGGCAATTTATTGAACATCTCCCTTAGTAAGTTATTCCACTCCCTAACTCCCCTACCTACAAACGAATATTCGCCCCAAATTGTCCTCTTGAATTCCAGCTTCATCTTCATATTGTGATCTTTCGTACTTTTAAAGACATCACTCAAACATATTCGTCTACTGATGTCATTCCACGCCATCTCTCTACTGACAGCTCGAAACATACCACTTAGTCGAGCAACTCGTCTCCATTCTCCCAAGTCTTCCCAGCTCGAACTTTTCAACATTTTTGTAACGCTATTTTGCCGGAAATCACCCAGAACAAACCGAGCTGCTTTTCTTCGGATTTTTTCCAGTTCATGAATCAAGTAATCCTAGTGAGGGTCCCACACACTGAAACCATACTCTAGTTGGGGTCCTACCAAACACTTATATGGAGTCCGATGACCTTCGATGTTGGGCCCCTTTAAACAACAAGCATCATCATCATCAAGACTTATATGCCCTCTCCTTTACATCCTTACTACATCCCCTAAATACCCTCGTAACCATGTGCAGAGAACTGTACCCTTTATTTACAATCCCATTTATGCGATTACCCCAATGTAGATCTTTCCTTATATTAACACCTAGGTACTTACAATGATTCCCATAAGGAACATTCATCCCATCTACACAGTAATTAAAACTGAGAGGACTTTTCCTATTTGTTAAACTCACAACCTGACTTTTAACCCCATTTATCCTACTGTTCATCTCACAACATTATAGAGGTCACTTTGCAGTTTCTCACAATCTTGTAACTTATTTATTACTCTGAACATAATAGCATCGTCTGCGAAAAGCCTTATCTCTGATTCCACTTCTTTACACATATCATTGATATATATAAGAAAACATAAAGGTCCAATAATAATGCATTGAGGAATTCCCCTCGTAATTATTACAGGGAGAGATAAAGCTTCGCCTACTCTAATTCTCTGAGTTCTATCTTTTAGAAACATAGCTCCCATTCAGTCACTCTTTTGTCAAGTCCAATTGCATTCATTTTTGCCAGTAGTCTCCCATGATCTACCCTATCAAATGCCTTGGATACGTCAATCGCGATACAGTCCATTTGGCCTCCTGAATCCAGGATATCTGCTATATCTTGCTGGAATCCTACAAGTTGAGCTTCAGTGGAATAAAATTTCCTAAACCCAAACTGCCTTCTATCAAACCAGTTATTAATTTCGCCAACAAGTGTAATATAATCAGAAAGAATGCTTTCCCAAAGCTTACATGCAATGCATGTCAAACTGACTGGCCTGTAATTTTCAGCTTTATTTCTATCACCCTTTCCTTTATCACACACAGAATAAGAAGGACCCCGGACGGAAAACACGCGAATATTTAACAATTGTGACAACAATGACGGAAATACAGTTCTAGCACAGTGTAATTCCTGTTTTGACCACTACATGCACCTGAAAGAAGTATCACATGACAAAAAAAGCTGCATACAGTGTTATCACCCTGTCTTTTTTTTTCTTCCTCATTAAAATGGACATACACGAACTGTCAGTATTGTGAACCTACAAGTTGAATACAAAACGCCGTCACCAATAGAAGTGATCTGTGACAGGCAACTCTAACACGAGGTTTTCTTCGTTGGGCTTTTATAGATTCCTCTTTTAATATTGCATGTTTGATAGCTAGACCCGAAGTTTTTTTAGGCTACTTTTATTACCACATGTTGCACACATCCTTTCGTAGTAATATAAATGAAGCTCCTTGAAATACGTATACTCTGTATGTTACTGGCTCGTCGATCACCCCGCTTATGGTGCAATAGTAATCGCAGAATCTTTATAGAGTGTGACCAGAGTGTGATTGTCGAAGTACTTCAGTTTGTGTCTTTACTGGCGTAGTGGGATCCTTATTGTGGCAACAATGCACTAAGGGTGTGTATGTTCAATCTTCAGCCTGAAGGCTGGTTGGATCCCCAACAGCTCCACCATTAGCTGGCATAGATGGCCTAGGCATCACTGAAGAGGCGTACTAGGTAAATTGGGAGTGATATAGTTTCCGGTTGCTTTCCTCACCGAGCTAGAAGTTGCTATTACATACCAGTCTGCCAAGCCCACTGAAATGCATGCACCAACCGACCCTATGAGCAACATTTTCACACCATTCATAGCAGGGATTGGCTGCATAAAGAATAGCACTAATAGCATCACTCATACCTCGGTCACTTTCATTTTGTCAAAAACCAAGGATGAGACTGAGACAGATCAAAGAAAGTAACAAAATTGTTTTAGCCCATTCCAGAAGACATGGTGCAGTATAAACACTAGCTCTCACCAGCAAAGGCATTCCTGCACTGTATCAGACACATTATTGTAGTATTCTTTTCTGCAGCACGCATGTACACCAACATAATTAATTTCACCTACACGTGCTCCATTCGTAAAATCGTTTTATCCATATTCCGAAGTCCCCGAGACGTTTCTCTTCCATTGTGGTGGAGCTGCACTTGGTTCTCGGCCTTTTCTCTTCTTGTTCTCTAAATTCACAGTCTTTGTTATCGCTCGGGTCATTTTAGAAAAAGTAATAACATCAACTAAGAACGCAAATTCAGAATTCAGTAGACGAATAAGTTTGGATGGTGTCTTTAAAAGTAGGAAAGATTACAATATGAAGATAAAATTGGAATTCAAGAGGACAAATTGGGGCAAATATTCGTTTGTAGGAAGGGGAGTTAGGGATTGGAATAACTTACCAAGGGAGATGTTCAATAAATTTCCAATTTCTTCACAATCATTTAAGAAAAGGCTAGGGAAAACACAGATAGGGAATCTGCCAAGGATCATATAAGAGAAATAGATCCGTCACTCCAGTATAATAAAGTTCACTGAGAAAACAGGTCATGGAAGCTATAGTGGCCCCTGTTTCTCCGCCAACATAAGGAAATAAATACCTCATAATAAAATTGATAATAACAGGTGTAACTTTGTTAAAATTTTAATTTTGATAGAGATAATGATTGCATTTCGGTAGGAAAGTTGCATCTAAAGCTTCTCTCGTGTCTTTTACTTGAAAAGTAAATTGCAGTTACCGTATTTGTATGTTGGCAATCCTGTTATAACGCTAGCTTGTATCGTTGTTTCACCATTCGCATTTTAATGTAAATTTACATCTATTAAATAATAAATGCAACACTGATTACTGAAAATGTTAATGCAATTCATATAAAACCCCAAAACGCCCATACTTGCCTAAATCACGATCTAACATAACCTCATTCTTTCGCTCGTTCGATCGTTGAACCCTTCCCACGACTTTTATGAATGGGAATGGAAAACAGGAGAAGGAAAGGAAGAAGTAAAACACAGCATAATGCACACAGTTCATATTTTGAATTTATTTATTCCAAACAAGAGGTAAGAAGAACAATCACACACACGTTTGCTCGCAACAGCTAGGTAGTTCAATGTGAAGTAAGTTCATGATCATAATACTATTTCTTCACTCTAAGAACGCGTATAATTATAATTTCACTCCATACTCTCAAAAAACTGGACCAAAAATCTCGTTCAATGCCAAAGAATCTCGACAAATGTGCGTCTAACAAGCACTATTACTTACCGTACGACCAAGTTCCCTTCGCGCGCACCGATAACGGTGTTGTGTTTTGAATTTGCTGTGCGCGCCACTGAATGTGTAATGTCAACCACTGCCTTCTAAATTAACCCTCTAAAAGGGAATTTTAGTTTTCACTAGTTGGCGGAGATTAAGGGGCCCATCTCGGAACTGCTTGGGTCGCTCCCTATGAAGTATCACTCCCCTGGAATCTGTCACCTGGGCGACTGCCCTAAATGCAGATCAGTAGTGACTGATATAGGACCTCATGCCTCAATTAATGTCATCTGGTGAAACTTTGCAGAAGTTCTGTCGTCATGCCACAGCCGACTGGATCCCTCGCTCCGCTAGCTAGGGCGACGCATCAAGTCGGCCGTGGTCATGCTCGAATATCACTGTCTGCAATCCATTGCACCACAGATGAGTATTTTTGTTTGTACAATAACTAGGCTAGTGCAATCGTATTGATTGTATATACGTGCGCATACTGTAATATCAAAATTAGTTCACTTGGCTTGTTATTTCAGAGAGCCGCTCTATTGACCAGCGTGACAAGTCATCTCCGTACAGGCTATGAAGGCCCTTGTAGGGGTGGAAGGTAAAGGCTTCCACTATCCGTAACCTCGGCACATGATAGGGTAGAGTGGTTAGCTCTAGGCCCGGCCGCCTTTGCCCCCAGGAATTAACCTGCTACTCACTTTTGATGTAGGCTGAGTGAACCTCAGGGCCATGTGCACCTCCGGAAGTGGAAATCACGTTTCTTAAATGTTACGACTTCCTACGGGGATGATCAACGAGACATAAGACCATTATTATTATTATTATTCATATTATTATTATTATTATTATTATTATTATTATTATTATCATTATTATTATCAGGATTAGGATTTTAGGTTCAATTTTCAGATAAAAAAGAAGGGAAAAGGTGCTCAAATAAGGTAAAAAAGAGACAAAATGTTACTGGTCTATTCAACTAATTCAACGATTTCTCTTTCCTCTATTCTAGTTTATTGAATTACAAACATCAACTTACCAATCATCAAACGAAAGAAAAAACATGAAGATTTGTACTTCAAGACATTAATCATATCTACGTTTTTAAAAGAAGTATTTAGAAGGTAGAATATATTTGTAGATGCTAAAGCTTCTTTCAACTTCCTCAGAGACTAGTGGGGCAAACATTGTATTCACTTGGAATGGCAACTCTACAGATGTGGCGAACTCCTCGATGTCTGGATTCTTCTGAAGACTAGGCTCAAGTTTGTCTCTGGCAAATCCATCTAATTGCTCCCTCACGGAAGTAAAAATATCCTATTGTTTTTCCTTCCCAGACTTTGTTCTTCTAATCGTTTAATAACTGCAGTCAAGTACTTGTAACTATGGAAACAATATAGTTCTGTCTGCAAATCATGTATTTTCTCCGGTAACGGAAGTTGCTGTGCCTTGGAAATAGCACCTGAGTCGGGTGGATACAAAGAAAGCACAAACTCTCTAATTTTGTCAAAATGCTTACACAGCATAGCAGCACACTTAATCCGCTATCCCCAGCGAGTAATAACCGGAAAATTTGGAAGGGGCAGGCCAGTAGTTTCCCCGTGGGAAACAACGACTAGGAGCTTTCAGTAGAATCTTCTTCAGGGTAGAGATGAATTGATTTGCGATATCGTATTCGTTTCTCATGGATTCACAAACCCTGTGAAGGGCATGAACCAAACACGTCACATGCTTCAACTTAGGAAATAGAGGTTTCAATTGGCTAACAGCTGAAACCATGTATGAAGCTTGGTCCGTAACCACAAGAAAAAGTATGTCAAACTCGATACCAGTAGGCCAGAGTTTTGGCAGAAGTCCATAACTGATTGCATTACTGCACTGGCATTGGCTTTCTGCAGCTCATACATATTTGACAACATGGGCTTAACGTTCTCCCCTGCTAAAGGAAAAACTAAAATGTTCAAAATATATCGTTCCATTAAGTCTATGGTTTCATCCACAATGATTCCCACATCACAGACACTTTCTCCTTACTTCTTTGTATGGTTTCTTGGTAAACAGGCTCCATGTAGATTTTTCTTAAAGTACTCTAAGCTGGAATTGACATCTTTGTGTATTTTTCAAGAAATCCCTTAAAGGCTGGATGGTTCACCTTATTGAGTGGAATTCCTGCTTGTGTAAGAGCTGCACACAAATCAATGTTTAATTCCTTCAAATTTTGGCTTTTTGAAGAACTCTGTTGAAACGCATTTCGTAATAGAGGTTGCCGAGATTTATTTGCTTGAAGAGTTTTATTCATTTGATGCTTAGAGCTGGAAATGTGTTGTTTGATGCAATCTCGCTGGTGTTTTTCATCTAACAGAATTCTTAAATCACAAATAGTACATCGCATAACAGTTCTATCACTGTCTATGAAATCTTGTTTGAATTCCTGAGCCAGAACAATAAATCGAGCACTGGACACCTTTGTCATGGTAAATTTTAGTAGTACACTCGTTTAGTAATGTAACAAAATGTTAACACCAGTTCACTTGCTAACTCAATGCGACTATCACACAACTCACTCTTGCGCTCACTCGCTCACTTGCTGTCCACACACTCTTATATCACAGCAACAGTTACCCGAATGTTCTCGTTCATGCTGGAACTGCAGTCTCAGTGATTTCTATCAGCTTCGAGTAGAACATAATCTCAATTCTCGGAACTACGCGGGTGCGGTTGCTGACATCTCTGCGCCACCAGTCTCCTCCTCCATGCGAACAGATGACGTCTCTTGCAGTAACAAACTAACATTGACAAACAGCAGGCTACTGATTCTGGTGGGAGAGAATCACTCATTGTCAATTGCATTATAGCGGTAAAGCGAGAGAAAGAGGTTTTGTCAAACACCACAATTATTTTCCATTGTTGCAGGCGTGTCAGCTCCCGCATGGTGTTTACTGAAAAGAGTAGGCTTACTATTCACACGTACACAGCAAGCTGAGGAGACGTTAATTGAAAGTTAAATATTTTTTATTGATTAGAAATCTTATAAAATAAATTGAAATTTATTAAACTTGAAAGAAAAAAGGGAAAAAGGGGAATTATGGGCATGGTTGGAGGTAAAAGGGATAAAGGTCCCAAAGAAAAGGGAGAAAGGTGCGTGTAAATGGCTCTTTTCGCAACTAGAAACAAAATTTCACACTGTGATATCCTTCCGAACAGCTTTAATTTACCCTAACAAAAGAAGTGCGCACTTCAAATTCCTAACCCTGATTATTATTATTATTATTATTATTATTATTATTATTATTATTATTATTATTATTATTATTATTATTATTATTATTAAAGGTTCTAATAAAAAGCACACTGTATTTAAAGATAAAATTTGACTATTCTTATTCTGGTAGGCTCGTCAAAGTCGTCTTCTGTTCGGTAGTCATACGTTGCGTTGACCAACGACACGTGCCCCTTCCATTCAAAGTACAATAGTCTACTGTTATGTGATTCAAATGTATTTATTCATTCCTTCTATAAGTGTAAGACTTTCCATTGTCACGGGTCGATCTCCTCTATATAGGGACCCCTGTGGCTACGGACATGGAATGCATCTACTGTATCCTCTACCTGTCGTCAAAATGGCGCCTAAAGGGGTAAGTCTGCGAAGACTCTCGAGTCTGTAATTGCTTCCACTTACAGTACTTAAGCTAGGTTCATGTTCATACTTTCTACTCGACCTCCATTGATCACTCATTCTCCTTCGACCCTGACGGCTTAGGTTTGCGCTCCCTAGAGTGCCTTTCACTTCCACGTCCTTCGTGGCCCTTCTCTTTCTTCAGAGTGATGCATGCTGAGTTTGGAAACAGTTTAAGGAGACAAATGTTTGCTGATCAATAACGAACGGGACGCCCACGCAAAACAACTCGCTGGGAGGATCGATATTTGTAGTTATCAATCGTGCAAAAGTAAACCTGAGTAAAGAATTTAGCAAAGTCTCCAATCCTTGCCTTACCTGACCAACGGTCTCACAAATTTCGGACGTGATGCTGGTAAATAACAAGCAGTAAGAGTATTGAGTTGAAGCCGATATCCGCCATGTTATTAGTCCATTGCCAAGGCTTGCAATGAAGCTGTGAGCTTGCATTCGGGAAATAGTGGGTTCGAATCCCACTGTCTGCAGCCCTGAAGGTGATTATCCGTGGTTTCAAATTTTCACACCAGCCAAATGCTGGGGCTGAGTTTTTATTAAGGCCACGGCCGCTACCTTCCCAATTCTATCACTTTCCCATTCTTGCGCCGTCGAAAACCTTAGATGTGTTAATCTACCAGCAAAAAAAAGAAAAATCCTTAATATATAACAGCAGAAAAGGCAAGACTGCAAATACCCTTTGAGAAAAATAAGTACATGAAAATAGATCTCAAAGAACCAACATGGGCAATGAAGACTAGGCATGGCTGCATAAAGAGAGTCCACAAATTCAAATATCTAGGAGAAAGTCTTACTCCTAACAACAACGAGAAACCAGTTATCCAAGAAAGAGCAAAGAAGATGAAGATTGCATTCAGACCAAGCCAGGAAACGTGCAAGTCCAAATCCCTCTCGTTTCAAGCCAAACTCAGACACTATAACACCGTAGTGAAGCCTGAATGCCTCTATGCAGCATACACAATTGTCAGAAAGGGGATTGTCGAAATAGGAAAGAAAGAGCACAAATTTCTGAAGAAAATTCTGGGACCCAAGAAAGCAACAGGAAACGATTTTACCTTCCGTTTGAGATCAAATCAAGAGTTGTATAAAAATGCGAGAACATTTCAACCTCGATTTAAAAAAGGGTGACTGACTTTCTATGGACACCTGAGAAGAATGGAACCGGAACGCCTAGCAAAATGGCCGTAACTTGGAAGTGTAACTTACTTTTTGATTCACCCCGGTATGTTGGTCTTCAGTATTTCCATGGGTATAGGTAATAGTGTAAGGAGAACTTACAAGCAGCTGCTACAGTGTACACTCTGCTCCTTTACCTACCTGAGATGGAGCTCTGCTCATTGAACCGAATTGTGCTCGTATTTACTCTAGTTCGTTCGCAAGGGTTAGAATAGTTTTAAAAGAATCTCTACGCTGACGTTGGGCAAGTTTCAATATTTCAACTTTGTGAATAGAGAAGGCGAGAATGGCAGTCACAGAGGACTGACACTGCGAATACAAAATACATTATATGGGAGGGGTGGGGGGAGGCAGCCCCTACGATTATCGCACGGGATGGCAAAACTAGGGCCATCGCTGGTCAACAGAACCGTGATACATTGTTAGAAAGAAGGATCCTCTACAGTAGTGGTATTCAAAGTGTGGCTCGTCTGAAGGGTACACAAATTTATCGTAGCTCGTAACTTGTTTCCGGTGAGCAGTTGAGAACAGAGTTGAGCCAGCTCATTTTCAATAAAAATTTGTTTTTATTTAGTGTCTTTGTCTACCACTACAGAGTCCCCTTTCTGAAATACTAATCGTCTAGGTATGTAAAGTTACTCTCTTTAAATATTTTGTTTCGAAATTCACTAATTCACTTGAACTTTTCGTCAGTAAGTGTATATAGCACAATAATAATTATTGCATAAATAATAATACTCGTATATATATCGTTGCTAATTGATGAAAATTCACGAGAAAACCAAATTTCTCCATCTGCCTTGTGAAGGCTTGCCGCCTTACCTGTGAAGGGAACATGAGACTCCAATGGTTGAATAATTGGGCTATAATGAATCACTGAAAATGGCAGGAATAGTTGTTCGGTCATTGATCGCCGCTCAGTTTTTGGCTTCTGTAAAGTTGTCTCCGAAGGAGGTACGAGTTTTCCTTTGCCCAGCGATGATATATACAATACATTATTGGGGAACAAGATTGTTGCGGCTTAGCTGCTTGCCTGTCATCCCGGCGACCGCGGTCTGACTCCCGGTTTTGCTGGGGAGGATTTTCACTTGAAAATCCCGTGGTGTTAGAAAGGGTATGCGACCTTAAAACCCCGGCGATAACTCATGCCTCAGGGCGTGCAGAAACCCTGCGCAAGCAGAATAAGCTGCGGAAGGATTATTGTTATAGTTATTATTACTTGGCATCCAGCAACAATAATTTATTTCTTGTATAATCGCAATATACTCTTACTTCGGGGGTACGAAGATAAAACAATTGGATTTTGGGGGTACGCCAACCAAAAAGTTTGAATACCACAGCTATGAACTGTAGACTCCAGAACCACGACATCTCGTTTAAAAGTAGGATTCCCTAGAGCACTTTATTTTGAACTATGCTAATAAATTAAAAAGTAGGTTTTCCACAGCACTTTAATTTGGACTACAGGACCCTGATGAATTGTTTAAACACAGTTTTTCTAGCTGATTGTATTATGGACAACAGGACCTTGACTAATCGTTAAAATATGGGTTTCTCAACAACAATGTATGGTGGCCATTAGTATCCTAACGACTATTTTCAGCGCAGGTTTTCTTACATCATTGTATCATGAATTACACGACCCCCCAAAAAAGTTAAAGAAATAATGGAATGTAACCCATTACAACTTTCAAATTTTGATACAAAATAATCGAAGGCTATTATATACGAAGTAATACATGCAGCAAGCATAACACACTGATGTCCTCATGTATGGATTCCATGAATGAAAGGAATGGTAAAAGTAACTTGAGGCGAGCACGTCTTACTTTTGAAACAGCTGCTCGAGACATTCGCTCGGTGAGAAGAAAGCAAGTGTCAAGTAACTAGTGTGTGTGTAGCATGCTCCTTCTCCATTCCACATAAGTGGCCCATTTCACTGACACCCTCTCCATTTCTTTTATCTTCTCTTCACCAAGTCAGCATTGTCTGTTTTAGGGAGCATATTCTCCCTCTTATATTCCACATTCTGAATTCTTTCTCTCAGATTCACCTGAAAAATATCCAGAAGAGATTTCAATAACCGTTTTGTATTCAGTCCAACAGCACAGCTGTTCCCAATGGGATTCTTTGTATGTATTGCTAGCACTGTTTTATATTCTGTCTGTTGAGAATATCATTTCTGGCTCTCACCAGTTCTCAGAATTGTATTACTGCACCATATTTATTCACGAAATACAGACCTGTAAAACTTGGGGCTGATTTACTTACATTACGAAAGATGTCGAGCAGATATGAGTTCAGTGAACTGGTCAGGAAATACTTTTACGACATACATACATACATACATACATACATACATAAGCAAACCACACACAAAATTAGTTACCCCTGGAGCAGTTTTTACAAACTTAATTTAGTACCGTGTAACTCCGCCTCTGGACTTGATAACCGCCTGTATTCGGTTAGGAAGTGAGTCCACAAGGTTGTGCAGGTACGTCACATCCAGGTTAAGCAACCCGCTGAGGATTTGATCGCGTAATTCCACCAAAGTGCGGGAATGCTGATGTTTGCGTTTTACCCGCTGTTCTAACATGTCCCACATTTTTTTCAATGGGGTTCAAATCAGGCTATTTTTTCAGGCCAATCGAGATGTAATAGAGTGGGGGAGTGTTCATAATACCAATCACATGTGCGTCCAGCCCGACGAACTTTTCTGTTGTCATCTTCAATATTCGGGCTATCATTAGCATACTCATCATGTAGATGTTGCCTGAAAGGCAACACCTGATCATCCAGAATGTTTAAATAAACATGCTGCTTCATATTAGCGGTCACCTCAGTGAGTGGGCCCAATCCATGATACGCAAAACACCCCCAAAACATCACAGACTCGCCTCTGGCTTGAACCTGACCTTGCACACATCCAGGATGAAATGATTCATTTGACCTTCCGTGCACTCGACGAGGTGCTTCATTGGGAAAAAGGCGAAAACGTGATTCGTCAGACCACATTACGTTCCGCCAGTCAGCTAGTGCCCATGTTCGATGATTTGTAGTCCAAAGAAAACGCGCATTTTTATGTGCCTGTGAGAGCAATGGCCTCTTGCGAGGTGACCGACTTCAAATGTTCATTGCAAGCAGTCCCCGCCACAATGTTCTCTCGCTGACAGGTTGGGATGGACCTTTAATAACTGACTGCAGCAATTCTGTCCCGTTTGGAAGCGATTTTGAGTCACAAGCTTTTGAAACGCGTAACCGGTCCCTCTCAGTCAGAATCCTTTTCCGGCCACAATTCTAACGTCGTGTTTCGTGGCCACGTGTAGTATACTACTGCTTGTAGACACGTTGAACAGTCCACTGCTAAACAGCAAAATATTCAAGAAATTCACACACCGTATGGCCACGGGCACGACCAAACACGATTGCCTCTGTCACATTCTTACATCCACACATGTTGACGTATACTGTCCGCTTGGAACGTCAATGTCTTACTGATCACTCCTGCCTTATGCTCATGTAGAGACAGTGAGTGTGCGGTTGACCACGGGACTCGTTCGCTGCGCCATCTGTACAGGCTTAACGATCCTTCAGTGCGTGCGCACTAGGGTGACTAAACTCTGGAAGTTCGAACACCTATCAAAATAAAATTCTGGATGAAGAACTACCTTAATGCCCCACCCCACCCTCCACCAAACTTTATTGTAGACTGTTATACCTTTCAGGTTCAGTCTCAAAGCCTCTGCGAATTAAATAAAAGCCTTCATAATCCTCTATTAGCAACTATCTCGAGGCCTCGTTAATTTTCACACCTCTAACAATTTACCCTTGAGGGGTCGTGAACGATCTTTGCAACTGAGGGCGTGTGTCCATAAAGTTTTCAACTACTATACCCGTAACATTGAAAGATGCGTTTTGACAGACAGTGTTGGAGGAAGGAGTATTGCACGAACCATTGTACGGTGTTGGCACATTCCTGCATTCCTTCTTCCTTCTCTTCACTTCCGGTTCACCTGTTCGATCATTCAGCCCACAGTATTCTGTTATACGTAACTATGAAGCGAGAAGTTTCGCAACTCCAAGCAACTCGATCCGGCCAGCAGGCTTATCTCCATGGCAAACCGCAGTGGGTCCGCCCACGTTTCCATAGCAACCATACCGCCTACTCCCTTCTCCCCACCCTCCCTCTAAGAACTGTCAAAACGTATCTTTCAGTATTATGACTATACTTACGGGAGTTTCATATTACCTGCCTATGCCTTCCAAAGAACTTGTACACCGTCTGTAGCGCCCATTGATATAAGTTGATCTTGCATTGTTTTAGCTCCAGATGCAATTGTGTTTCTACATGATAGACTCGACCTTGCAATCATGTTGTTATTGAATGTCGAACCCTGCCCCGTATGAAGTGCTATTAATCATCATTGCCTGATGTTGAATATATCGCGCTGATCACCGGGAGCTGGCAAGTTACTTCAATTGATCTACTCATCTTCAGCTTCAGTACGACTATGGATCTTCATGTGTGTTCGATTGTGTTAAGACTTTGTGCCTAACAGTGTATACAAGCTAGCTCATTTAACCGTTCTCCGCTTTTCATAAACATTATAAGACTTTGCCTAACACTGCGTGTGCCATACTGCCGCTCAGAAAATTACGCACCGTTACTGTTAAGTGACTTACATTTTACTTCTTCTGAATTTTACAGTGTCTGCCCCCGTCATTTTTATATCGCCTCTTCTACTGATCCGGAGTGAACTTGATCTTTTATTTTTCCTATGCATTGTTTTTCATGTTTTAATCGGCTGATGATGGCCTGGACTAGGGTCGAAACCGGTACCACTTCTACTTATTATTAAATAAGAATGTAATCACTGCATTTCTTATTCTTTGGTATTGAATAGGTTGAACCTCTTTATTTATTATTTCAGTTTTAACTGTCATCACAGCTAGTTTTTACGACCGGATTCACTTCCCGGCGTCAACCTCATCAGAGAAGTTAATGAAGTAAACCAAACCAAACCCCATGGCACTACAGCACTTGAAGGGCCTTGGCCTACCAAGTGACCGCTGCTCAGCCCGAGGGCCTGCAGATTACGGGTGTCGTATGGTCAGCACAACAAATCCCCTCGGCCGTTATTGTTGGCTTTCTAGATCGAGGCCGCTATCTCACCGTCAGATAGCTCCTCAATTATAATCACGTAGGCTGAGTGGACCTCGAACCAGCCCTCAGCTCCAGGTAAAAATCCATGACCTGGCCGGAAATCGAACCCGGGGTCTCCGGGTAAGAGGCAAGCACGCTACCCCCACACCACGGGGCCGGCGAGAAGTTAATGAGATGGCATAAATTACGTGATACATGACAGTGAAACACGGTGCCGTTACATAGCCTACTCTTGTCGACTAATACCAAGGAGTCTGATCAAGGCTTATCGTCTCATCCGAAGGAAGAATCACCATCAACAGCGCCATATGGCCTCCCTCCATATGAACATTGCGGAGAGGTTTTGGAATCTGCAGACTTTTGACACGCAATCTAGTGATTAGGAATTGTATACCACCAGCTCTCCTAGCCTGTCGGCCAACATTCTGATGGTGAAAATGTTTTCGACCAACGGGACTCGAACCGACTAACCATTGTACCAGATCATTTATAGACTTGATGCCTTAGCGATCATGACCACCAAGCGGACCTGCAGTGTTGTTATTCAGTAAGCCTTTTTCTTGCAGAGTGCATGTCTTTTCGAGGTGGTGGAACTTTTTAGCTAACCATTGTTAGCCTAAAAGTAATCGCTGAAGGAGAGAAATAAGTCCTTATATTATAAATGCAAGTGGCGAGAATGGGCTAAAACGTCCAACTTGCATTTCTTAAGGCCACCACACACATGAAGCTAAAGGTATGCTACGCAGCCCGACCAAAAAAAAAAAGTCGCTCCAATGAAATTACATGGAATGGCACACAAAAGACTGCTATGCTAAGCAACGCTAACCTAAGCAATGCCCAGCGATTTTCATAGCTATAGCTGGCTTCGCGCATGCGCACAGTCACCTTTTTGGCCCGGCATCTAGCAAGTCGTTGTTTCATGTGTGTGGCTTTCGTGAATTACCTCAATACAGTAGCTATATTATTGCTCAATTGTTTCTGTGTTTGTTAATTGTTATAGAAGGCAGACGAAAGGAAGAAAGACTGACTGAAGAGGTACAAAAATACACATAACTGTTGGCAAGAACAACATGAAATTCTATAAATTGATTGTACGTATCATTAATTACTTGCACATGCATTTTTACCCTACACTCTATAATTTGGGTACTTCATATCCATTTTTAATAGAAAGAAGTTCATGAAAATGTTCATGATTTAGACGAAAGTAATTTTTTTATTCTTGTTTGAGTCAAATGATGGAATTTACCATGAATTATTCTCCTTCCAATTTTACACATTCTTCTCTTCTTTCTCTTTCTTCATTTTCCACGACAGAGGCCAATAAAAATGCCTCCTCTTCAATTAATCCGCTGCCTAGCATTGTTTAACTGAGTTTTTTGTGATATAGCACAACATAGCTTAGCAATGCTTAACAAACATCAGCTTAATTTATTTATTTGTAATATAGCACAACATAGCTTGGCATTCCTTGGCATAGTTTAGCTTAGCTTTATTTTTTGGCATTGCTTTGTATAGGTTAGCTTGGCTTTTTTTATTTGTGATATAGCACAACATAGCTTGGAATCGCTTTGCATAGTTTAGCTAAGCTTAGCTATTTTGTGATATAGCACAGCTTAGCTTGGCATCGCTTTGCATAGTTTAGCTAAACTTAGCTTTTTATTTGTATTGTAGCACAACATACCTTGGCATCGCTTGGCATAATTTAGGTTACCTTAGCTTTTTGTGATATAGCACAACATAGCTTGGCATTGCTTAGCATAGCGTAGCTTGTCTTAACTTTCTGTGTGTGGTGGTCTTTAGTCTCTCTCAAACTCATGTAGCTGATCAAATATTTTTTACCATCAGTACAAGCTGCATGTTCACTTAGCTCATCCGTGTGGCTCCAACTGCTACTATCAAGGGAAGGGCACGTACAGGGGAATCGCCGATGTTACGTAAAATTTGCACACACGTTAAATGAACTACGAACAACACAATGGCCAAAATACTTCTTTAGAAAATTAACTCGTGCGACCTACAGAAAGCGTTAAAGTTCGTGTGTTTGAATCAGCGCGCTCGGCTACACAGGCCGCTACTCCATACCCTACCCGCAACTCTCACTGTCCAACAACTGATTTGAAGCCACGCTGACATACGCTTAGAGTCGTTGTATGTGACTAGTGATTGTATAATGGTAAAGGTATTCTTGCGTTTGTAGTAAAATATGGAACATGTGATATTAAGCCCGTATCCTCGCTTCGTTAGCTGTGTTTGATGTAGACCTACTTAGTGCTTTCAACATTTCTACCAAGAGCACCATTCTTGATATATCTATACGGAGTAACCTGCTTTCGCGTGTAACGTCCATCGTTATACTGAGTAACCTTTATTTTCACTATAACAATCATATTCTGTTGCCTTTGTGGACCCTACAATCAATGCAGGAATTAAATTATTTCTCTTAATGGCGCTACATCATTTTCACGACGTGCTATGCAATTACTAACGGAAGAGAAAAGAACAGTGGTGCGGACCCTCGACGAGTGAACCCAGCACACGCCGCAGTTCTGCGAAGCCGAGCGAGCTAATTCAAACGTGCGAACTTCATTACATAATTTTCACGACGTGCTATGCAATTACTAACGGAAGAGAAAAGACCAGTGGCGCGGACCCTCGACGAGTGAACCCATCACACGCCGCAGTCCTGCGAAGCCGAGCGAGCAAATTCAAACGCGCGAAATTCAACTCTCTCTGTAGGTCGCATGAGTTAATTTCCGGAGTAGTATAATAGGACAGTTCGGCCGCCACCACCTCCTCCGGGCTCCCAGGGGTCCCTCCGCGTCCCCCGAGAAATTTAAATTTTGGCGGGAAATTTGAATTTTGGGGATATATTTGAATTTTGGCGTAAAATTTGAATTTTGGGGCGAGATTTGAACTTGTAAACAAAGCCACGTGCTTTTTGACAGCTGTCATCGACAACAACGCATCGCTAACCTCACTGCTGCCATCTTGACGGGCCTAAACCTCAGTGGTACCAACTTAACCTAACTAGCGCGAGATTTGAATTGGTACACAAAGCCACGTGTTTTTTGACAGCCACGTGCTTTTTGACAGACAACAACGCATCGCTAACCTCAGTACTGCCATCTTGACGGGCCTAAACCTCAGTGGTACCAACTTAACCTAACTAGCGCGAGATTTGAATAGGTAAACAAATCCACGTGCTTTTTGATAGCCACGTGCTTTTTGACAGACAACAACGTATCGCAAACCTCAGTGCAGCCATCTTGACGGACCTAAACCTTAGTGGTACCAACTTAACCTCACTAGCGCGAGATTTCAATTTGTAAACAAATTCACATGCTTTTTGACAGCTGTCATCCGCCATCTTTAAACTACAGAGCACCGCGCTGCCCTCTTTATCGCAGTAGCTGTAAATTCGTCACCTGTCATCGGCAGTGCTGCCATCTTGGCGGGCCTAAACATTAGTGCTTCCAACTTAACCTCACTATCAAATCCACGTGCTTTCTTGACAGCTGTCATCAGCCATCTTTATTCCATAGAGCACAGTGCTGCCCTCTTTAGCTACTTACCTTTAAAATGTGGTGGCGGATAATTTGAAAAATGCTTTTCGACAGCAGCCATCTTTGAGCACCGAGCTGCCCTCTTTAGCTAGATACCTTTGAAATGTGGTGGCGGTAAATTCCACGTGCTTTACAAACCTACATGCTTTTCTGACAGCTGTCATCCGCCATCTTTAATCCAGAGAGAACAGTGCTGCAATATTTAGTTGAAATGTGGTGGCGGCAAATTCCACGTGCTCTTGTTTGGAAATAAATCAACATGCCTTTTTGACAGCTGTCATCCGCCATCTTTAATCGACAGAGCACCGTGCTGCCCTCTTTAGCTACTTACCTTTGAAATATGGTGGTGGTAAATTCTACGCACTCTTGTTTGGAAACAAACCCATGTGCTTATCTGACAGCTGTCAACCGCCATCTTTAATCCAGAGAGCACCGTGCTGCCATCTTTGTGCCGGTGGCAAATTCCACGTCCTATACAAACTCACGTTCTTTTTGACAGCTGTCATCCGCCATCTTGCATCACAAACCTCAGTGCTGTAATCGTTAGCTAGATACCTTTGAAATGTGGTGGCGGCAAATTCCACGTGCTCTTGTTTGGAAACAAAGCCACGTGCTTTTTTGACAGCTGTCATCCGCCATCTTTAATCAACAGAGCACCGTGCTGCTATCATGAGGGTAATTTCGTCAGCTGTCATATGCCTTCTTTAATCCACAGAGCACCGTGCTGCTCTCTGTAGTAGCGGGCAATTTGAAAAGTTCTGTTAGCTGTCATCCGCCATCTTTAATCAAGAGAGCATCGTGCTGCCATCTTTAGCTAGATACCTTTGAAATGTGGTGGCGGCAAATTGAAAAATTCCACGTGCTCTTGTTTAGTAAACAAACTCACGCGCTTTTTGTCAGCTGTCATCCGCCATCTTACATCGCAAACCTCAGTGCTACACTCTTTAGTTGAAAAATGGTGGCGGATAATTTAAAAAGAAAAATTCTACAGCAGCCATCTCTCGACGCTAATAGCACAAGATTGTGGCTATACATGACTCCTTAAAGGTGCTTATGCAAGATGATCGCTATACATAGGTTCTTATGAGATGCCCTTGGGATGCTTGCGCAAGATGGCGGTTATACAAGGCTTCTTATGAGACACCCTAGGGATGCTTGCGCAAGATGGTGGTTGCTGTTATGAGGCGGCTTAAGGATCCTTGCACAAGATGGCTAGAGACGCCCCCTAAGGATGCTTGCGCTAGATGGCGGCTATACATAGCTCCTTATGAGACAGCCCTGGGGGTGCTCGCACAAGATGGCGGCTACTCTTATGAAGAAAGCTAGCTTAGAGGCTACTGCGCAAGATAACGGTTGCTGTTATGCATGCGGTAGAGAGCAAATTGAAATTCTATGTGCTTTATCAACAGAGCACCCTGCTGCCCTCTTTAGCTGAAATGTGGTGGTGGATAATTTGAAAAATTCTTTTGACAGGTGTCATCTTTAAACAATGACGACTATACATAGGCTGTTAAGACCTTATCATTCTCCTCCTCCTTCTCTACCTCCTCCTCCTCCTCCTCCACCTCTTATGTCAAGGCATAGCTTTATATCGAACAAGTTTAAACCTGCATCGCGAAGGCAAGCGTGTGCAGCGATAACATTATTGTACATGTTTAGACTTGCGAAACATAAGAAGAGTAGAATCAAACGCTGTACTCGATACAACATGTGATCAGAACATTGATTGATGTGTTCAGAACACAAAATAAGTGATCAAGACTAGAATCGAACACTGTACTCGATACAACATGTCAGGGGATACCCTTGTTCTAAGAAGATCAGATTGAAACATAACAAGACTTGAATCGAACACTGTACTCGATGTCGTTAACTTCAACATGTGATTAAAACATTGTTTGGTGTGTTCAGAACACTACATAAGTAGAATCGATCGCTGTACTTAATACAACATGTTAGGGGATACGTTTGCTCTAAGAAGATCAGATTGAAACATAACAAGACTAGAATTGAACACTGCACTCGATGTCGTTAACCTTAACATGTGATCAGAACATTGATTGATATGTTCAGATCACTAAACAAGCAGAACCAAACACTGTACTCGATACAACGTGTTAGGGATACCTTTGTTCTAAGAAAATTAGATTGAAACATAACAAGACTAGAATCGAACACTGCACTCGATGTCGTTAACCTTAACATGTGATCAGAACATTGATTGATGTGTTCAGATCACTAAACAAGTAGAACCGAACACTGTACTCGATACAACATGTCAGGGGAGACCTTTGTTCTAAGAAAATTAGATTGAAACATAACAAGAATAGAACCGAACACTGTACTCGACACAACATGTTAGGGGATACCTTTGTTCTAAGAAAATTAGATTGAAACATAACAAGACTAGAATTGAACACTGCACTCGATGTCGTTAACCTTAACATGTGATCAGAACATTGATTGATGTGTTCAGATCACTAAACAAGTAGAGCCGAGCACTGTACTCGATACAACATATCAGGGGATACCTTTGTTCTAAGAAAATTAGATTGAAACATAACAAGACTAGAATCGAACACTACACTGGATGTCGTTAACCTTAACATGTGATCCGATACAACATGTTAGGGGATACCTTTGTTCTAAGAAAATTAGATTGAAACATAGCAAGACTAGAATCGAACGCTGTACTCGATACAACATGTGATCAGAACATGGTTTGATGTGTTCAGAGCAAAAGTACAACTTCAATGATTTACCTAGTGTAAAAATCAAAAACACACTGTGCACATATCGCGAAGCTATCTCGCCTATCACTTGCCTAGTATGAAAATCAAAAACACACTGTGCACATATCGCATAGCTAACTCGGCAACACTTCAAATGATATGCTTAGTGCGAAAATAAAACATCTATACCGCGTAGCTAACTCGTTCACCGCACTCCTAAGACGCTTAGTAATTGCAAATATACTGATATATTTCATACGAAAATCAAGAAAGCACACTGCGTAGCCAACTCGCTCGGTCACTCGCTTAGTAATTGCAACACGACTAGAACACTGATACACGTTACTCTTTCTTTCTCGAAACACACACACACGGATAAGAATGTTGCGAGATACTACATACTTACATGTAAAAGAAAATATAGGGGGGGGGTTAAAAATCATAAATTATATGTACACATGTTGTCTCCTCCAAGTTGTAAGACGAAATAGACGCAGTACTGCGAGTTTCCGCTATAGCTGGCGAACGGAAGTAGCATGATATCTCAGCAAAAAAATACGCGTGAGCGTGCATACACGCAAGTCAGACACAATGATGGATACCGCGATTCAAATCCTGGCAACTTATGCCGTCAGGAAGGGCATCCGGCTAGATCATGTAATTACACGTTATAACGATCGCGCAGGTCCCTCGCCTAGCATTTGCTATTTTTTACGGCTTCCGACAGTAGGAGTTCGAACCCGCTATCTCCCGAAGTAGCGAGAATGATTGTGAGTACAAGAGTGTTGAGGGTGATTCATTTGTCGGATGGAGGTGATAAGCCTTGTGCAGGCTTCTTCGGTAGAAGTAGGCTATTTACCGGTACCGGGACATCTAGTTATAAAACCCGCTACAACAGATTTGTCGCGTATACTGCGATTTAAAATCCTAGTCCTTTAACGTCAGGAAGGGTAACCGGTCGTAAAAGTTTGGTGTATGGTGTAAGAGGCGGGGTGTGCAAAAGGCCAGCATTAAGTAAGGGCTGTTGATGGGGACGTTAAACCTTGTGCAGACTCCTTCGAAAATGATTGTGAGTACAAGACGTTGATGGCGATTCAACTGTCGGATGGAGGCAATAATCTGTGTGCAGGCTTCTTCAGTAGGAGTAGGCTATGTGCCGGTACCGGGACATCTAGTTATAATACCTGCTACAACAGATTTGTCGCTTATACTGCGATTTAAAATCCTAGTTCTTTAACGTCAGGAAGGGTAACCGGTCGTAAAACTATGGTGTATGATGTAAGAGGCTAGATACTAATAGTTTATGCGTCAAGAAGGGCATCTAGCTATTAAACAATAGTTTGTGGTGTGGGACACAATTTAAAATCTTGTTTCTCTCATCAAAAATAACACCCGGCTGTAAAATTAATTCTTGCGATTTAAAATCTTAGTTCTCGCATTAAGAAGGGTATCTAGCAGTAAAACAGATTATCGCGAGTTAAAATCTTAGTCCTCGCGTCAAGGAGAGTAAATAGCCGTAAAACTATGGTGTATGATGTAAGAGACTAGATACTGTAATTTAAAATCTTATTTCTTGCATCTCGAAGGGTGACTAGTTTTAAAACAAATTCTTGCGATTTAAAATCTTAGTTCCTGCACCAAGAAGAGCATCTAGCTGTAAAACCCCGATTCTCGTGTTAGAAAGGGCAACTAGTTGTAAAACAGATTCTTAATCCCAGTTCTTTGACGTCAGGAAGGGCAACCGGACGAAAACAATAGTGTATGATGTAAGAGGCTAGATACTGCTAGTTTTGTGTCAGGTAGGGCAACCAGTCGTAAAACAGATTCTTGTGATTTAAAATATCGCGTCAGGAAGGGCAACCGGCCGTACCGTAAAACAATAGTGTATGGTGTAAGAGGCTAGATACTGCTTTTTAAAATCTAACAAGAGCATCTAGCTGTAAAACCCCGATTCTCCTGTTAAAAAGAGCATCTAGTTGTAAAACAGATTCTTAATCCCAGTTCTTTGACGTCAGGAAGGGCAACCAACCGTAAAACAATAGTGTATGATGTAAGAGGCTAGATACTGCTATTTAAAATCCTAGAAGGGCATCCAGTTGCAACACAGATTCTTGTGATTTAAAATCTCGCGTCAGGAAGGGCAACCGGCCGCACCGTAAAACAATAGTGTATGATGTAAGAGGCTAGATACTGCTTTTTAAAATCCTAGAAGGGCATCCAGTTGTAAAACAGATTCTTGTGATTTAAAATCTCGCGTCAAGAAGGGCAACCGGCCGTAAAACAGATTATTGAGATTTAAAATCTCATGTTAGGAAGGGGGCACTCGGCTATAAAATATATTTTTAATCCCGGCCCTGTTACGTTAAGAACCACATCTAGCTGTAAAAACAGGAGCTCCAAACATTTACAATGTTAAGCTTTAGGAACAGGCTATGGGTTACATTTTTTGTTCTACCGCATAGAACACTATCTTTGAAGTTGTATCGGCGCAGTCAGTCAGAGCGAAGTGCGGAATGCATGCGTTGACTGAAATTGTACACTCATCTTCCGGGTGTAGTAACCTTGAACGAGGACACTGCATGCTGATAAGCCACTTGTAACTCACGGAACGTTTTCTTAACCGTGTAGCATTTAGCTGGTGTAAGTTCCTAACATAAAATATTATGATTGTACGGAGAGGTTAAAACCCAGTACCAGCACATAGCCCACTCCTATCGAAAGACCCTGCACGGCGCCGGCATATAGGCTACTCCTGTTGAAGGAGCCTGTACAAGGTTTAAGACCCCCATCAACGGCCCTTACTTAATGCTGGCTTTTTTGCACGCCCTCGAAACTACCTAAGAATGTAATATACTACAGTAGGGAGAGGGTAAAACCCAGTGCCGGCACATAGCCTACTCCTACCGATGAAGCCTGCCCACAGCTTATCGCCTCCATCCGACAGATGAATCGCTATCAACATCTTGTACTCACAATCATTTTCGAAGCAGTCGTTTAACATCCCCATCAACAGACCTTACTTAATGCTGGCTTTTTGCACACCCTCAAAACTACCTAAGAATGTAATATACAACAGTAGGGAGAGGGTAAAACCCAGTGCCGGCACATAGCCTACTCCTGCTGAAAGAGCCTGCACAAAGCTTATCGCCTCCATCCGACAGATGAATCACCCTCAACATCTTGTACTCACAATCAGTTTCGGGGAAGACTGCACAAGGTTTAACGCCCCCATCAACAGCCCTTACTTAATGCTGGCTTTTTGCACGCCCTCGAAACTACCTAAGAATGTAATATACAATAGTAGGGAGAGGGTAAAACTCCGTGCCGGCACATAGCCTACTCCTACCGATAAAGCCTGCACACAGCTTATCACCTCCATCCGACAGATGAATCATCATCAACATCTTATACTCACAATCATTTTCGAACGAGCCTGCACAAGGTTTAACGTCCCCATCAACAGCCCTTACTTAATGCTAGCTTTTTGCACGCCCTCGAAACTACCTAAGAATGTAATATACAACAGTAGGGAGAGGGTAAAACCTAGTGCCGGCACATAGCCCACTCCTACCGATGAAGCCTGCCCACAGCTTATCGCCTCCATCCGACAGATGAATCGCCATCAACATCTTGTACTCACAATCATTTTCGAAGCAGTCGTTTAACATCCCCATCAACAGCCCTTACTTAATGCTGGCTTTTTGCACACCCTCGAAAATACCTGAGAATGTAATATGTAACAGTAGGATCGCCCCCATCCGACAGATGCATCACCGTCAACACTCTTGTACCCGCAATCATTCTCGCTACTTCGGGAGATAGCGGGTTCGAACTCCTACTGTCGGAAGCCGTAAAAAATAGCAAATGCTAGGCGAGGGACCTGCGCGATCGTCATAACGTGTAATTACATGATCTAGCCGGATGCCCTTCCTGACGGCATAAGTTGCCAGGATTTGAATCGCGGTATCCATCATTGTGTCTGACTTGCGTGTATGCACGCTCACGCGTATTTTTTTGCTGAGATATCATGCTACTTCCGTTCGCCAGCTATAGCGGAAACTCGCAGTACTGCGTCTATTTCGTCTTACAACTTGGAGGAGACAACATGTGTACATATAATGTACGATTTTTCACCCCCCCTATATTTTTTAACATGTAAGTATGTAGTATCTCGCAACAGTCTTATTCGTATGTGTGTGTTTCGAGAAGAAAAGAGTAACGTGTATCAGTGTTCTAGTCGTGTTGCAATTACTAAGCGAGTGACCGAGCGAGTTGGCTACGCAGAGTGCTTTCTTGATTTTCGTATGAAATATATCAGTGTATTTGCAATTACTAAGCGTCTTAGCAGTGCGGTGAACGAGTTAGCTACGCGGTATAGATTTTTTATTTTCGCAATAAGCAAATCATTTGAAGTGTTGCCGAGTTAGCTATGCGATATGTGCACAGTGTGTTTTTGATTTTTACACTAGGTAAATCATTGAAGTTGTACTTTTGCTCTGAACACATCAAACCATGTTCTGATCACATGGTGTATCGAGTACAGTGTTCGATTCTAGTCTTGCTATGTTTCAATCTAATTTTCTTAGAACAAAGGTATCCCCTAACATGTTGTATCGGATCACATGTTAAGGTTAACGACATCCAGTGTAGTGTTCGATTCTAGTCTTGTTATGTTTCAATCTAATTTTCTTAGAACAAAGGTATCCCCTGATATGTTGTATCGAGTACAGTGTTCGGTTCTACTTGTTTAGTGATCTGAACACATCAATCAATGTTCTGATCACATGTTAAGGTTAACGACATCGAGTGCAGTGTTCAATTCTAGTCTTGTTATGTTTCAATCTAATTTTCTTAGAACAAAGGTATCCTCTGACATGTTGTATCGAGTACAGTGTTCGGTTCTACTTGTTTAGTGATCTGAACACATCAATCAATGTTCTTTTTTTTGCTAGGGGCTTTACGTCGCACCGACACAGATAGGTCTTATGGCGGCGATGGGATGGGAAAGGCCTAGGAGTTGGAAGGAAGCGGCCGTGGCCTTAATTAAGGTACAGCCCCAGCATTTGCCTGGTGTGAAAATGGGAAACCACGGAAAACCATCTTCAGGGCTGCCGATAGTGGGATTCGAACCTACTATCTCCCGGATGCAAGCTCACAGCCGCGCGCCTCTACGCGCACGGCCAACTCGCCCGGTAATCAATGTTCTGATCACATGTTAAGGTTAACGACATCGAGTGCAGTGTTCAATTCTAGTCTTGTTAGGTTTCAATCTAATTTTCTTAGAACAAAGGTATCCCCTGACATGTTGTATCGAGTACAGTGTTCGGTTCTACTTGTTTAATGATCTGAACACATCAATCAATGTTCTGATCACATGTTAAGGTTAACGACATCGAGTGCAGTGTTCGATTCTAGTCTTGTTATGTTTCAATCTAATTTTCTTAGAGGGGGGCCGATGACCTTCGATGTTAGGCCCCTTTAAACAACAAGCATCATCATCATCACAATTTTCTTAGAACAAAGGTATCCCCTAACATGTTGTATCGAGTACAGTGTTCGATTCTAGTCTTGATCACTTATTTTGTGTTCTGAACACATCAATCAATGTTCTGATCACATGTTGTATCGAGTACAGCGTTTGATTCTACTCTTCTTATGTTTCGCAAGTCTAAACATGTACAATAATGTTATTGCTGCACACGCTTGCCTTCGCGATGCAGGTTTAAACTTGTTCGATATAAAGCTATGCCTTGACATAAGAGGCGGAGGAGGAGGAGGAGGAGGAGGTAGAGAAGAAGGAGGAGAATGATAAGGTCTTAACAGCCTATGTATAGTCGTCATTGTTTAAAGATGACACCTGTCAAAAGAATTTTTCAAATTATCCACCACCACATTTCAGCTAAAGAGGGCAGCAGGGTGCTCTGTTGATTAAGCACATAGAATTTCAATTTGCTCTCCACCGCATGCATAACAGCAACCGTTATCTTGCGCAGTAGCCTCTAAGCTAGCTTTCTTCATAAGAGTAGCCGCCATCTTGTGCGAGCACCCCCAGGGCTGTCTCATAAGGAGCTATGTATAGCCGCCATCTTGCGCAAGCATCCTTAGGGGGAGTCTCTAGCCATCTTGTGCAAGGATCCTTAAGCCGCCTCATAACAGCAACCAGCATCTTGCGCAAGGATCCCTAGGGTTTCTCATAAGGAGCCTTGTATAACCGCCATCTTGCGCAAGCAAGCATCCCAAGGGCGTCTCATAAGAACCTATTTATAGCGATCATCTTGCATAAGCACCTTTAAGGAGTCATGTATAGCCACCATCTTGTTCAATTAGCGTCGAGAGATGGCTGCTGTAGAATTTTTCTTTTTAAATTATCCGCCACCATTTTTCAACTAAAGAGTGTAGCACTGAGGTTTGCGATGTAAGATGGCGGATGACAGCTGACAAAAAGCGCGTGAGTTTGTTTACTAAACAAGAGCACGTGGAATTTGCCGCCACCACATTTCAAAGGTATCTAGCTAAAGAGTACAGCACTGAGGTTTGTGATGCAAGATGGCGGATGACAGCTGTCAAAAGGAACGTGAGTTTGTAAAGCACGTGGAATTTGCCACCGGCACAAAGAGGGCAGCACGGTGCTATCTGGATTAATGATGGCGGTTGACAGCTGTCAGATAAGCACATGGGTTTGTTTCCAAACAAGAGCGCGTAGAATTCACCACCACCACATTTCAAAGGTAAGTAGCTAAAGAGGGCAGCACGGTGCTCTGTTGTTTAAAGATGGCGGATGACAGCTGTCAAAAAAGCATATTGATTTGTTTCCAAACAAGAGCACGTGGAATTTGCCGCCACCACATTTCAACCAAATATTGCAGCACTGTTCTCTCTGGATTAAAGATGGCGGATGACAGCTGTCAGAAAAGCATATAGGTTTGTAAAGCACGTGGAATTTACCGCCACCACATTTCAAAGGTATCTAGCTAAAGAGGGCAGCTCGGTGCTCAAAGATGGCTGCTGTCAAAAAGCATTTTTCAAATTATCCGCCACAACATTTCAAAGGTAAGTAGCTAAAGAGGGCAGCACTGTGCTCTATGGAATAAAGATGGTGGATGACAGCTGTCAAAAAAGCACGTGGATTTGTTTACCGATTCAAATCTCGCGCTAGTGAGGTTAAGTTGGTAGCACTAAGGTTTAGGCCCGCCAAGATGGCAGCACTGCCGATGACGGGTGACGAATTTGCAGCTACTGCGATAAAGAGGGCAGCACGGTGCTCTGTGGTTTAAAGATGGCGGATGACAGCTGTCAAAAAGCATGTGGATTTGTTTACAAATTGAAATCTCGCGCTAGTTAGGTTAAGTTGGTACCACTGAGGTTTAGGCCCGTCAAGATGGCAGTACTGAGGTTAGCGATGCGTTGTTGTCTGTCAAAAAGCACGTGGCTGTCAAAAAACACGTGGCTTTGTTTACCAATTCAAATCTCGCGTTAGTTAGGTTAAGTTGGTTCCACTGAGGTTGGCAAGATGGCAGCAGTGAGGTTAGCGATGCGTTGTTGTCGATGACAGCTGTCAAAAAGCACGTGGCTTTGTTTACAAATTCAAATCTCGCGCCAAAATTCAAATTTCCCGCGGGAGGCGGAGGGACCCCTGGGAGCCCGGAGGAGGTGGTGGCGGCCGAACTGTCCTATTATACTACGTTCCGGAAGAAATGTTTTGGTCATTGTGTTATTCTTGACTCATTTAACGTGTGTGCAAAATGTACGTAAGATCCATGATTTTTCGAGTTCGCGCCCTTCCCTTGTAAGACCTTATTCGGTGACTAGCTGCGTCTTAACCATCGTCGGCTTTGTCTCCCTCTAGTTCTCTTACCCTCCATGGCCGGCTCCAGTGTTCACCTACGTATACTCTCCCACTTCATTCGTCTCACATGGAGACAACCACTCCATACCATACTACGTGCCGAGGTTATGGACAGTGGCAGCTTTTACCCTCCACTCCTGCAAGGTCCTTCATAGCCTGTATTGAGATGGTTTTGATTGTTTTACTATTCTCCTAGCACGTTTCCCTATTGACATCTCGCTACTTCCGTCGGGAAGATCCCTAACTTACGTTGAGCTACGTAATCGATGCTTTGCGACATTTGATAGCAGTCGTTTTAACTGATAGCGATTTAATGAGAGACCCGAGATTAAAACTGATGTCGCATTATACCACAATATTACGGCAGTTAAAGTGCAGTAACCACCACCTGACGAGCTCCTATAATGCTATATTTACCGCTATCAAGTACGTGCCAGTGAAAATTAATTCCATTATGAATATCCATAATCTGGCTCATTAAAGAGGATAACTGCGAAACTGGGATTAAAAATTCGCATTTATAAATAGATACTGATTTTTTTAATTTACTGCGTTAGTTAACATTTTGAACAAATATCAAATATTTAATTACACTGAGAGGATATTATTGATTTTAAATGTGGTAAAGCTTCGAGTAGGCGCTGAATGTGAGGGAAAAGGGGGAATTAGACTCAGTCTAATCGAAATGAAATTCATTCGAATGATTGCTTTTAAATATAGTGAAGAAAATTCGCGTAGGCTTATAATAAAATAAGACTTGTCTTTTACTTCGGTGAAAAATTAAAAATTGATATTCGTCAGTCACGTTCAGAATGAGAAGAAATGTAAATGTGTACATCTCCTGTCCGTTTGTCTATGTCAGGGCCTCTCAAACGCCCAAAATCTCACGCGTGCAAATCGAGGCGCAAGAGCTCCGTGCACTGTGCATCGGTCCCGCTCGTCTTGGCTTGTTCTCTTTCGATCCCGACGGTATTAGGCTTGCGAAACCTAGGGAGTCTCATGTTTACGCCCTTTGTGGCCGTTTTCTTTCTTTAGCCTATATCTTCATCTTTGTAAGTGTAGGACTTGTTCCACTTTTCCCCTCCGATTAGTGTCAATAAATAGTTGCACTTCCTCTTGAAACAATAATCACCATCACTACTTACTCCCCAAGTCTTCCAAGGCCAAAGACTTTAATATTTTAAAGTGCCCGATGATAAGGGGAGAGAGAGAGAGAGAGAGAGAGAGAGAGAGAGAGAGGAAAGAATGAACGGAGTCATTGTGATATTTCTCATGTCAGTAGATGGATGAAATGAAGTAGATAAAAACCGATTAACTGTTTTATCTTTACAGCTGCTATATTTTATTTTTGCTAGTGGCTTTACGTCGCACCGACGCAGATAGGTCTTATGGCGACGATGGGATAGGAATGGCCTAGGAACGGGAAGGAAGCGGCCGTGGCCTTAATTGAGGTACAGCATTTGGCTGGTGTGAAAATGGGAAACATCGAAAAACCAACTTCAGGGCTGCCGACAGTGGGATTCGAGCCCACTATCTCCCGGATGCAAGCTCACAGGCGCGCGCCTCTATCCGCATGACTAACTCGCCCGGTATCTGCTATATTACTGATGTTAGTTATTGCTAATTAAGTTATCTGTCTGGTCATATAGCGGCACGGTTCGCCAATTATATAGCCGGAGCATATTATGTTTCAATGCCTCCGTACCTCAGGCGGCAGCGCGCCGGCCTCTCACCGCTGGGTTCCGTGGTTCAAATCCTATTCAATCCATGCGAGATTTATGCTGGACAAAGCGGAGGCGGGACGGGTTTTTCTCCGGGTACTCCCGTTTTTCCTGTCATCTTTCATTCCAGCGACACTCTCCACTATCATTTCATCTGTCAGTCATTAATAATTGTCCCAGAGGAATGCGACAGACTTCGGCAGCGAGCACAATTTCTATTCTCGCCGCTAGAAGGGTGGCTTCATTCATTCTATTCCTGACTAGGTCGAATGACTGGAAACAGGCTGAGATTTTTCATATTATGTTTCAATACGCTCGGTAACTTCCAGATTTTCATATACTATGGCACGTCTGTTCTAACTATTGAAAGCCTACCTAAAGGTTCCCTTTTGTTGGGCGTAAGATTCTATATTCAATTATACATATATCATGGGTCAAATATACATTCACAAGTCGATATGAAGCAAATTTTTGTATTTTAAAATTTTCCACCTTACTAACCTTGTCCCTAAAAGTCGTAAGTCCACCGTTACGTTACCATCATTTTTTTTTTGCTAGTTGTTTTACGTCGCACTGACACAGATAGGTCTTACGGCGACGATGGGACAGGAAAGGGCTAGGAGTGGGAAGGAAGCGGCCGTGGCCTTAATTAAGGTACAGCCCCAGCATTTGCCTGGTGTGAAAATGGGAAACCACGCAAAACCATTTTCAGGGCTGCCGACAGTGGGGTTCGAACCTACTATCTCCCGAATACTGGATACTGGCCGCACTTAAGCGACTGCAGCTATCGAGCTCGGTACAATCATATTGAGATTAGAAATAGCTTTATTTCATTTATAAAGACACTGTGTGTGCTTTTAACTGATTCTGTTTGTTCACAAAGGAATTGACGCCAGAATTGCTCCGATGAGCCGTTTGCTCGCTCCCGTAGTTCTAAACCCTTTGAACCATTCGAAGTCAGGTGCAGCTGTCCCCGAGGTCCCATGACGTCAGCTCGGTAATATTACCTGTAAAGCATGTAGTTCAAAGGAAGACCTATGCAATGGTACATTCTTAACAGTAGTTCCCACTGTGGATCAGTGGTAGTGTATTGCCATCCGGATCCCAAGACAGCGAGTTCAAACCCGACAGAGGTAATCGGATTTTTGAGGGGTGGAAAAAACTCCATTCGACACTCCATGTGGTACAATATCGGCGTAAAAAAGATCTCTTGTGGCACATTTGGTGTTTACTCAACAAACATCATTTAAAACTCAGCCATAGACGTCCAAGAGAAATTCGATTTACTCTGTCTGCCATCTAGTAGGCCTAGAGTAACTGATGAGCAGGCAGCCAGATGGCGTCAAATTAAAATGCCTGTACACCGTACCTGAGACAAATGTTATTATTATTATTATTAATATTAATATTATTATTATTATTATTATTATGCGTGAATGGTCCCTTTAAGGACACACGAAGATTTATTTATGATTTCGTTTGCGGAGGATACAGGATGCTTTCATCTGTTCACTAAAGATCCTCTTCCTTTCTTCCGTCCACTTGGTACCTGCCCTTCTTGGTATTTCATTCTCTGGAGTAACTTCCCACTTGTCAATTTTCTTTCTATATATTTCGATTCAAAATTTCTTCAGGTTGAATTTGTGCGTTCTTAATGTCCGCTTTTGTTTGTTGTGTTCAAGGGAAATACTTCAGCTTATCAACTCTTTCAAGAATTTGGTGGGTTAGTCTTGTTTCTGGAAGCCACTTAACATGTCCATAAAATTCTAGCCTTCTTTTCCTGAGGTCTGCCGCAATATCAGATATTGTTTGTGTGGATCGCCTGGATTGGAGGCGGTACACTTCTTCCGTGTGTCTTGATCCTAAAATTTCTCCCATGATTTTCCGCTCTTCTTTTAGGATATTTTTGAATTCGCCCTTTTTATGAAGCATATAAAACATATAAAACCTCAACCAAATGATGGTTATTATTATTATTATTATTATTATTATTATTATTATTATTATTATTATTATTATTATTATTATTACAAGAAGACACGTGCTCCGCAGCATTAGTTATAAACAGTTCAGATAACGTGTCTTCATATTAAATTGCTCCATGCGCTGCCTTCGTACTTCTTGTATGTCCGCTTTTAGGATTCGTATTACCTCTTAATTATGCATCAAGTGAATTTTTAAATAGATTCCTTTCCTGTGATGATGATATTTTACGAAGTTATTTTGTATTTTTAGTGTTATTTAAGTGCCTAATTAAATATTGTAGTTTTCGTGTTAAGCGTTGTCCTTGTTAGAGCCCATATTGTCGGGGAAGCAGTTGATCCTTCAAATAAATAATAAAAATAAGTATTAAATTTATGCATTTACGTGTACACGATTCGAGCTGTCATTGAGACTTCCACCAGTCAGCCTAGCGAACACTAATCTTGATCAATTCGGACTTTTTCACACCTTTTCACCCCCACCCACATGCCGATGGGGGCTGAGCTTGGATTTAAACGGTATCCAGAGTGTCACAATTCATCTCAGCGACCACCAAACTTATAGATTCGAAAGTAAGATTGGTCGTTATCGATTCTTATAGGTCACTCCTTTCAAAACCCCAACCGTAGGGGTGGTGGGGATGTCTCACTCCCTCCTCCCGCATTTTTATCTCTAGAGAGTAAGTCATATGTGTACGAAATTAGTTTGAGAGCTATTCTGGAACATGCAGACACACATCCATAATCTTAGGTCATTTTGGACATTTTCTTATTCACTCCCTTTCTTCCCCCAAGCCAAAGGAGTCTCAAATGGCATCCGGAGTGTCACTGCCCAGAAAAGTATGGTTTCGATGGTAATATTGGTCGAAAGGAGGCTCAAATGGCATCCGGAGTGTCACTGCCCAGAAAAGTATGGTTTCGATGGTAATATTGGTCGAAAGGAGGCTCAAATGGCATCCGGAGTGTCACTGCCCAGAAAAGTATGGTTTCGATGGTAATATCGGTCGTTTTCGATTACGTTTACTTGTCACTCCCACCCATTCCCTAACCGCAGGGGTGCTAGGAGTGACTCACACTCTCAGTATTTTTCTCCAGATATTAATTCATATGTGTACCAAGTTTGTTTGACATCCATCCTGGAACATACATACATAATCTTGGCCATTTTGGGCATTTTCTTTTTCATCCCTTCATACTGCCATGGCGATGGTAGCTGAACTCAGACTTAAATGTTTTCCAACCCCGAAAATTATGGATTGAACACTAATACAAGTGGTTTTCGATGTTTTACATATCGCTTCCTCCCAGCTTGCTCCCACGGTATTTCTCTCCAGCCATATGTGTACCAAGTTTAATTGAAATTGCAGATTTGCCTATAGTCGCCATCATTTTTATTCGTTTAGCTTCGCCCAGTATCTTTACGAAAAAATGTTGCTCCTTAACTGTATGCAACCCGCGACGTACAGAATATGTTGAGGGGCTACGCTAAGCCTTCGCTTGCTGTTACTGGAGTGGTCACTTAGTGACCTGATTTTAGGATAACTCAACGGTGACTGAATTTAAGGAGACCTATCAATATCCGATGATTCACCAGCAGGTAATCTCGGAGAAAATACAACAAAAATGAAGCTAATCGGCCCAGTAGAACGGCCGGATGGACTGGACAAAGCTGTTTTACCAAACTTTGTATCATACAGAGTAGTCGGAAACAACTTGAACCGGGTATATGATCGTAACAAGGTTGCTCATGTTGATTAATAATTTTAAAGACATAATTCGATATCTCGCATTTTTTAGCTGCTAAAGGTTATCAATCAGATCACTTCGCTGACGAATTCATGTGGGCTTTGTGCGACAGTTGCTAAATCTCCACATGGCTGAAAAACAGCTTGCTAGCCGTGCCGAAAAATCAGCATCAAACACAATGTTGCTTTCAGCCAATGTCACCATAGCGCAACCCTGTCACCTCGGAGGTCTGTATACAAACCCCGTCCCTTGTGTAGCTGATAAAATGACAACGCTGCGATATCGAATTACACTTTCAAATTATTTATCAGCATGGCCAACACTGTCGCTTATAGATTGGAGGACCTGGGAAGCTCCGCAGCATTCGTGATAAATAGGTCAAATAGTGTACCTTGGTGTAGCCTCCGTGGCTCAGACGGCAGAGCGTCGGCCTCTCAGTGCTAGGTATCGTGGTTCAAATCCGGGTCACTCCATGTGAGATTTGTGCTGGACAAAGCGGAGACGGGACAGGTTTTTCTCCGGGTATTCCGGTTTCCCTGTCATCTTTCATTTTAACAACACTATCCAATATCATTTCATCTGTCAGCCATTAATCATTGCTCCAGTGATGTGCGACAGGCCTCGGCAGCCGGCACAATTCCTATCCTCCCCGCAAGATGGGGCTTCATTCATTCCATCCCTGACCCAGTCACTGACTGGAAGACAGGTTAAAGGTTTTCATTTTCAACGTGTCATCATATGAAATTGCTCCATATGCTGCCCGTGTGCTTTCTGAACGTCTACTTTTAGGATTTGTATTACGTCCTAATTATGATTCAAGTTATTTTTTGTAGATTTCTTAATATTGTGACGTTGTTTGATATTTTACCAAATATGTTGTAGTTTTAGAGTTGTTGTTGTTGTGTGTTTAATTAAAAGTTTTTGGTTTAGATTATTTTGTTTCGCGTGGAGCTTTGTCCTCGTTACCATTCACATTGTCCGAGAAATAGTTTATCCCTTCAAATAAATAAGAAAATTATAGTGATAACTGTATGTATTTACGCGTCGCTCTACAGATACGATGCGCATTATTCCAGCTGTCACCGAGCCTAGTGAACCCAAAAACCGGGGATTCAACACTAATCTCGATCATTTTAGATATTTTGTTTTCACCCTTTCTCACGCCCTTATGACTGAACATTGACTTAAATGTGATTCGGAGTGTCATTATTCATCTCAACGACCCCAAAAATTATGGATTGGACATTAATATACATCGTTTTCGATTATTTTCACATGTCACTCCCTCCTCATTCCACCGCGTGATGTGTTACGTGTGTCTCACTTCCACAGTTTTTCTCTCCAGATAGTATTAAGCCAAATGTGTACCAAGTTTGGTTGAAGTTGCAGATTTCCTATAGTCGCCGTCATTTCTAATCGTTTAACTTCGCCGATATCTTACCATAAATATATATCTCTGTTTTATACAAGAAGCACGATATACAAAACACAACATAAAAGTTTATTCATTTGCAGTCTATCGTCAATATGTGCAAAATGAAAGGAATTTAGACTTGCTTCTTGGAACGCTGCACACGCTAGATAACCACATAAGTTAGGTGACTGTTTGTGGAAAGAAATATACATCTATATACAATCTGAATTCTATATGTACAATGAGATCTGTACCGGGCGGTACACCTCCACGCCGCTAGTTCAAATATTGCGCCAGTTGAAACTCCTCTATAGGAGAAATCCTGAACTTTAAAAAAACTGTATTAACTCAACAGTTTCTCCGAAGATGGCTCTGTGTGAATTTTGATGTGTTTTTGTTTGTAATTGACCAAGAAGTGTGGACGTTCTCTACCAGATGTCTCTACTAAAAACTATGATTACGCACTCTGGTGCGAAGGAATGAACTTTCTTGAAGAAATTTTGTATTCTTAAGTTTTGTCTTTACTACATTTTGTTCTTTTATTTTCTGGGTTGGCAATATTAATCTTTCTGTCCGCCAGTTTTGAACTCAGCCAATCCCGAATTTCTTTAATTAATTTTTGACCAATAGTGTATGTCTTCTTCGATATGGATATGTAGCTCTAAGCTATCCAATAAAGTTGAGGGGGGGGGGTCTATTCATTCTTGAAAGGTCTCGAATTTTCCACGAGGGTATAAAAACTGCTGATTTTCTTGTCTCGGGGCCACTTCAGTAACATCTAACTTAGTGTGTGGATATGTAGCAGGGGGCGGGAAGCGCCTCTTTCTTAGAGCAGCAGCTCTTCAACAAGGTAATGGCCTGTTAACATCTTTATTTCTCGCTAGCTCAACAGTTTAACTCTCGGGGAGGGTTCGAAACCTTTTAATATATAACCTACCACTTTAAAATGTAAATTCTTCTTCTGTCTATGTAAAAACTACAAATATATTTTACTGTAGAGCGGGGATAGAGAGTGCTGTACCCTCTCGAGCTCCCCTTCATTTTTCAAATTGAGGTGACTACGTTTTCATAACCGTTTCTTCTCTTCCTTAATATATTAAAAGTTTTCTCATACGGGTCACCTCCCTAGCTTGGGACTAGCCCCTGTGTATCGGCCTAGAGCCACTTACGTTTTAAAAGTGTATTTGGAGTGCAAGTTCACGCCTCCAGTCCTCTCTGCACTTTGGGCCAGTAACTTAACCTGTTGTTTTATTTTCATTGCGAAGGTCCTGTAGGTTGGGTATTAAATACCCCTGTTTCCTTGTGTGACTTGAGGGCAGATAGAAGTAAAATTCGTTGTGGCCTTTGATAGGCTTGAACTTTGAGAGCGGGTCTGCTCTTTCCTAAATTTGCTTTCTGTGTGCCTCTAGGAGGCTTAACATTGTAATTTGGAGCAAGTGCTCCTTGGCATGACGGGGTTTTCTGCCCCTTTGTTCAATTTTGTACCTTGGTAAAGTTGGGCTAATAGCTTAAGGATTGTGATTGTGGGGCTCGAAGCCCAGACTTCGTAATAATCCTCTAACACTTGTAATTTTTCTGTATTTGATTTTTGGCTTGCTGTTGACTTGTTAAGTTTTCAAATTCTATGTTACCACTGTTAAGTTTTGAAAATATAACGTTGTTGAAATGTTAATTCATCTTTCGAACTTCTGTAGTTGAGACCTATTCCAGCCCGCACCTTCTTTCACCTCTAACTACTACGGATATCTCCGTAACAAGATCTATCCTGATGAGATGGAATGTCCAAAGAAGCGAAAGTTCGCGGTAGATTGAGAAGTTTGAAAGGGAACTTGGAGCTAAGTTCGTGTTAGCAGAATGCTAAGCAGGTGTATGTCAGTTACACGGGAGGCGGGTATCTTGAGGCGTAGTAGTCCTGAGGTAAAACCTCCCGACCAGGATTAGTCCACCTGTTCAGTACACGTTTTTAAGAGGGTAGCTCCATGTCTGACATACGGTGTAGTCTGATCGCTGAACACAGCTGCATGCCTGGAGCGGTGAAGACGTCGCCCCAGTATATACACGATGGCTGACGTCACACAATATACTTCAGCGCACTGCAGTCCATACACTCGAAGCATCGAGTCGATTCCATGCCAGAGCGGATTGCAGAGCTCCCAGGCGGAGGACACTACAACAATCTCCTTAACTGTGTGCAACCCACTTACAAGGGGGCATAGCCTACTCGTCACCACCGATTTCGCTCAAATTTATAGAACATGCAGGGCTTGGCTAGAAATAAAAACACCTGAAGTGGGAACTCCAGATGGCCAGGTGCATAGAAAATAAAATTAAAATACAAATGTTGGCGCGGCTCTCGCGCCGTATAAGCCACTTACGTTAGTGCGTACGCCGAGCAGTTGTTGGCGTAGCGGTAAGAGCTCGGACTAGTAAGTCGATGGTCGTGGGTTCGAATCCCCGTGTGGACACTGGTTGTTTCTGTCAACTTTTATATTATTCATTTTCCAATTACGCAAAGAGGTGAATAATTCAATTTATTTATTTATTTATTTATTTATTTATTTATTTATACGCAAAAGGCATAGAAAAGGTAAAAATTGGGATTTCATTGTAAGACTTTTTCTACCTGCGCCAATAATCTATTGTTTGTGTACAGACGCCAGGAGCAACCTTCACTTGTCAGGTGGAAACGAATCTTACAGCGAAACGACTATTCACGTTTATGGCGCATTCCCCAAGGAGGGGAGATAGCCAATAATGGAGAAAAAAGAAGAATTTCTGTTTGAACACGTCAGGAAATCTTGCAACTTCAAATTTTCTACAATTGTGCGCTCATTAAAACATGACGTCCTATATGCCTTTTGCATATAAATAAATAAAATAAAATAAAATAAAGGAATACTATAAAAATTGAAAAAAATATTCTCCACACGGGTAGTCGAATTTCTAGTCCGAGCTCTTACCGCTACGCCAACTACTGCTCGGCGTGCCCACTAACCTACGTGGCTTATACGGTGCGAGAGCCGCGTCAACATTTCTATTTTCATTTTTATTTGCTATAGCTTGGCCATCTGGAGTTCCCACTTTGGGTACTTCCATTTCTAGCCAAGCCCTGCATGTTCTATAAACTTGAGCGAAATCGGTGGTGACGAGTAGGGAATGCCCCCTTGTTAGTACAGTATGTGTTTCGGGCTACGGTAAGCATTCGGCTGCTATTATTGGAGCAGTCGCTTAGTGATTTGATTTTAGGATTACTCAACGATGACTGAACTTAGAGACCTGATGATTCACCGGCAGGTAATTCCGGAAAAAATAAAACAAAAATGAAGCCAATCGGTCCAGTAGAACGGCCGGACTGGACAAATCTGGGGTACGTGAACGAATCGTATCCATAAAATTTCATTATAATTTTCGTCCTAAATGAAAGATAATAATTGCTTTTAAGCAGATAAAGAGTAATATTAGCGGTAAATTAATAAATACGATTATAACTAGAGAAATATATGCATAGATACTTTGCTACGTTACGACTATGAATTCTACTACCATGTCACAGCGCTTCGGTATGTCATTTGGTCATGTAACACTTTTGTGTGTGATGTCTTCACTCACTTAACTTCTTTGAACTCCTTTGCTTTCCTTGATGTTACTTTGTGGGGCGACTTGTTGACTTGTGCCAATTTAACTCATTAATTAATAAAATTGGTCCAGGAATCATGCTCTTTTTCTTTTAACAAACACCATTTCCGTGTTACGACAAAGTTTTTACCTCCATTTTCCCGTCTGAACTGCCCGCGCTGGACAAAGTTATTGAGAATTCACAGACATGGCACTTCCATTCGTCGGTGCTAGCCCTGGACCTCAGGAAGGAAACAAAAGACGGCACGATGAAGCGGAATGCCACAGAAGAGAGTCGTGTCTACAGCGAAACAGTCGCCACTATCTATATTTCTCTAGTACAGTAATAATGGTATTTAACACTTTACCCCTAATTTTCCCCCTAATTTTACTGTTGATTTGCGTGAAAGCGGTTATTTTACTTCATTTAGGACAAAAATTGCATTGAAATTTCATGGATTATTATTATTATTATTATTATTATTATTATTATTATTATTATTATTATTATTATTATTATTATTATTATTATTATTATTATTATTATTATTATTATTATTATTTCGTGAAGTTCACTTTCTGAACGTGAATTCAAGACGTTGTCACATCAATATGCTTATTTGTCGCACGCTTAAGTTAAGTTATGGTCACGATAACGACGAAGTACACGCGTACTCTATAGTCGATAAGGCTGTTTATAAAGCCAACTATGTGTGTCTTTTGACCAAGTATGTGCTCTGAATAGTCTATTCTACGTTAAGATTATTGCAATAATGCTCATGCCTGTTAATACTGTAGTCACAACGAAATAATAAGTACTTAACTCTAGTCCCTACACAGTATTAAGTTGAGTGTAGAATATCTCCCCTCTGAACTCACACGTCCGGCTCACCAATATTGGTCCCTGGGAGGAATATTAAACACGCTCCATTATGTAAATCAGACAGAGCTCAGCGGTCGATGTATATGGTACAGATGGTAATGATCGCATTATTAAGCTAATTAATGCCAGTGTTGCTACTTTTAAGGCAGCCTCACCAAAGAAAATAAGTTACAGCTGCCAAATACAGCGTGTGTTTCCTATGAAAGGAATATGGATTGTTAGTCTTTTGATATACTGTAATCGTTGCATTATGTGTTTCACAGAGGAAGTTTCTACCGAATAACACGCATGGAGTTCTACAAAGTTGACAATCTTACAAGGAGAGCAGCGTTGCCAATCGTCGGGGCATATCCCTACACGCAACCATATTCGACTTATTTCGTTATAAATTAGGGACGTAGAGACAAATTTCTGAATCAACTTAATAAACAAAATTTTCGAGCCAAATGCTAAGGCAGAAATTAATGAACTAAGCACTGTAGAAGACAAACTCTCCTGTGTGTTTGTTTGGATAAGTTGGTGGGTGTGAGATCATGTGTGCCAAATGAATTCCCTCGTTTTATTCCCGCCCGCAGTATTTGACGTCAGATAATCGAGCAGAGAAAACAGCAGATATCGACTAAAATATTTACCAAATGAACACCCTATCACACTGTAAAAATTATGCTGTTTCCTCTGTTCAATAAGATTTTTAAAGTAAAATACTAGAACGGTAGCGGTAATTAGTTTCATTCCATACTTTCAGTGCTGTAAAGGAAATGGTTATGCAGCGCATGAGTAAGCAATAATTAGAAGCAACAAAGGCCATCGAGGAAAGGAAGAGAGAAAGTTTTGTCCATGTTATACCTAACGAGAAATACCACCTCCAACAAATCATTCTTCAAGGAAAAAGAAAAGGAAAAGATGATGATGAGGATGATGATGATGATTATTATTATTATTATTATTATTATTATTATTATTATTATTATTATTATTGTTTAAAGGGGCCTAACATCTAGGCCATCGGCCCCTAATGGTACGAAATGAGACGAAATGCAATGACAATTTAAAAGTACAAAATTCATCCACTGACCAGAATTCAAAACGTGATGATGAGGAATGAATGGATGAATTTGAATTTAAAACAATCAGTGGATCCGATCCGCAATTCCTAACCTTCGCAGAAAATAGATTACTGACCAAGGGACTGCTTTCAACGCACAATTCTGAATCGATGATGCTTGTTGTCTAAAGGGGCTCAATATCCAGGTCAACGGTCCCTCATAATGGCACTTATCCCTAGTAAAGTAGAACCATGGTTGCGGTACTGATCAAAAGTAGCGTAAACTCACGGTGTTCCAAACATTATGGTATTGCTCACTAGAATTGTACGTCGTACAGGTAACGCAGGCCTATGGTGTTTATCGCATAATGGCGCCACTCGTAGGCAACGCAAACCCATGGTGCACCTCACATAGGTGTCCTAATCACAGGGACTCGTACTATCCCGTGGTGTTTCTCGCATAATGATACAAATCACAGGAAACGTAACCCCATGATGTTCCGCATATAGTGGTACTAATCACAGGTACTGGAAACCCACAGTGAACAGCTCTCTACTGCCACTAATCACAAACCTATTGTGTACCTAACATAGTGGTACTATTCGCAAGTAAAGGTGACCCATGGCTTTATCCGCGTGATGGTACTAATCACAAGTAGTTTCATGCAGCTAATTCAATCATCCCCTAGTCGCCCATTTTAGTCACCTCTTACGACAGGCATGGGAAACTGTATGTGTATTCTTCGTCTGAGTCCCCCACCCACAGGGGGAAAAGGAAAAAGAGGCCCTAAACTACGACCCATTTACTGGCTGGGAAACCTACGCCAGCTGACTTATTTAGAGCAGCTTTTAGTAGAGAGGCCTGGACCAAATTTACCGCCAACGTCCATTGAGGATATGGCACTTCCAGAAGAAGAAAGCAGAAAGGGTATTAGGACAACAACTTGAAAGAACCGAGTAACAAAACCGAAAATTTAAAAATAGTAAACTGAGGGAAAAAGAACCTAATGAGTGTTAGGTTGAATTTATTCAATAGGCCTCCCACGTTGGTAACACTGGGTAGCCAGAAGTCACGTGAAAGGTTGCCCCTTTGGAAATGTGCCGTGTATGACCCCTGAGCGTTGCGGCTAGCTCCGGCGTAGTTGAGAGTCTGTCACAGACACCAGTGTCGTGAAGATGGAAACACGTCGCGAGTTAGCCGACTTTGAACGTGGGATGATCATCGGCGCAGGGGTCGAAGCATTGCGGAGATTGCACGCGAATTCGGGTTTTCGAGATAACAGTGTCGAGGGTGGATCTTCAATATCGTAAAGAGAATGTTAACACCCGCACAAACCGCCGCACGGACATCACGTCACTTCCGCAGAACCACATTCAGCGCTCGACGGATTATTGTGAGTCAGATCACCGCCCAGTTGAATTCTGTGAATCAGGAACCCATTTCCACTAGGACTATAAGGAGGCAACTGCACCGCATAGGCTTCACCAGCCGACGACCAACCCGTGTCCCTTTGCTGACACCTTGACACAGAGCTCACGAAGAGCATGGGTGCGCGAACATCGGCAACGGACCATGGAACAGTGGCGGTGTGTGATATGGACCGATGAATCCCATTTTCAGTTGTATCGAGCTGAGAGTCTGGCATTAGCACCATGAAGCTATGGATCCTGCGTGTCAACAAGGTTGTGTTCAGGCGGCAGGTGGCGAAGTTCTGGTCTGGGCGGTGTTCTTATGGTCGCAATTAGACCCCATTGTCCGGCTTCAGGGAGCGCTAACATGTGCACGATATGTGGACGTTCTTTCATACCATCTGCATCCCTAGTGTACCCTGATGGAGATGCCATATTTCAACAGGACAGTGCGCCATGTCACGCTCTGTGGTGGCACGCTGGTGGTTGGAGGAGCACTCCAGTGAAGTTACGACAATGTGTTGGCCCTCCAGATCCCCCAATGTTAATCCATTCGAGCGTTTATGGGATGCTGTCGATGCTGTTGTACGCTCCATAAACCCCGCACCAATTACACAAGACCAGTTGTGGGTAGCAGTGCAAGATGCGTGGGTCCAGATCCCTCAATTCCAACACCTTGTAGAGTCGATGCCTCGCCACATTGCTGCCGTTTTTTGGGCTCGGGGAGGAGCAACATCACATTCAGTGCCTTCCCATGACTTTTGGCCACTTAATGTTTATGTCTACTAGGTACTTTTCCATAATTATTTATTGTTCTTAAATAGTTTATTTACGAGTATGTCTTATTTTCTCTGGAGTTGGGACTTTCCATGAGAGTGAGTTCTAAAGAAATGTACACATCTTCAAGAGAATTTCGATTAGACCAGAGTGATCATTATCCAACCCCTTCCCGTAACAGAATTAGCTGAACTAGCCTCACTTAGTTCTCTATTATTCTTACTATATTAGTAAAAATGATTCAAGCAGAATAGCTCTCACACGATTAAAGCCCTCTCCTGAAAAGGGTCCGTGTTTAAGGCAGGAGACTAGTGAGTTCGAACCTTCAAAAATACCACCAGATGGAGCCAAAATCAAACCCGCTAACTAGAACTTACGATCTATGCTACTCAGCTTGCCAGTAGAAGATAGTTCCTAAGTCAGAAATCCTCAACTTAACTGAACCACCGTTTTCCCCACAGCGAGGTCAGAAGAGTACGAGATTTAACTAAGAGATTTTGGACTAGAAAGATTAGCCAAAATCAGTCCTATTTTATAAGTTGTGATTCCCTGAGGCAGTTCTCCAGAGTTAGCCCAAGAAGAGCAATATATAGCAGCCATATTGTCCAGTAGCCCTTGCGCCAGCTCCCTAGAGTTAGTGCGATAAGACAAATAGGTCCTAGTTACAGGCTGTGAGCCCCTGAGGTAGCTCTCCAGAGTTAGCCATCTAAGAACAATGTATAGCAGCCATTTTGCCCAGTACGACAGTTAGGTTAAGCCTGGGGTCTAATCCAAGCCTGTAAGGTTAAGCTTCCACTCTTATGCAGTTAGCCCGGGTGTCAAACTTGGGTCTGTGATGTTAGTGACCCTGTGAGATTAAGGTAGGTTGCGTGTTGAGGTTGGAGTAGCACTCTTATGCGTCAAAGTTATTTTATGACGTCATGTGAGGTAAGGCCAATGCCACCTTTGCGGCACTGGTAAAGATAGCACCTTATTCAGCACGTCTATATGGCGGAGGTTACCTCTCAGGTGCGTGTGGCGGTAGAACCTATACAAAACCACTACTAGTACAGTTATCTAAAAATATATTTCTTTTTGTTCATTCTAGTACCTTCAGTTCCAAACTTGTGAGGTCTCCTATCAACTGTACTGAGCGATCACGTTCTTGACTCAGCTGCGCTCACTTATGAAGTGACGTCCTACCGTGAGTTAGCGCGGGGTGGCTTGGGCTGTTGCTGCTGTGCTTGCGTTCGTCCACTAGGTCAACACTGGCAGAGTAAAGGAAGTGGTACTGTCTGGTTCCTGTGAGCTAACATGCTGCAGTCTGGCCTGTACTAACCCAATTCGATCACCAATAAAACTATACCATCTATATCAACCGAGACGCCGAACGTGAAAGCGTAAGTGTTATCCTAGTACAAGTGCTTTGATTGGTATATGTTTGTTTTCAGTCTGAGAGAAATGTGTTTCTCCCATGTGCTGTAGTCTTTGAAAACACTCTGCATAGCTCATTTCTTTCAAATCAATATTTCCGAGTATGAAGAATCTTCAACCCCGATGTTTCATTTTATAGCTCAAGTTCTGAACTTTCACGATGGTAGTGTTATGGAAGGAGATGCAATTTAACCTTAATTCAACATCTGGCTCAATTAGTGCCATTGAAAGTAGCTGCAATATGACCGTACAAAATGTTCACTGCTAATTAAGGGAAGGGAAACGGAACAGGAGGAAATGTACAGGCCTCTCTGTAAATTGATCTCAGTAATTTTGTTACCACCATCCCTTTTTCTATAGGATTCATTGTTAATTAAGGAACCAGTCTTGATATTGACGCAGTTCACCATTGTAGATATAATGGTCTAACTTCGACAATAGATCGCATGCTGGTGTAGTGTTTAATCTAAGTTCTATTTTCTTTATAAAAAGGTATGTTGATATATTCCTCATGCTGTATTATATATTTGTTTATCTGATCCAAGATATTTGGGTTAGTCGACTGACAGAATAGCATATAATCATTTTTTTTTAATTCACAAACAGTTAAAGAGAACATTTATACTAAATCAATCTACAAACGCATACAGACTGCAGAAGCAACAGACTACATATTACGTACTATGTACACCATGGAGATGGTGTCACAATATGGAGATCGAATATTTAATAATAAACGTCACGATTTCACCTTGAAGTTTTTTCAGTCTATACTTCTGCCGCCAGATTACAAATGATGTCAGAATTGTACCCCCTCCCGCCAAAGAAGAGCCCCATCACAACAATCTGCCTTAGAATATGATTGAAGGAAAGAGGGTATGGAAGGTTGATACATGGTGGTCTTTTCCTTATCAACGTCAGTAGACTGAGAGGCAGTTGATTCTAACCGTACAATTGGACCGATAATCTCAGCTTCACCAAGACCGACTCCAATACTCAGACCGTAACATTAAAAAACATGATGGCCAAAGTAGCTGGACTGCTGGTATTGGTAAACACGAAAATATTTTACCAATGGTGGCAATTTTACATGATAAATGAAACATATTAAGGAAAATCACTTTTGAACGTATGGAGAAACATCGCCAACATATACGCATCACACATAATCAATTAAAATCACATACATTTTGCTGGAATAGATTGGCAACCCCACAGTAAAAGAGAACAACAATCTGATTATTTAGAGATTTCGCTTAGTGAAATAACGTTTTCTCTTAGTTTTACGTCACTGGATAGACGGAAATACATGATAAAACTCTTAAAATGATATTATTTTATTACATTATTTTGAATGTTTAAACATAAATGAAGGTGCGACATGCCTCTGTATATTCACGTCCATGAGAACTATGGAACATAACGTGTTGCGTTAGTTTCCAAGTGATGGATAATTTTTAATGTTCAGCACCTAACGAAAGGAAAGAACATCGAAAATGATCTTGCTAACCAAACTAAGGACCCTGGTAGTGCTATGCTTTACTTTCTGGAAACTCTTAAAACATATCTTGACGTATGGCATAGCGGCACCTCACGTAATGATGGTAAAGTTAGTAATGAAACGTTCAGACACTAAAAATATAATAGGTTTACCCATTGAGGTACACGAACGAAAAAACTCTATTGACTCAAAACAATGATGTTTTTAATCTGCATGGAAGAGCTTCAATTTGATGTCATCTGCTTGATAACAGTTAACCACAACACAAATCGAAAGATCAATATGATGTATGCCCACTACTATTTTGTCATCGACTTCAAAATAGTCACGATGTATATTCCAAATCTAAACCGCGTATCCCTTTATATGTTTTATTTCTTAGAAAACTTAAGAATAGTTGTATGAGAGGCATTGCCGAAGTTCGACTTAAACTCTGTTCACAGCACATTCTCATATTACTGCGTATAATTGCGGAACCTAAGTGTCTACTGACTCATATAAATACACTCGTACGCTTATATTCTACAAAGAAACTAACATTTGTCGTCAACGTTCATGAAATTACACCGACTGGGTACGAAAACAACAAACCCACGTTTCCAACATGCCCGGCTACTCGATTCGCCATGTTGGTACGATCCAGAGTGGCATTAAGGTCTGAGGATTGGCGTAGGTCTTGGCTTCACCCTTTATTCTGCAATTGATTGCAATGATATCGATCCTGCGATGGTTGCCTCCATCAACAATGCAATGTATTTCTACATGTACTTCAAGATGGTTGACAAGAAGAGCGTTAGCGATTATGGTTCTGATGTTAGTGTGGTGCTGAGGACAACTCCCCAGCACATAAGGTAAAGTTTCAGACTCACTACAGTGTCTGCAGTGGCCGCTGGTGTTGGAGTAGTAGAGTGCCCACGGGGGCTACTACTACTACTACTATTACTACTAAAACGTTTTCATTCCGTCCCTGAAGGAGGACGGCGGGCCTCCTAGACGGTAACGCCGTCTCTCAGGCCAGGGAGATGTACGGAGAAGGTGAGAGGGTTGGCGGCCACGGCCTATGCTAGGAACTGCCCCGGCATTCACCTTAGTGCAGGAGAATGGAAAACCACAAAAAACCATTCTCAGGACAGCCGACGGTGGGGACAAGCCCCTCTCCGTCTCCCAAATTCAGAGGTGGAGATCCAAGTCAAACAGCCACCCCTCCTCTGCTCGGTTGGTCGGATAGAGTGCAGAGCTGTCGGACCACGGATCAGCCGTGGCCACTTGTAGGCCGAAGCCTACAACTGCAACCACCGACCCACGGATGTTAGCCTCGCTGCCGTTTTTATCCTATCTCTCGATTCAAAGTCGTTAATCCATCCCTTCTTATAATCCATGAATTAGTAGTTGAAACAGCTCCACACCTCAGTAAAACTCACGAATGCACTGTGTGAAATTTAATCCAGAGACATAAAACCTTTCTGACATGACAGCTCCACAAATATCCAAACGCACTTACTTTCACATTGATTGCGTATTAGTAGGGATTTCAGCTTTTCCTCGTAGCACTTTTCCCACTTTAGATGGGTCGGCACTTGATGTGGATTTGGCACAGTTTTACGGCCGGATACTTTCACTGATACCAACCCTATTTGCAGGGATGTCTTTTTTAATGCCATTTGTTCGGGGCGTCGACCTAGGAAGATCTTTTGCCCCTACTTGTACCATATGTGAGGGACTTGCGTGTATTATGTAAATGGTGGAAGTGTAACGTGTTGAATGTGAGGAAAGCAACATTAAGGGCGACAAAAACACCCAGTCCCTAGGCCAGGTATATTAATAATTTACAATCGAAAACCACTGATCCGGCCGGGAATCGAACCCGGGGCCTTCAGGTGACAGGCGGACGCTTTGCTCCCTACATCGCGGGGCCGGACTCTACCAACACGAGGCTGACGTATTTGAGCACCTTCAAATACCACCGGACTGAGCCAGGATCGAACCTGTCAAGTTGGGGTCAGAAGGCCAGCGTCTCAACCGTCTGAGCCAGTCAGCCCAGCTAGGGATGTCTTTACTACTGAGCGTTTCTCTGGTGGTTGGTAATGTGGTGTGTTGGGTGTAGAGTATATGGAGAGAACTTTATTAACACCCCAGTTCCGGAGCCAGAGAAATTAGCCATATGCAGATAAAATCACCGTCCCGGCCGGGAATCAAACCCGGGGTCCTCTGAACCGAAGGAAAGTACACTGACCACTCAGCCAAGGAGCCGCACTTCAGCTTAGAATTACTACGAGTATTTTTCTGAAGTCGCTCGAATACAGACAGATCTCACGGTGGACGAAGAGGATGGGATAGGATGGAGTGAGAAGAAAGCGACCAGGTCTCTAATGGAAGTGCAGCCCCAACATTTGCAAGGTGTGAAAATATATACATTCTGTTTTTGCTAGTTGTTTTACGTCGCGCCGACACAGATAGGTCTCATGGCGACGATGGGACAGGAAAGAGCTAAGAGTAGGAAGGAAGCGGCCGTGGTCTTAATTAAGGTACAGCCCCAGCATTTGCCTGGTATGAAAATGGGAAACTACGGAAAACCATTTTCAGGGCTGCCGACAGTGGGGTTCGAACCTACTATCTCCCGAATACTGGATACTGGGCGCACTTAAGCGACTGCAGCTATCGAGCTCGGTGGTGTGAAAATAAACAATGGAATATCATTATCAGTGCTGTCAGCAGTAGGGTTCGAACCGACCATCTCCTGAATTCAAGTTAACAGCTATTCACCTCGAATCACATATCTAACTCCTTGCCAGCTTAGAACTCTAAAGAAAACTTAGTTTGGTAAGTTTCTGTCATCTGTTGTGTGATTTATATCAAAGAATTATCATTCTTAATTATGCATGTGCTGCGGGTCAGTATTTCTTCAACAATGCCGTGCGGAAGAAAGAAACTGTAGTTCCGATTTTTTAATGGGGCAACAGGCTGCTAATGGACAACTATAGACCCATTAACCTTACGTCCATTGTATGCAGACAAATGGAAAATCTCATTTCAAAATATCTAAGAGAACAATGGGAGAAAAATTCATGGATTAATGGCCGTCAACACGGTTTTAGAAAAAGTTTCTCCTGCGAGAGCCAGATGTCGCTCTTTCAAGATATTAAGGAGTCATTAGACAAAGGTGTACAAGTAGATATGATTGTAATTGATTTTGCTAAAGCCTTTGATGTAGTACTACATGGCAATCTGGTCCGAAAATTGATGGAAACAAACATTAATAAAAGGGTGGTTCTGTGGATCCGGGTTTTTTGACAGACCGCACACAGACGGTAAAGGTGGGAAGTAAATACTCCGACGAAGTTTCTATAACTTCGGGAGTAGTACAGGGTAGTGTTATAGGACCACTCCTATTTACGGCATTTTTCAACGATCTTCCGAATGAAATTCGAAGTGAATGCAGATTGTCTGCGGACGGCTGCATAATATACAGAAAAGTACAGAATGCTAAAGATAATAGGTTATTAAAAGCCGATATAAATGTACTCCATAAGTGGGCACTCGATAACAAAGTGAAAATAAATTCTCCAAAATGCAGTCTCATAAGAATGGGAAAGAAACACAGGCAAGGGGACTTTCAACATTGTCCTGAATCGGATGGTCTGTTTGAGACTGAATGCAAGTATCTAGGAATCCACGCAAAGAGAGATCTAAAATGGGACACTCATGTAGGAAGTGAAATTACCAAAGCGTACAAGTCCTTACACTTCGTGACGAGGGTGCTAAAGGGCAGCAGTTACCAAGCGAAGGCGCAAGGCTATTTGAATCGCTAATTGCAGAAACCACCTAAGTGCACGTTTTCAAACTGTTGGGAAAATGAAAAAAACTGTGTGGGAGCATAAGTTGAAGTCTGATCTCCTTCTAATTTTTTTAAATTAAAATTTAATGTGCTAGAAAAGTGTAGTAAACAAGAAATAAGTTTTAAACATTTTTAAATGCCACAAATATTTTTAAAAAACATTGCACTTAGGTTGTTTCTGAAATAAACAACTTTTCCTGTTCATTTTTGTAGCAATTATTTAAGAAAACAGCAAATTGATTAATCTGTGCAAGTTTTAAGGTGAAAGGTTACGTAAATAACACCGTTCTATTCATACAAAATTTAATAGACATCAGTTAATGAAGCATAAAATACAAATTGGAACAGTAAAACCCTTTCTGGCTTTATTCAGTCTCTGGCATATCCCCAGCAGGTTCTCTCTCAGTTGTTGGCCACTGAATGATGCTGTCATAAAAGTCTTCATAACCAACGGTGTAGTCCATTTATGTTGTCAAGTCTTCTACTTCCTTTTTTGTTGATTGGAACCTAAAATAAAAAATTGCGTTGTGCAGAACCCATTGAAAGTTTTTAAAATATTATAGGCTACAAAATGTTTTTACTTGCTCAATAATTGTATATCTCTTTAATAATATTATTGTAATCAACTTACCTTTCCCTTCTCGAAAGGTAGCTCAGGTGGGCTGTCAGTTTTCAGTTGTGCGAAAGTAGATAAAAATCCTCCAATGAACGCCTTTGCCACAACTTGTCCTGAAGTATCTTTATAGTACAGAAACTGTTTGTAACTAGAAACCTTGAATGGCTTCTTACGTTCTCGTGGTACTTCCCCGCCTGATGTTTCATTGGAGTTTGTTATTCTCCTGTACGATATAGGCCATCAATGTTTAAAACCTAAGACATCGTCCGAGGTAAGATGATAAACGGTAAAACGTCCAGACACACTTGCCTTGCTGAGCATACTCATCTGGAGTATAAATTCTGACCACCTTCCTAATGAGCCGTTTAATACTTCCAAAATCACTGTCACAAGGCGAAAAGAGAGTGGCCACGGACAGGGAAGTTATGCTTAATCGTCTCAAACTGACCTCTGTCACAAAGATTCAATAAGAAACGCACAACTGTGTGTTTCTGTGTGAGTCACAAAACAGATTATCTTAACAGGGCCACCAACCGTCATGAGTGGTGGAATGAATTTACCGCAGAAAGAACCCAAGCGACGGCGCTTAGGTTCTTTCTGAAATAAACGCATTTACACAGCTGCCTAACAGCATTGCTTGTATGGAATATGGTTTGTTTCTGCTAAAAACAATGTATTTATCTCCGAATAGTACAATCCTGTCAAAAACTCAATTTTGATAAAAGTGTCACGTAGGTGGTTTCTGAAATAAACGATTCATTTATCACTCATTAGGCCCGTCCTGGAATACGGAGCAGTCGTATGGAATCCATACCAAACAGGACACATTAAGGAATTTGAGATGGTACGGCGAAAGGCTGCAAGACTCGTGTTTAATGATTTCAATCCTAGAAGTAGTGGGTTTTTCTTTTTTGCTAGCGGCTTTATGTCGCACCGAGACAGATAGATCTTATGGCGACCATAAGATATAAAAGATCTAGGAGTTAGAAGGAAGCGGCCGTGCCCTTAAGGTACAGCACCAGCATTTGCTTGGTGTGAAAATGGGAAACCACGGAAAACCAGCTTCAGGACTGCCGACTGTGGGATTCGAACCCACTATCTCCCGGATGCAAGCTCGCAGTTGCGTGCCCCTAACCGCACGGCCAAAGAAGTAGTGTGACGAGTATGATAGAAAACCTTGGGTGAGACACACTGGGGACTAGAAGGAAACGAACACGGTTATGTGCCATGCATAATGCTTACACGAATAAACCAGCTTGGGAAGAGTTCAACAGTCGACTAGAAAAGCCCTGTTACACAAGTAGGACAGATCATCCCCGTAAAGTAAAAGGTAGATCGCAGAAAACTAACTGTGGTAAATATTCGTTCGTAAATCGGGGAATTAATGACTAGAATGCCTTACCTGCAGCTGTCTTAGGGTCGTATTCATGAACGAGAGACTTAGAAGGTGGTAAGTCGCCATTTCCGTTTCATAATCGCTACATGGAGGTAAGTAAACTTAGATGGCGACTTTACTTCCAAGTCGCCGATGTTCCGTACTTAAGTAGACTCTGAGATCAGAAAAATAATAAAATGGCAGATATTGCCGATGTAGTTAACTTTGTAGACGAAATTGAAGAGATCCATGAAATTATTCAGTACGTTGTGCCTAATCCTCGGCGTATTATAAGAGATGCACGGAACCCAGTTCAGTTTTATACAGAAAATGAGTTCAGAAAACGATATAGATTCGACAAACGTACAGTATTAGATGTACTAACGATGTTTGAAAACGAATTACAGAAATATAATAATCGAGGATCACCCATACCTCCAATTATACAGTTGCTAATTTCGTTAAGATATTTTTTTAAACTTTACGTCACATCGACACAGGTAGGACTTATGGCGACGGTGGGATAGGAAAAACCAAGGAATAGAAAGGAAGCGGCCGTGGCCTTGATTAAGGTACAGCCCCCAGCATTTGCCTGGTGTGAAAATGGGAAACCCCTGGAAACCATCATCAGGGCTGCCGACAGTGGGGTTCGAACCCATCTCCCAGATGCAAGCTCACAGCCGCGTGCCCCTAAACCGTACAGACAAATCGCCCGGTCGTTAAGATATTATGCTACAGGTAAGAGTAAAATTATTGTTACTATAGCGCAAAGTTTTTGCACTTTCTACTCATCATGTTATCTATTTAGATTAAGGGATGACCAGTACAGATTAATGCATTCTTATGGTAAATACAATAGTCTTTCACACTTCCATGGTTTACAGGTACGGTAACTTCCAAATTGATTCCGCTGATTTACGAGGTGTAAGCCAGCCCTCAGTATGTAGAATAATCAAAAGAATATCGAATATCGATCCTGACTGCCCGAAAGAGACCACAGTTTGTTTCGTTCCCAAATGAAGCTGAATGTCGAAATAATGCGCGTCGTGTGTATGAAAGATCCCGATTCCCGGGAGTGGTTGGAGCTATTGATTGCACCCATGTACCAATAATAATTCCAGGTGGCAACCATGCTGAGGTTTTCCGTAATAGGAAAGGGATTTTTAGATTCAATTATCAGGGCATAGCCAACCACGAGATGAAGTTTATTGATTTCGTTTTCAGCTACGGCATATCTCTCTTCTCTTTCACTAGTTCTAGTAACACCTCCCTTTCACAGTTGTTGAAGGTTGGCAATTTTTTCTTTCAATCCATCGTCGAGAAATAAAAATTAACTGTATTAACTGGATTGGATTGAGTTTAGAATCCAATGCGATCTATAACGCAGGAAACAGCTGAATTTCTTCTTCTTCTACCTCTTTATTAAGAAAAAACATTGAGTGATGGGAGATTCTACACTGCTCTTCCATTGTTTTCATTGCCAACTTCATATCTAATTCTTCACATCGTAACTTACCAAAGTCTACTTACGCCAGAGTCTACTTTGTAAAAGTTGCGTCTATGAAACAGACTTCCACGAAACCCAACTAAGCGAACTTACGTAAGTCGAAGTCAAAGTCGCGTTCATGAATACGACCCTTAGAGTCTTTTCCCAAAAATGTAAGATGGTTCCAAAATAGACTCCAGGATTCTGTAAACTGTGTGCAAATTTCTATGTAAATTTTAATACACTGTAAATTGTAGCATTAAGGCATCTGAATTATTTAAGGTACCTGTATGTGTGAATTTGTATATGAACGTGCTGTATTTACAGTGTTAAGATAATAGTAATTGGGTCGCTGTAAGTCATGGTGTAAAAATTTGAAATACTTAGGGTACTTACGAATTTGTATATGATGGTGTTATAGTATTAAGCTATCAGCAAGCTCATCCTATAGTATTGTAAGCCGTAGTATTAAGGACTGGACATACTTAAGTTGTATGTGATATTGTATGTGATGATGCTGGATTTAGAATGTTAAACTAGTAGCATTTCTTTTAATATTTTCTTTCCATGGAATTGCTTGTTGTACTCTTGTTTTAGTTGTTTGTCGTTGTTGTTGTTGTTGTTTTGTTTTTGTTAGTGGCTTTACGTCGCACCGACACAGATAGGTCTAATAGCGACGATGGGATAGGAAAGGCCTATGAGTTGGAAGGAAGCGCCCGTGGTTTTAATTAATGTACAGCCCCAGCATTTGCCTGGTGTGAAAATGGGGAAACCACATAAAACCATCTTTACGGCTGCCGACAGTGGGATTCGAACCCACTATCTCCCGGATGCAAACTCATAGCCACGCGCCTCTAACCGCACGGCCAATTCGCCCGGTGTTGTTTTTATTGGTGGTGGTGGTGGTGGTGGTGGTGGTGGCGATGGTGGTGGTGGTGGTGTTTGTGGTGGTGGCGGTGGTGGTGGCGGTCGTGGTGGTGGTGGTGGTGGTGTTTGTGGTGGTGGCGGTGGTGGTGGCGGTCGTGGTGGTGGTGGTGGTGGTGGTGTTTGTGGCGGTGGTCGTGGTCGTGGTGGTGGCCGTGGTGGTGGTCGTGGTGGTGGTGGTGGTGGTGGAGGTGGCGGCGGTGGTGGTGGTGGTGGTGGTGGTGGTTGTTAATTATGTTTTAACCTTACTTTGTTATCACACTACTGCAAGTGATCACTGCCACCGGGATAATTCCCAATTGCGATGTATTTGTTAATAAATAAGAATAATATCGTCATCTAAATGTTTTCTCGGGCGCAATGACTATATACAGCATGCACGTTAATTCTGGTCTGGAAAAACATCTCTGCCTCGTTTTAATGCCTGATATTAGCCTCTCTCTTTCCCTAATGCCTTTCACGTTTATTATCCTAGCTACCAGGCAATGAGGTACATCGGTATTGTAAGTCTCGGTCTGTAGTTTAAACATGGAGACGAGAAATCTGCTTAAACCAAGTGTAACATGAAGTTTGCAGTGAGAATCTACTCAGTGTGCTCTTCCCTGGAGCTAGTTTACCGTGTGCCGCCAGCTAGAGCATTTAACTCGATCTAACGTCGCTCCACCAACATGCAGAAACTTCTAAGTCAATATACTTGCTTTAGCTCATGATTCACGGCAAATCAACGAAAACTGATGATGGTGATGATGCTTCTTGTTTAAAGGGGCCTAACATCTAGGTCATCGGCCCCTAATGGTACAAAATGAGACGAAATATAATGACAATTTAAAATTCCAAAATCCTCCCCTGACCAGAATTCAAAACATGAGGACGAAGAATGGATGGATATTAATTTAATACAATCAGTATATCCGAACCGCAATGACTCCACATTCCCAGAAACTAACGTTAAACAACAGTATTACTGACCAAAGGACTGCTTCTAAAGCACAGTACTGAATCGATGATGCTTGTAGTCTAAAGCTGTCCAAACTCCAAGTCATCGGCCTCTCATAATAGTTCTTATCGCTAGGAAAGTAAAACCATGGTGTTTGACATGGTGCGGTACTAATCAAAAGTAGCGTAGACTCACGGTATTCCACATATTATGGTATAACTCACAGGTAATGTAATGCGCACATGTAACACAGACCCATGGTGTTCCTCACATGGTGGTACTAATTACAAGTAGTCTCATGGTTCTAATTCGATCAATTCTTGGTCGCCCGTTTTAGTCGCCTATTACGACAGGCAGGGGATACCGTGGGTGTATTCTTCGTCAGCGTCCCCCATCCACAGGGGGTTCAACGAAAGCTATCAACGAGCAATTATTTCAAACTAGTATCTAAAATCCTGTACTACCACTATTAAATGTTTCCATTCCTCCCCTGAAGTGGGAGGCGGGCCTCCTAGACGGTGAAGCTGTCTTTCAGGCCGGGAGATTTGTTATCCTAGAAGGAGATGTGCGGAGAAGGTGAGAGGGTTGGCGGCCGTGGCCTATACTAGGAACTGTCCCGGCATTCGCTTTAGTGCAGGAGAATGGAAAATCACGGAAAACCAGGCGTAGAGCCACGGTAGAGCTGAGACCCCGCTCCCCTCCTCTTCTTGGTTGGCCGGTTGGAGAGCAGAGTGGTCGGACCACGGACCGGACGTGGCCACTTGTGGGCCGAGACCCACTCTGCATCCGCCGACGCCTACAACTCTGTAGTAGTACTAGTACTAAAATGTTTTCATTCCTCCCCTGAAGGGGGAGCTGGACGTCGTAGACGGTGACGCCGTCTCTCAGACCGGGAGATTTGCTTATTTCTTCATCCATATTTATCTAAGTATTTTTCACAATACTGTCTTAAAGATGTCTTCGAGGAGAAGATGAAGTGGACGAAACAATATCAGACACTTCTATTGATGGTCTAGTTCTAATACTACGCAAGCTAGTAACATATAACTTTGCATAAGAAGGAAAAACAGTTTTATTCATAGATTATTTATTCTTACGTGATCACTTTATTATATTAAATTTAATTAATGGAATAAAATAGAACAATTTTACAATAAACATAAATATCTTTATTATGTTGTAAAATATTATCATTATTTTCCCGACACATGTTGGTAGAATGAAACTTGTAATTTAAATAATATTATTATGAATCAAGTTAAAGTTAATACGGTATTTCTTAGGTTAAGAAATCTTTATGTATGTTGTCTTGATACCCTTAAACAGAACGTCTTAACATTTTTGTCTGTATCGTATATAAGCTGATAGTTACATGACCCAAACCGCGCAACCTCTCACTCGGTGAGTACAGTTCTGTAGGTCTACAGTTCATTATACTATGGTTGATAAAACGCACAGTACTATAAGATAGGGTAATATAATGCGACCTGGCGAGTTGACCGTGCGGTTAGGAGTGCGCAGATGTGAGCTTGCATCCGGAAGATAGTGGGTTCGAACCCCACTGTCGGCAACACTGAAGATTATTGTCCTTGGTTTCCCATTTTCACACCAGGAAAATGCTGGGGCTGTACCTTAATTAAGTTCACGGTCACTTCCTTCCTACTCCTAGCCCTTTCCTATCCCATCGTCGCCGTAAGACCTCTCTGTGACAGTGCGACGTAAAGCAAATTCTAAGAAAAAAGAAAAAAAGATCATGCCCGTCCCCCATAATCTCGGAAACCACAGATCCGGGAGAGAGTATTGTTTATTGTAATCTTTTGATGCATGCAGTTTACAAGAGTTGATATACTATGGCAAAACATTTTTATGATGTACGTAATGAATTACAATTTTCACTAAGTTATGTAATTTCAAGAGGTGTTTTAGAAACATTTCTAATATAATACGGAGTTACGGTGGATAAGCTTTGGCTTGTGGTTGTTTGGATTTAAATTATCTGATCAAGTCACCAACAACCCAAGATGTGGGTGCAAGCCAGCCGGCAAGGTTATGTACAGTGGTAAAACAGTTGCTGCATAGGTGATACAGTTGTGAGACTTAGCCATGACATAAAAGGTAGAAATCATAAATTATTGATGGACAATCTTCTCATCTCCTTGCCATTGATCAGAAAACTTAGAGATGACAACATCATTGTTTTGGGAACTGTGAAAATAAACATAGTTCGTGATGCTGCAAAAGAACTTCTTCCAAACCAACTGCCATAACGCGGAATGAATTCAGCGACCACCTCAAGTGACAACATAACTGTCGTTCGCTGGGTGGATAATAGGGAAGTACACACAGCTTCCTCTTATGCTGGAGCGTTTCCCGAAGAAGAATTAAAAAGGTATGATAGGGAAGAAAAATCTGTCATAAATACAGCACGTCCGTTTTCTATTTCAGGGTATAACTCTTTCATGGGACGAGGTGACATGGCTGATGGAATAGTAGCACATTATCCACATGGGCTTAAATCAAAGAAATGGTATCTGAGGGTTTTCTTCCACTTACTGAACATTACTGAATGCATGGGTGTGCTACCGTAGTGACAAAGAAGACAACATGGACTTTTTGACATTCAAGTCGTCAGTAGCCAATTCTGTCATCACACAAGGTGTTTATTATGAGGAGAAAAGAGGAAAGCCTTCCACACTATCCCAACCTGACATAACGAGGAAGAAGAAAGCTGTAGCTACTAGTATTGTCCCTGAACTGAGGTATGATAATGTTGGACACTGGCCAATGAAGACAACGAGGGAGAGAGAACAGTGATACAGGGCAGTCGAATGCAAAATAAGAAGTAGATATATGTGTGTGCGAAGTGCAAAGTTTTTTGTCCAGATTGTATGGAGGAATTTCACACAAAATGAGTGTTTCAAGTGTACTAGATTTCATTTTATGTGCCACGAATATCTTCATTCTGCTTGAAATGAAAACAAATTTAATTTTCTTTATTATTTACGATAGGTAAATATTATCATGATTGTTTAACTGTTTTATTTGGAATAAATATATGTTTCCTACGTAAGAATCTTATTTTATGCATAACCTTTTATTGCAAGGAGGTATCGTACGATGCCACATCTGTATTTACTGATGTTAGGCACCGGAAAATTAAAAATTAATATTTCTGTGTTACAAAAGGCCATAAGGTAACTAAAAAACTGAAAATATTTTATATGATATTCTAAAATAACTCATGCATGAAGAGGTTACGGAGAATAACATCAGTTCGGTTATTTATTTGAAGGCATACTGTATTATCTATCTGGTAGATATATTTACGTTGTTTTACTTTCATCTTGCATAGTAAATATCTATGTCCTCCCTCTCGCTATTTAGAGCCTAGCTATTATCATCGGACGCCTGTTAAATTTTAAATAATATTTTCAGAAATTCAGCGAACAGAGACAGTCACACACCACTAAAACGCTGTGCAAAATCAAGCAGTAAACTTGTTGAATTATGTAATTACATTACTATTTGTTTAATGAATAACAGGAATTTTACTTTATATTTAAATCGAAATACTGCCATGTCTATCCATGGAATTTTAAATCGTTGCTTATACGCTTAAACCCTGTACCTTTGTAGATTGTAACGAACAAATTATAACGCGTCAGTTTTCTTTAAATGAATAAATATCAGAAAATAAAACTTACTTTTTATATTGAGCGCAGTATAAATAGATCCGGAATATTTCGAAAAGGCCAGTTTTTTCGATCATAGCGCTTTATTTTAAATACTGTACTCCAATCAGCATTTAGCTGAGTAGTGGAGAAGAGCTTCCTAGGCACAGTGCTCCCTCCCTTCCCTGCAAAGGGTGTCTACTCTCTCACTTCACTGTGACGTATGCTTGTTACGTAAGCTGCCCGCATTTACGTCACGCCAGCCCGGCCGCACTGGGCTAGCTTCAGCGGGCTCCCAACTGAGCCCCTCTGCACTACAATGTGCCCCTCTGACACAACTAGCAAACGTTTTTCTTAAAGATCTGGATTTTTTTTATTTATTTTTTTTGCTTTACGTCGCACCGATACAGATATGTCTTATGGCGACGATGGGATGGGAAAGGCCTAGGAAGTGGAAGGAAGCGGCCCTGGCCTTAATTAAGATACAGCCCCGGCATTTGCCTGGTGTGAAAATGGGAAACCACGGAAAACCATCTTCAGGGCTGCCGACAGTGGGGCTCGAACCCACGATCTCCCGATTACTGGATACTGGTCGCACTTAAGCGACTGCAGCTATCGAGCTCGGTAAAGATCTGGACAAAACTATAAGAATTTCTATAAAAGTAATTATGATTCTGCCAGATGATACTCCAAATTCGATGCTGTATAGTGCCAGAAGGGTCAAGAGGGACGGGAATAATTTGCGCAGAGTGGAAAACCAGTATACAGCATTATAATGTTTGTAATCGCCTACTCCATATTCAGAACGTTCGTCTACAATACGTAATGAAGTTACCTGAAGAACAAGATATGGCACTTCACAGACTTGACATACAAAAAGAAACTTTTCCCCTAAAGACTCAAGGAAGAGAACTACGTGAAATTATGAGAAATCGATCCTTTCAGTCGTGGTGCCTGTTACCAAATGAAGGAAAGTGACTACTGTTATATTCAGACTTCCCTAAAGCAAACTCCTGGATGACTCATAAATCACGTCGGTCTTCTTCTGTAAACATGAACGCAGTGAATATGTCATGCAACCTTACTATGGCTGCAACGAGACAGAAACCCTTAGGGATTTTCTGGGATTCTGCCGGAGCACTTCGGTAATATGCAACCATTGCCACTACCGTGTAAGAACGTTGATTGCTCAATCCAAAGAGACAGTATGGATGGGAGGTGCACAAGGAGGTTCACTGCATTTTTTTGCAACTTTCTTTACGTCACACCGACACAGATAGGTCTTATGACGACGATGGAATAGGAAAGGACTAGTAATGGGAAAAGGAAGCGGCCGTGTCCTTAATTAAGGTACAGCCCTAGCATTTGCCTGGTGTGAAAATTGGAAAACACGGAAAACCATCTTCAGGGCTGCCGACAGTGGGGTTCGAACCAACTACCTTCCGGATGCAAGCTCACAGCTGTGCGCCCCTAACCGCACGGCCAACTCGCCCGGTCGCCGCATCTCAACCGATGGCTCCAATCGGAGGGCTGACATCATAGCCATCAACAGAAAGGACTGTGGAGCAATGGTCTTAGATCCCAGCATTCGCTTTGAAAGAGACTCAAATCAGGTTCGGGATGTGGACCTAGAAAAGCAAGCTATTTAATTTCCGTACTCGCCTTACCTGTCAGCAAAGTATGAAATACCTGTCGATCGGTAGATTGTCAGAGGCCTGCTATTCGGAGCAAGAAGCACCCTCCCTACTACAAAATTTGAAAGCTCCATTCTGTGAAATGGAAAAAGTAGTAATACTGATACTTGAGGGACTCTGTACAAATCAATCATTTCCATCTACGAAGTATACCTGAGAACGTGATTAACATTCCTCCCCCACTAACCTCGGATAAAACAAGATAACAGCATTAACAATTAAATTTCCAATTTTTGATGTTTTTAAACTCTAATGGAATTGTAACCTGGCTGTATTCTGGATCTGGTCACCCTTATTGGAGGACAGACAATTTATTTCTTTAATAAATCTCTCTCTCTCTCTCTCTCTCTCTCTCTCTCTCTCTCTCTCTCTCTCTCTCTCTCTCTCTCTGTTGGTAAATTGGTATCTGTAATGTTCATGTACAGACCAGAAACCCAGCCTTAAGTTGTTTCTAAACATAACACACTTGTACATAACCCTGGTTACAAAAAGAACGTAAATTTGAAATAATGATAGAATTTCAGTTTTACTTCTAACACCAGTAAGGAAGTATTGATGATGATTATGATGATGATGACGACGACGACGATGACTTTTATTATTATGCTTGATGGTTAAAGGGGCCTAACATCTAGGTCATCGGCCCCGAATGGAACAAGCGAAACTAAATAACATGATAATTAAAATTGTAAAATATATCCACTGACTAGCATTTAAAACAAACGAGTAAGGAAGTAATGAAAATTCATGATGGCAAGGAGGACAATGTCACATTTGATACTTAAGATTATTTCAGCTTATCCCAGGTATTTCTCGGGTAGCTTGTGTCATTCCGGTTCAGTTTTAGTTTTAATAATAATGTTATTGGTTTTACGTCCCACTAACTCCGAAGAAACCAAAGTATCGGAAAGTTGTCCCGTAGGAATTATTTTACGTGCTAGTAAACCTAGCAACACGAGGCTGGCGTATTTCATCACCTTGAATTCAGCTGGGATCGAACCCCAAAATTTGTGCTCTATCGTCTGACCCACTCATCCCGGCCATTTTGGGTACTGGTTGAGAGTTTTAAGGCCATATGCCCTTCCAGACACCACGTGATTTTTCAAAAGGAAATTCCAATATGAAGTCGACCTGTATACGAATCTCATGGCCCTGTGGATGGGGTGATAGAATACATCCACGGTGTCCCCCACATCTCCTAAGAGGCGAATAAAGGTGGGGATAAAGAGCTCGCAACTTGGGAACGTAGGCTGGCGACTAAGGTTCTCCTGGATGAGTCTTGCATTGCTTCCACTTACTCACACCAGTCTCTTCGTTTTGATCTTTCCTATCGGACCTCTCTCGGTCAAATCTTCTTATCGCATGCCGGAAATATTAGGTTTGTGAGGCAATTTTTACGCTCTTTCTTTAAATATCGGACCTCTTTCATTTTGCCCCTGATTTTCATTAAGGTAGGATGGTTTCCCAGTTGTAATTAATTTTCAACATTCACTAGCACCACCACCTTGTGGAACCTCGAACGTCCGAACAGAAAGCCATTTTTCTAATCATGTTTGACGTCCTGACCAACCACGAACTTAGCAAAACTTGCGCCGAATCACCAGCCACGAAGGGAGAAACTGAACGAAGAATAGCCCTAGCAGATGAAATTAGCGCTAGTGGCTTTACGTCGCACCGATACATAGGTCTTAAGGCGACCATGGGATAGGAAAGGGCTAGGAGTTGGAAGGAAGCGGCCGTGGCCTTAATTAAGGTACATCCCCCGCATTTCCCTGGTCTGAAAATGGGAAACCACGGAAAACCATCTTCAGGGGGTTCGAACCCACTATCTCCCGGATGCAAGCTCACAGCTGCGCGCCCCTAACCGCACGGCCAACTCGCCGTGTGGTGAAATTAGTATGAAGGCATTTGGTTTTAGTAAAAGAGCCGAATCCAAAACAAACCAAACCAAACCCCATGGCACAACAGTCCCAAAGGGCCATGGCCTACCAATCGACCGATGCTCATCTTTAAGGCCTGCAGATTACGAGGTGCCATGTGGTCAGCACGACGAATCCTCTCGGGCGTTATTCTTGGCTTTCTAGACCGGGGTCGCCATTTCACCGTCAGCTAGCTCCTCAATTGTAATCGCTTAGGTTTATTGGACCTGAAAGCAGTCCTCAGATAAGGTAAAAAATCACTGACCTGGCCGGGAATCCAATCCGGGGCCTCAGGGTAAGAGGCAGGCACGCTACCTCAACACCGCTGGGCCGGCTGTAAAAGAGCAAATTTATTTATTTATCATAATTTAACTTTGTTTCTATTGCGAATATTAAAACATTAAATCGCTTCAGATATTTTAAATCGTGAAAGTACCGGCGTTTCGCTCCACTGTGGCAATGGGCTCATCAGTTGGACTGCCACACTTTTCCAGAGGCTGGTATTTATAACGTCATACTCACGACTGATATTTCCAAGAATGATGTGAAAGAACTACTGAGAAACTGATTGTGTGATATCGTAAATAATTTTTCCATGTCCTTGTTTACTGAGCGGGAATTAGTGCAAATGTATCATATTTCCAAAAATCTGATTCATATTTTGTAGCACGTTTCGTGATCTACAGACTTCGCAGGTGATGGTGATATGTGTAATCTATATTTATAAAACAAATATACGTACCCACACAACCCTTTTGCGACCTGTTCTATACGGTAGAAGTAAAGGAAGTTGTTTGCAGTGATAGGCCTATTAGCTTATTATGCTTAACTACGCTGATATTAAATGCATAGCCCATACACCGTACTGCACTCGAGGATTAACCGGAGAGCGTAGCTAATTTACAGCTTGTCGGCATACAAATGAGCAGTGACCAGATCTGAACTTTGATTATGATGATGATGATGATGATGATGATGATGTCATGATGAGGATAAACTTTCTCCAGTTCATGACATCTATTTCTTGTGCATATTCATCCCGTCACTTGACAAACAACACCGCGTAGTTAGCAGAATACAGCAGATCAGTATCGTGTGATAACTAGCATGAACAAATATGTACAGAAATTATGTGTTTATCTCTTACTTACAAATAAGTTGAATTCATAATAATAAAAGACTCGCCGAGAGAGCGGCCGTGCGGTTAAGATCGTTATGATTATGCTTGTTGTTTAAAGGGGCCTAACATCGAGGTCATCGGCCCCTAATGGTACGAAATGAGACGAAATGGAATGACAAATTAAAAGCCCAAAATTCTCCACTGACAAGAATTCAAAACATGAGGACGAAGAATGAATGGATGGATATGAACTTAAAACAATCAGTGGATGCCACCCGCAATACCTTACATTCATAGAAACTTACGGAAAAACAATAGAATTACTGACCAAGGGACTGCTGCTAGAGCATAATACTGAATTGAGGATGTTTGCAGTCTAAAGGGGGTCCAAAATCCAAGTTATCGGCCCTACATAACGGTACTTATCGCTAGGAAAGTAGAACCATGGTATTTGTCATGTTGCGGTACTAATCAAAAGTAGCAGAGACTCGCGGTATTCCACACATTATGGTACTACTCACAGGTTATGAAATTCGACATATAATACAGACATATGGTTTTTCTCACATTTCGGCGCCATTTACAGGCAACGCAACCCTATGGTGTTCAGCACATAAGAGTACTAACCACAGAGACCTTCCCCTATCCCGTGGTGTTCCTCATATAGTGGGTACTAATCATAGGTAAAGCAGAACCATGGTAGCTATCATCCCATGGTACTGCTCATATGGTAGTACTAATCACAGGTACTGCAAAAGTCGACCGCACGGTGCTCTTGTGTGCTACTAATCACAAACCTATTTCGTACCTAATATAGTGGCACTACGCGCAAGTAAAAGCGACCCTTCGTGTTCCCCGCGTGTTGGTACTAATCACAAGTAGTTTCATAGTTCTAATACAATCATCCCTTGGTCGCCCCTTTTAGTCGCCTCTCACGACAGGCAGGGGATACCGTGAGTGTATTATTCGTCTGCGTCCCCTACCCACAGGGGGTAGTGTGTTTGGTCCGCGAGAGGTATTTTATTTCCCTCAAGTCCGCCGGCAGGCGGTTAGGACCCCCCTATCCGCCACCTGGGACGCGCCGCGTGGGAGTACCACCTCTCCCCCTGCAACGCCAGCCTAGTAGGTTCGTGGGCGGTTAAGATCAAGCAGCTGTTAGCTTGCATTCGGGAGATAATGAATTTGAACCCCACTGTCAGCAGCCCTGAAGATGGTTTTCCGTGGTTTCCCATTTTCACACCAGGCAAATGCTTAGGCTGTACCTTAATTAAGGCCAAGGTCACTTCCTTCTCACTCCTAGCCCTTTCCTATCCCATCGTCGCCATAAGATTTATCTGTGTCAGTGCGACGTAAAAGACAAAATTTACAATAATAATAATAATAATAATAATAATAATAATAATAATAATAATCGAAATCGACTTTCAACCTATTAGGTCGTATTACATACGTTTAGTACGTGTTGATTTCGCTCAAAATGCGGTCGAGAAAATTCAATATTCATTGACTTGGCCCTCAATGGGCGACTTGCACGCACTTTACAGTGTGATGGCAGTAGTGCCAGACCTCTAGCTTAGATCCTTTCCAACAGAACAAAGATGACCTAGGCTACCATAATTCAATTGATAAAGCAACCGACGCGAAATTGGGAAGTTGTGGGTTCGGATCCCATTGGTGTTCGGTTGGCCATTTTTGTTTTGTACTTAACATTTCTTCAACATGTACTAAATGTATGTAACACGACCTAATAGGTTGAAATCGATTTCGCTTACATTGCGGTCGTGAAAATTCAATAATAATAATAATAATAATAATAATAATAATAATAATAATAATAATAATAATAATACCAATTTCTAATACTCTGGAACATATTTTACTGTGTTATAAGTTTTATTTTCTGGAGTAAAATTTGCATTTTTTTTTTTTTCGTATATGGTGCTGATTCTTAAGCGACAATATAGATTGTGTCCTTATGCACTTGCTGCTCGTAACTATAAAATTTATGTCACAATCAAGGACATCTATTCTTATTCTAAATTCATTAAATAATTCACATTTTATATTCCCACTGTATCCTTATCATGTTCATAAAAATATTAATTAATGATTAGTGCATATTTACACACTCATAATAGCAATTAAAACAGAAAAAAGCACGACAAATAGGTCTGTGGTGGTGGTGGTACGATACTACAGCAAACAAGGGAATTACTTGGAGGAACACGTTTTTCACAGGCAGAAAATACCGAACATTAAACAGACTCGGTTGGATGATATCATACCCGTTTTAGTACGCAACACTGTTTCACAGAAACGTGCGGTGGTATGCCGATACAGCCGGGCGTCGGCCAATTCCATTTATTCAATGGTCTTCATACTCAGTCATACATAACTCTAATTCAATGCCGATTGGTGTTTCTTACAAACTGATTACGGTTTATAGGTATTTCAGACTTATATATATATATATATATATATATATATATATATATATGGAAATATTTTACCTTTGATTCAATTTATTTCACTAAAATCAGACGAATGAATAATGAGATCCTGACTCTTCTTGGAGTTTGCGGGAAGGTCAAGAACCATTAGTGGTGTTCGAGTCCGCGTAACGGTTAGCACTATTAGCTGTCGTCCTTGGGGGTCCGGGTTCGATTCCCGGTACTGTCAGAAATTTGACAATGGCAGGGTGAATGGTACGTGCATTAAAATGATACATCCCGCTCACCTCCTTTTGGAGGTTTGCCTGAAAAGAGCTGTATCACCTTAGGACAAGGATACGAGTTTACATACATACAGTACATAGTGGTTTTGAACTTTTAAATATCCATGCATGCTTGATAACATCGAGTGTTATAAAAGCATAGAAATGTAGGAGTCAGATCTTACCTGATAGTCCATATAGTTCCCATATCCCATGTGGTTGCAGGTGCACGAACAATGCTGGATGTGTTCTCGAATGTCTAACTCCATGTCCCACTGGGGATTGTGTCCCGCGGAATTTCTGCAGCACTCTTCCACCTGCATGGTACTCACTCATTGGTTCCCACATTCGCACTTTGTGAAACATGTGCCGGATAGTGTCCTCATTCTCACACCTCCCATGTCCCTCTAGATTTCGTCCCCGCCATTACATCGCAAACTTAAAGAACTCCTCGAAACAAACAAGGTTCTTACATCACGCAAAATACGCGCAAACGAATATCAGTTAAGCTATTCTTTGAAGTATTTTCGTAATACACTACAATCTATTCGTTTTGAGTTCCCATCTATGCCATGCAAGAAAACCCCCTAATATTATCTGCTATTTTTATCTAATTATTTCCTCATTTGTTTAATAGTACTAAGATACTTTTCAAAATGTGACCAATATTATTAATCTATGAACATTATTTGTTTGAAAGATATGTAATTTCATACACAGCAAAAGAACTGCAGTCTTTCCACTTTAAAATTTTAAAATTTCCAATTAGTATAGCATTTGTAACTTTGTGACTTAATGAAAATCAGTTACTTTCAAGAAAACCATTTCTGTTCACACTCGAAGAGGAGGGTCAAGCCATTATGTAATGCCCCAGAAATATCATATAAATTTGCAACAAATACTCGCCACATCACTACGATAAAACTTGTTTCTCTGTTCCTGCTGTTCGAAAGCTATATAAATTTATATGATAAATTATGTACAGTGCATGGAGGTGTCAGTAATTTTGACGCAGATATATATACTCACTAAAATTCTTCTCTGCCAACAATATCCCACATTAATTGCATGTACACCAACCTACAGTGATATTTTTGAATGCTAGATAATTTCAAAACTATAAAATATAAAGTAATGACAAAAATAAAATATATGATTTATTTTTAACTTTTTTCCAAAAGTTTTGTTATTTCTTACACAATCATTTTTAGTGGTTTTTTTTTCACTGGTAGCGCCTTTAGCCGAGCGAGGCGCGTAACATTCGTTCACATCACATCGCGCGCGCGGGATATGCTACCTGTCAACGGCGAGGATGTGCGAGGACGGCCGCGCACTACCGTCGGTCACAGTCTGAGCGGTTTGCCCGGGCGTCAAGTCGTCCCACCATCTCCATCGCGCCACGGAAATAGCCGACCGCTTCGCGGAAACACACGAGTAACTTTTCACCATGATGCCGAACGTCGTCTCAAAAGATTAGAACGGTGGATGAGGGAAGGTGAAGGAAAGGATAAGAACTGGTGGGATCGACAGATAATTGTATCACATTAAAAGTTCAACGTGTAAATTATTTTACACTCTGTGGAAGAGATTACAGAGGTATGAGTTCACAGACAAGGGTCATTGAAATACAATTAGGAAACAGTAGCGACATTTAGAAACGTTAAACGGTTCTGGGTTCCAATCCAGACTGAGACGGGGAATTTAATTGTGTCTGGTTAATTCCATCCATCGAAATTTCAATATTTTTGTGCAATATCACACTTCAGAGGAATAATTAGGTTATGTTTTCTGTATTCCTAATCCGCTTTTGTTCCATTTTACGTCCATGAGATGCCGCATAAACAAGATCGTCTTCAGAAACGAGTTTACAAGAGTCTACTACCGAGCTCGATAGCTGCACTTGCTTAAATACGGCCAGTATCCAGTATTCGGGAGATAATGGGTTCGAACCCTACGGTCGGCAGGCCTGTGGATGGTTTTCCTTGGTTTCCCATTTTTACACCAGGCAAATGCCGGGCTGTACATTAATTAAGGCCACGGCCACTTTCTTCCCACTCCTAGCCCTTACCTGTCCCGTCGTCACCGTAAGACCTAACTGTGTTGGAGCAACAACTTGTAAAAAATGTAGAGTCTACCTACTTTTGAAGTGAGAGACTTCTAACTGATAAAGGTTTTATTTTACTGGGCTAGTCTAAGTTTGATTCTGGCCCCACGATGTAGGGGTAGCATGCTTGCCTCTTACCCGAAGGCCCCGGGTTCGATTCCCGGCCAGGTCAGGGATTTTACCTGGATCTGAGAACAGGTTCGAGGTCCACTCAGTCTACGTGATTACAGTTGAGGAGCCATCTGACGGTGAGATGGCAGCCCCGGTCTGGAAAGCCAAGAATAACGGCCGAGAGGATTCGTCGTGTTGACCACACTCAACTTCGTAATCTACAGGCTGAGTAGCGTTCACTTAGGCCATAGCCCTTCGGGGCTCTTGAGTCATGTGGGGGAGTCTAAGTTTGATATCACAGTTTATTTTATTTATTTATTTATTTATTTATTTATTTATTTATTTATTTATTTATTTATTTATTTATTTATTTATTTATTTATTTATTTATTGCGGCTTGCTTTAACGTCACAATAGCACATCGAAGCTTTTCAGCGACGGAAGGATGGGAAAGGGCTAGGATTGGGAAAGCAGCAGACGTGGCCTAACTGAGGTACAGCCCTAAGCATTTGTTTGGTGTGAAAATGGGAAACCACGGAAAACAGTCTTCAGAGCTACCGAAGTTGGGATTCGAACCCACAATCTCCCGAATGCAATCTCGCAGCTAGTGACATTAACCGCACAGCCAACTCGCTCGGTACAGTTTATTTTACTTTACCCATTACTTTAACTTAGTTAGCACATTACTTTGTATTACACTGCCGAGCTGAGTGGCTCAGACGATTGAGGCGCTGGCTTTCTGACCCCAACTTGAGAGGTTCAATTCTGGTACTGTCTGGTGGTATCTGAAGGTGCTCAAATACGTCAGCCTCTTGTCGGTAGATTTACTGGCACATAAAATAATTCTTGCGGGATATAATTCCAGCATCTCGGCGTCTCCGAAATTTTTTTTTTTTTTTTTTTTTGCTAGTGGCTTTACGTCGTACCGACACAGATAGGTTTTATGGTGACGATGGGACAGGAAAAGATTAGGAGTTGGAAGGAAGCGGCCGTGGTCTTAATTAAGGTACAGCCGCAGGATTTGCCTGGTGTGAAAATGGGAAACCAAGGAAAACCATCTCCATGGCTGCCGACAGTGGGATTCGAACCCACTATCTCCCGGATGCAAGCTCACAGCCGCGAGCCCCTAACCGCAGAGCCAACCCGCCCGGCCTCCGAAAATCTTCAAGAGTAGTCAGTCGGACTAATAACAGTATTATTATTATTATTATTATTATTATTATTATTATTATTATTATTATTATTATTATTATTATTATTATTATTATTATTATTAGCTGTAGTGGCCGTCATTGACGGCACAATAACATAGCATGTGCAAAGTTACCAACTCGGGACGTAGCAGTAATCCCATCTATTCGAGATGAGTGGCAGCAGAACAGACAAATCACATCACAACAATGGTCAATGTAATATTGTTGATCAGTTTCATGAGCTTTCGATATTGTGAGCCTTCACATTTAGTTTTCTTCCTACTCTGTGATACTAGACCATCTAATGTAAAGGGAGTCCTTCCTTCTTTCATAGCCCCGTCTTGTCTTATTCCTCAAGCGATAGTTCCTTTTGTCGTGAGAAAATTCATCGCCAGTTAACACGATTGAGCAATAGTTCCATGCTAGCAGTGCATTGCTAGTGACATATTACATTGCAGCTGTTCATTGCAATTCACCAAATCATCCACAAGTTCCTTGAAATGTTCTGCTTTGAAATTTTCCAGGAAACCATTTAACACATTCTTAAAGGATTTCCAAGCTGTCTTCTCCTTGTCCTTCAGCTCTAATTCAAGCTGAGTCTTTAAAAAGTTATCTGGCCTATGGACCGATAAACAAGCCTGTTTTCATGTTTTCTAAACTGAGCCTGGGGAATGTTTGACGTAAGTAAGTGAATGCAAAGCCGTTTACATCTAAAGTTTTACAAATGACTTGATAAGTCCCAATTGTATATGTATTACCGGAAGCAAAACTTTGCTTGACTCCATCAGTGGTTCATATAAAACATGTTTCATTCCAAGAGTTAATGATTGTGGATCCATAACATGAGAAAATCAGAGGATGTATATTTCTCTCGGCTTGAAAATTAACCCCACCTAATGTAACTGAATACCGAGGAAACTTTGGTGTCTGTCTGTCTGTCTGTCTGTCTGTCTGTCTGTCTGTCTGTCTGTCTGTCTGTCTGTCTGTCTGTCTGTCTGTCTGTCTGTCTGTCTGTCTGTCTGTCTGTCTGTCTGTCTGTCTGTCTGTCTGTCTGTCTGTCTGTCTGTCTGTCTGTCTGTCTGTCTGTCTGTCTGTCTGTCTGTCTATTCCTAAAAGTGGAAAACTGCGGGACTTATTTCACCCAAACTACGTATTTGGAATCTACTCACTCAGGATAGTGTTATCAAGTACATGTCGTGTTATGGTATTCACATGGAGTTTGTAATTATCAAAAAATAATTCTCAAATATTTTTGTTAACATTAGGTCTATCAAAAGTTTGAGAAAATGTTATTTCCGTTCCTTTATGCCTTGTACTTATTTATCTTACGACGGATAACAACGCATTTGATTACGAAAAATTGGATGTTAAGTCCAAGTCCGTGGGACAGGAAATGCATGTCACTTCAAGGTGAATAATGGGAAAAACTAAATGGCATTTTACTTTTTCTGATAAGGCAGATATTAAGGGAGGTAGCATCAACGTCAGAGCTACCTCTATATCGAAGGACGAATAGTTAAGACTGATAGGAGTGGACCTATCACATCTCAACTAAACAATCATGGTATATTTTTTCTCTTTTCGGAGATGCGTTATGAAGTAAATAGTGTTGAAATAGATAGATCGAGGAATGTTTCTATTACAAGTGCAATGAAACCTTACCCTTCTTTTAGTGTTGAACAAAGTAATATTTATGGATGGCAGGATGGTGTCCGACAGCTACCAACAACTGGATGATTAATGAGGACGGTACGTTTACAGTTATGTTATCACTGAAAAATATTCTTGGTTTTGCTGAAGAGTTTAGACGTATTATAATCAACGCAAAACAAGGGCTAATTTTAATCCCTTAGCGCAGTGATTACAATTCTCTTAAAGCAGCAACGGTACCTGTAGACTCAAAAATTACCCTTCAACGCATCCTGTGGATGATTCCACATGTAACATCATCTGATCGAGGAAAAGCTTTGATTGCTCAAGATTGTAGAAAATTATACACCATCACCGATACGTTTTCGAAGTTGGGAGATGCATGAGTATCTTGTGTTACCACCTACACACAAGCATAGCTGGACAGTAAAAACATCACGTTTCACTGAAGAACCTCTGTACATTATTTATGGATTTCAAACGGATCGTAAATTCAATCATGAAAAAGATAGCTCTCAGTTTGATCACTGCAAATTAATAAATATCAGACTATACCTCAACGGAATTACTTACCCCTACGAAAACATGGATATTAATTTCAAGAAAAATAAATTTGGCTTGCTCCCTGACATGTTTTTTAAATGTCATTCATCATATTACCAGAAAAAATATCGCCTGCTATTTTCTCCTGAAGAATTTGAAAATAAAGCACCGATTGTTGTTATAGACTGCTCTTATCATGAAGAGTCTATAAAAGAATATCCCGTCGATAGTCGTCTAGAATTCAAGATATCTGAAAATATTACTGCTAAAACTACAGCCTATTGTCTTATTATTCACATGACTGATATCACTTACCATGCACTATCGAATATCGTCAAAAGACTATAGAAAATAACATTTCTACTTCAGTATTATTAGTGTGTGGGTGCTTCTACATCCAGGATCATGAATAGGAAAGAAGGAAGCAGAGACGATGAAGTAAGTAAACTTTCTTGTTTAAATCTTGGATTGAACACTAGGATACACTAGTAAGTAAGGCCATTAGAGCTTTCGATAAACATAAACGCTTACGCTGTATGCCACAGCAGTTAATTATGTATGTTTGTATGTTATGCACAGTTATCCAGTATAATTATGTACATCGTGTTACGGGCAAGTATTATTTTATGTATACGTCTTAAAATATTATGTTCCAGTTACATGTCTTGGAAATGTCATCGGTGTATGCCACTTAAGTCTTAACCTCTCTTGCTAGGTACCCGGTAACTAGCGCAAACCGTTTTCGGATCTGAACACAAGGGTTTAGTCTCCGAGAGATATCAACAATATTTTAAGCTACAGTAAGTCTCTGAGTTCAAATCTATAAGCTCCAAAATTCAAATCAAAAATTGAGTGTTCCAGGCACTAAAAAACGAAGAGCGCGTTACGCGTCAGCAGAGGCACCATCTTGTTCCAAGTTCAGCTCCAAGCTCCTTTAAGTCCCTTTCAAAAGTTACACCCCGTATGCATAAAGCATCTGTATTAAGCCTAACACCATCTCCCTAGTCCCGTGCCACCATCTTGTTCCGAGTTCAGCTCCAAACACCTCAGGGTGCCTTTCAACATTAAGCATATGTATTACGCCTTACACCATCTCCCTACCGGTAGTGATATGTGTATTTTTCAAGTTTACCTTGCACCAGTCTCAGCATCAGAGCCCCCTAAAGTTACCCTGGACCACGTCTCATCTTGTCTATGCCTAGTTAGGTTAATCCTGAGATTGAATCTCAAACTTGAGTCGGTAACGCCCTTGTAAGGGTAAGCCTGGCATCAAATGCGTGCCTGTTGGGTTAAGTTAGCACTCTTGGCCATATTCACGGTGACAGTTGGGTCCAGCTTGCACTTTTTGGCATCAAACTTGGGTCAGTAAGGTTAACGCCCTTAAGCCTAGGGTCGAACCCGAGGTCTGTGAAGTTAAGCCTGAACACGCAGCCAGTGTAAAGTCATGTGAGGTTAAGAGTGCGCTCTTATCCAACCGCCCTACTTTTCAAGTAGGTCATGTAAGGTTAAGCATGTACTCTTAGTCAGCACATTCCATGAGGTGGAGGTGGTTCCAGAATTATCCAAAAGTACCTACTATCTAATAAGAGATCTCCCCCCACTTGGTAGTTATCCGTCACCGGGAGAGAGGAGTGTTTATTCATTCATACATGAATACAGCAATCCAATCATGCACTTCATTCATTTATTTATTCATACAGTCATTCAGTTAATTTACATTGTCCACTGCAAGCTGAGGATAACTCTGTTCAGACTAGTGACATAAATAAATACTTGCACTAATACGCATTAATAAAGGTAATATACACGTTGTCCTAGACGATATAACAATGCTTAACGTCTAGGACAAAAATAAATAACATTTTGATAACTATTATTATTATTATTATTATTTAAAGGGGCCTAACATCTAGGTCATCGACCCCTAATGGAACGAAATGAGACGAAATGTAACGACAACAAGTCCAAAATCACTGACCAGAATTCAAAACCTGATGAAGAACAATGCATGGATAAATATGATTTTAAGACAATCAGTCGGATCCGACCCGCAATACCCCTCCTTCCAAAAAAACTATCTAAAAACAATTCTATTGCTGACCAAGGGACGGCTTCTAAGGCACATTCTTGAAACGATGATGCTTGATGACTAAAGGGGTCCAAAATCCAGGTCAACGGCCCTTCATAATGGTACTTATCGCTAGTAACCTAGAACCATGGCATTTATCATATTTCGGTACTAATCAAAAGTAGCGTAGACTCGCGATGTTCCACACATTCTGGTACTACTCACAAGAATCGTACGTTACAAAGGTAACACAGACCTATGGTGTTTCTGACAATGACGCCACTCACAGGCAGCGCAAACCAATGGTATTCTTCACATAGTGGGTACTAATCACAGGCAACGCAGACCCACGGTTTAGTTCATATAGTGGCACTAAATCACAGGTACTGTAAACCCACAGTGAAGACACACTCTGCTGCTACTAATCACAAACCTGTTGTGTACCTAATAAAGTGCTACTACTCACAAGTGAAGGCGACTCACGGTGTTCCCCGCGAGATGGTACTATTCACAAGTATTTTCATGGTTCTAATACAATCATCCCTTGGTCGCCTCTCTTAGTCGCCTCTTACGACTGTGGGATACTGTGGTTGTATTCTTCGTCTGCGTCCCCCACCCACAGGGGTTAAATAACACTTTAAAAACTACAATTTAGAGAATGGGTGTAAATAGTCATTAGGCTTAAGGGTACATGTCTGTGAAGACCGCAGTAAAGTAGTAGAAAATCACATTTTCCCATCATAAGTTGAACAGAAAAATCTTATTCCGGATGGACAAAAATTATCACGTGCAATGAATGAATATTGTGGATTGTTATTACATTATTAGATACTGGTTACACTTCATGGTTATTTTTTATGGCAGTTTATTCCTTGCAATGTTGTTTAAAGCTGCAAATTCACTCCAAGCTGTCGGAAGGGTAAACTTTGAAACTCATGTGATATGAATTATATTTTTATGGATACTACCCCACAGCATGTAGATGCAAAGTAGAGTGCAATCGTGATATTTGGTAAAATATGTTTTCTCAAAAAAATCCAAATATTGTTATACAAATTCTCATACATTTTGTTGAAATTTGTATTGCTCTTATTTTCATAAATAAAGAGCTACATTCATGATTATATTCCATTCTTAATATAATTGCACCGTAAAAGAGTGTGCCAAGTTTCAGTTGTCTATGATTAATAATTAGAAAGGTACAGGTAGACCTCGTTATACACGATAGTTGCGTTCCACGGAATTGCCGCGCATATCGAATTCGCGTAAATTGAGTCATTTTATGTGTAAAATATAGGGTTAGGTTTCCGTTCATTCACATATTAAGTTTAAATTAGCAGGGCGTCTTCGTATTTTTACAAAAAATAACCATTATGTTGTTTCTGAAGCGCATTTTAATGCAAAATTTATAAAATATAAATTTTAAACTGAAACACACTAATAATAAACTAAAATGATTTCATGAAATCTAGCTACATAGCCGAAATAGGCACTGGATCATCTACATCGGAAGAATCTGATAATGCTGAAGTCTGTTCAGTTTCTGTCGCGGATTTCCTATCGTGCAAATCCTTTACAGCTGAAGTGTTATTGCATTACTTACTTCTTCAGGATTATGTTCTTCCAAAATTGCCATTACAGCGTCGATCATTCTGAAGGGCTCGGCCATTTTCTTCGCTGTCAGCTTTCTAAGAGGCTGTACTTCCTCGACTACTGGTTCTTCTTTATAACTATTCTCACTCAAAATGATCAAATCTTCGTTGCTCAGGTCTTCGGAATGAGACTTTAGGAGATCACACACATTAACTTCATTGACATATGTAGTGAATCCAATCTGTCGTGCCATGTCCGCAATTTCTCGTTGCACCGATGACGTCATTGATAACTTCATAATCTATCACTGACACAGCATCAGAAGACAGTTTCCTCCATACACCATTTATACATTTCGGAGTAATGTTAATCAGTGCGTCTCCAATAATATCAATCGCCATCTTAATATTAAACTGCACTTGCGCCGTTTACCCTTGGTGTACGACGTAGTGTACTTTACAGAGTTCGACACGCATGTCTGAACCCGCCTTCAAGCATTATAGCTTCCACATACTGGTAACAAATGACAGAACTATACATAAAACCAAAATCGCGTATATGCGAAATCGCGGGTAACGAATCCCCGTATTAAAAGCTTTACCTGTATTTAAATTAGTATTCTAAAAATACGCTTATACAGGAGAGCAATACTACAAAGTAAAACAATGTAACTCCACTTTCTCAGTAACTACTAATGATAGGAAAACGTAATTTGGAAAACTGTTTCAGTGTGCAATTATCTTAATTGTGAACTATAATCATGAATGCAGCTCTTTATTTATGAAAAATAGGCCATAAAATATTCAACAAAATCTGAGACAATTCGAATAGCAATATTTAAAATTTTTCTACAGTAAAACTATTTTACAAAATGTCATTATTGTAGTCCATTTTCTACCTACATGCTGTGGGTAGGAGCTGTAAAAATATAATTCATGTCACATGAGTAGTTTCCGAGTTTACCTTTCCGACTGCTTGGACGGAATTTGCAGCCTTCAAAAACATGTCAAAGAATAAAGTGTGATAAAAAATTAACCATTAAGTATGACCAATAACTAACAAGTTAATAATTATTGGCAATGTTCATTCATTGCACATGATAATTTTCGTCCATCTAGAATAACTATTTCAGTCTGAATTATGGTGGCAAAAGTAGTGATTTTCCACTACTTTACTGTGGTCTTAACAGACAGGTGCGCTTAACTGTAATGTTTAATGTAGTAGTAGATAAATTAATTGTAACAAGAAAATCATGCATGCATCAAAAATAATTTGGATTGCAATAAATGATTACTCTTTCCCCAGTTCCAGGCGATCCAGAACTAGGGGATGGGAGTGTTCTGCTCTATATCAGAGCTCACAGAAACCTTTCCTGAAGTTTCAGAGACAGGAAGTTCTTTGTCATGTTGTACGAGGCGAATTGCAGAGCGTATACTCACAGAGTGGTAATCAAACATTTTGGTGGACGTACCCCCAAAATCCAATTGTTTTACCTTCGTACCCCCGAGGTGGTAGTGGTGGTGGTGATTATTGTTTTAAGAGGAAGTACGATTAGGCAACCATCCTCTATATAACACTAATCAGAGGAAAAAATAATTGAAGGGATCGGAAACATCGAAAAATGAAGATATCAATTAAAGGAAGACAACGGCCACGAAGGGCGTGAAAATGAAAGATTCCCGAGCCCTCGCAAAGCTAATAGCGTCGGGGTCGGAAAAGAATAAGAGTTGACCAAGGAAGGTTCGATAGGACAGATGAAAGTAAGGAGCCTGGCACAAGTAAGTGGAAGCAATGCCAGGACTCAGCTGAGGGCCCCGTAGCCGCCAACCCACGCTCCAAAGTTCACAGCCCCTAGGAACCCTTATAGTCGCCTCTTACGACAGGCGGGGGATACCGTGGGTGTTATTCTACCACCCCCACGCACAGGGGTGTACCTCCGAGGTATGAATATATTGTGATTATACTAGAACTAACAAGTGATTGTTGGTGGATGCCAAATAATATTAACTATAATATTTATCATCGAGCCTCCGTGGCTCAGACGGCAGCGCGTCGGCCTCTCACCGCTGGATACCGTGGTTCAAATCCCGGTCACTCCACGTAGGATTTGTGCTGGACAAAGCGGAGGCGGGACAGGTTTTCCTCCGGGTACTCCGGTTTTCCCTGTCATCTTTCATTCCAGCAACACCCTCCATTCTCATTTAATAGCATCTGTCAGTCATTAATATATCACTTTAGAAGTGGCGACCCCATCGTACCAATAGCCTATATATATGGTTCATTCATTACATCCCTGACCCGGCCAAAGACTGGAAAACAGGTTGTAGGTTTTCATTTTCATTTTCATTTTCATTTTCATTTATCATCATCATCATCATCATCCGCAGTTTATACCGCTTTTTCGGGATCCCTACGCGCATTGAGGCGTCAAAAAGTTGTAACCGGCGATTTATGGTCCCATGCCCTTCTTAATACCACAGGATTCTCAACTGAAAATCGCATCCCAGTAACATCAGGAATCAAACCACGGTCGCCGGCATGGCAGGCAAACAGCTAAACCGATACATCACCCTGTTTCCCAGTAACAACAATAATGTATTTTATATCGTCGCTGCGCGAAGGAAACCTCGTAAGTTCTGCGGAGTAAAGTTTACAGAAGAAGCCCAAAACTGAACGGTCAGCAATGGCCGGAGAACTGTTCCTGGCATTTTCACTGCTTAACGATAGCCCAACTATTCGACTATTGGCGTCTTCTGTTTCCTGCCCAGGCAACGCGGCAAGCCTTCACAAGATAGGTGGCAAACGACGTTTTCCCATTAGTGGAATAAATAATAATCGTATGGCCTCAGCTACAGTGTGCAGACATTTCGATTTGACGCCATCTGGCTGTCTGCTCGTCACTTTCGACGTTCCGTTTTACTCTAGGCCCACTAGATGGCAGACAGAGTAAACCGGATCTCTCTTGGGCGTCTATGGTTGAGAGTAGTGGTGTGACGCCGGTTCTGATCCACTTTGGGGTGGGGGTGGGGGTGGGGTGGGGGTGGGCGGGGGCGTGGTCTGTGCTCTGATTGGTTGGGGGTGGGGGTAGGGGCGCGGCCTGTGCTCTGATTGGTGGGTGGGTGGGGGGCGGGGCTTTGCTCTGATTGGTGGGTGGGGCGGGGCTTTGCTCTGATTGGTGGGGTTGGGTAGTGCTGGGGGGGGAGGGTGGGTGTGTTGGTCTGTCTCTGTGGGGGAGGTGAGCGTGCGTGTGCGCGCGCGCGCGAGTGCAGGATGGTGGGGGCGGGGTATGGTCTCCAGCCCCTTGGCGGAGGGGTTACGTTTCCCCCTTTGTGCAGCTGTGTGTGGCAGGTGCGCGCTACCCTCCCACTGAGTCAGCCTCGTTCCTCTCCCCTCGCTCCCCCCACTGAGTCAGCCTTAACCGCGTTTCCCTTTGTGCAGCTGTGTGTGGCAGGTGCGCTCTCTTCCCGCTGAGTCAGCATGGCGTGCAGATGTGCTCCCCTCCCGCTGAGCCAACATCGTCCCCCCCTCGCTCCCCTGCTGTGTCAGGCTCGTTTCCCCCCTTCCTCTGTTCTTTTGTGTGTGGCAGGTGCGCTCTCCCGCTAAGTCAGCCTCCCTTATCTCTTATTTTAAACATGCATGCAGGTACGCTCTCCCGCTGAGTCAGCATTGTTCCCTTCGCAGGTGCACCCTCTTGCCGAGTCAGCATTTTTCTCTTTGTTATTTTTAAAGAAAATGTGTGCACGTGTTCTCTCCTGCTGAGTCAACATCGTTATCTCTTATTTTTAAATGCATGCGGGTGCAGCAGGAGTGCTTAAGAAAAAGTGGGTGTTATAAAATTAGGAGCGTTGTTGGCTTGCACGTACGCTTTCAGGGGGAGCGCTCTCCCCCCTAGCCTAACCACCTACAGTTTCATCACGTGCGCTCCCCTGCTAGTAAATAAGCGTGTAGTGCCTAAGAGTAGGGGTAAGAGATTGAGTATATATGCTGGAGGGTTTTGTAGACTGTATCAGAGATTCGTCTCAGTTATTGAAGGGAATACTTTTCAACAGCAAAATGGTACGAGTGAAGCAGACGTTGCCGCGATGCTATAAACCTCTGGACATGAGGTTTAGCCTTCAGCAGCAGCAGCAGCAGCAGCAACAGCATCAACAGCAGGAGGAGAAGGAGGAGATATTGCCTACACCACCACCGATGCAGAGCTTTCCTCAAGTCCAAACACTATTGGACTTGAGCTGTAGTAGCCTTCAGCAGCGACAGCAACATTACCAGGAGGAGGAGATGTCGTTGGACTTGAGCTGTAACGGTAGCCCGCGACAGCAGGAGTTGCAGACCACACCACCACTTCGTAGTAGAGTTCAACCTCAGCAGCAGCAGCATCAACAACAGCAGTGGGAGGAGGAGAAGGAGATGTTGCCTACACCACCACAGATGCAGTGCTTTCCTCAAGTCCAAACACTACTGGGCTTGAGCTGTGGTTGTCTTCAGCAGCGACAGCAACATTACCAGGAGGCGGAGATGCTGCTGGACTTGAGCTGTAACGACAGCCTGCGACAGCAGGAGTTGCAGACCACACCACCACTTCGTAGTAGAGTTCAACTTCAGCAGCAGCAGCAGCAGCATCAGGAGAAGGAAGAGGAGGAGATGGACTGCAGTTTACAGCAGGAGGAGGAGGAGCTGCACAATAGTTCCATTGTAAAATGGATTGAGGAAGTGGTGGTACTAATAAGAAAAGAAGAGGAAGAAGAGGAACGACAGAAGAAAATCTTTTCCTCTTTAAGGAGGAGGAAGAGGAAGAAGAAGACCTATATGATGAAGAAGATAGTGATGATGATGATGAAAAGACATTCATCAAAGAGATGAAAAAAAATTTCAGTTTTGATTCAGTTGCTCAAAGGGGGCTTGAGGAGCAAGGGTGTTGCAAAGCACCCAATTTGGAAAGAAGTAACAACGGAGAATTTTATACTTGTAAAAATTGTAAATGCATAAATATTTTTTAAATATTGTTTTGTATTGTATTTTGTGCACTAGTTTTTTAAATATATAATTATTTTTTATATCTTTTTTATTTCTTAAACCTTTATCTGTATCCTTTCATTATTACTAAGAGCAGAAGGAATGAAAAAGGGAAACAAAAAAGGCACAACATCTTTTATTTTTTATTACAATCTATTCCTTACAATACATTAGTTTTTTTAATCCAAGAATTATGAGAATCATCATACCCTAACCATTTTACAAGCACTTTATTTCCTTTCCTTCGAAGTACACGTTCTACTAGGTAGATGTCTGGATGTTTAGTCTTTTGCAATTCTTCTGTGTAGAAAGCACCAGCTATTAGATGTTGTTGACAGTCTTTTAAGAGGTATGTTACAGGGTTAGTAGGTTGCACCTTATAAATAGTGAAGAGCTCAGTAGTCCAGTTAGGTGTATACCCTTTTTCAAATTGATGTTTTTGCTTGCTGATGCGAACAATATCACCTACTTGAAATTTTCTCTTTCTAGTATCTACTGTTTTAATTGCGTTATACACTGTTGCAAGCAGTCGATTGTCTTTTACATCACAAGGTTTCATTTTAATAGTACGGTGATAGGTGTGATTATAATCATGGATAAGCTTTTGTAACCTATGTATCCATGAATGAGTTCCTTGTTTAGTAAACATTCTCCACATACGTTCACGAAGTGTTCGGTTGAAACGTTCTACAACACAAGCTTTCATATTGCTGTACGTTGAGTAATGATAAATGTTGTGTGATGTGGTCCATCGTTTGAACTCAGCATTGTAGAACTCTTTTCCTCTGTCTGTTTGAATATGTTTAGGAAATCGTTTGCTCTTATTGTATATCTTACGCAGCACTGCAGCAACTTCTTTTCCACTCTTACTTTTTAAAGGTTGTGCCCAAGCATATTTAGAATAAACATCTATAATGGTTAGCATATACTTAAAACCATTATTTTCTCGAGAATAGGGTATCATTTCTACTAAATCCATTTGGTGTAGATCATCTAATCCTTTAGTAATAACCCTCCGCCGCATGTAACATCTGCGAGCGGGGCGGTGTAACTCTCTAGCAATATTAACTCTGATGTCAACACTCATTCTGATGTGGTGTAAAACGAAGACTGGTTATTTATGCAATAATTCGAGCTTCTCGAAGTTCTTCAATAATAGATAAAATTTCGTTTTCGTGTGCAGTATGACCTGCAGATTTAGAAGCCATTAACAGCTGTAGACGTTGTACAAGCTCATTAGGATCATCCCAGTGTACATAGTCAACAATAGGTTGTTGATGATTATATTTCCACTTCAAACCCATGCCTGTTCGCTTTCTTTTTCTACATGGCGAACTTTCTGTAGAGAAGAGTGGTTTAATAATGTTTGTATATTTTTACCCTCGATTAGACATTAACTGTTTATCCGATCGATGCTGAACTCTGTGCGCGTTTGTAGATTCTAATATTTTTACATAATTTGAAAGATCTCTCTTTGTGTATATACTATTATTGGGGAAGGATTTAAAAATTAATTCATAAAGACCTCGTGTGCCTTTATAGCTTTTGTTATTTATGACTATGTCGTTACCGTGGAAACGTATTTCTGAATCACCAAGAAACCATCTAGCTTCTTCTTTTCGTACCCCATAAACTCGATCTAATACTTTGCGTACACTGTGTGGTTGTGTAAATAAATCCAAGTAAGAAGAAGCAATATTCCCTATTATTGGCTTCTGTGCTTTAAAAATGAATGGAACTTCTGCATAGGGTTGTTCTAGAAGAGTTCTTTCTTCGTTTTCTTTTGTTTCTTCTGTTTCTTCTGTTTCTTCTGTTTCTTCTTGTTTGATAGGAGGTGCTGTAGGAGAGTTGAATGAATAAGATTTTTCTGAGACGGTAGCCAGTAGAGATTTTAAGGGTTTGGATATAGGACTAAATGTTTTTTCAAGTTGATTTTCTTGTAAAAGCTCTCCTGATTTAAGCGCATCATATTTATATTTTACATTTTTAATAGCTTGCGCAAGATATTGATTGTCATATATGTCTTTCTTTATGTCAGATTGTACTTGGTTTCTCGAACGGATGCTGTTTTTCAAACGGGTGTTCGTTGAACGGGTGCTGTTTTTCGAACGGGTGCTGTTTTTCAAACGGGAGTTCTTCGAAGGGCTCCTGTTTTTCAAACGAGTGTTCTTCGGACAAGTATTCGTTGAACAATTCATGTTTTTTCAAAGAAGTTCTGTAGATCATTAGCTTTTGTTCTGTATCTATGAGCAGACAAACCCATAATGGTATTGTAATACGTTTTTCAACGCTTTTTATTCTATCATAGAGAAATCCAGGTTTGTTGTGTAGTCAAACACAATATGTAAAGGTAAAGTAGTCGTTGAATGCTTACCATCGTCTCCAACCAATTTAAATTGCAGTTTGTCTTTTGCGTGAACAGTAATTATAGTTCCTTCTCCGATTGTTATAACATTTTCATTATGTTTACACTGAATCTTGTTAGCTGCAGGAACAATAGACAATACTTCAAGTGTTCCCGAGTGTGGTAACGTGTATGTAAGATGCCCATTATTGAGACGATAAAAGGGACTATCGTACATTGATGGTATGCTTGTTATTTGTAGAAGGAAATGAACAAGCAGCTTATTTTTTAAAGCCTGTACTATAGATAGAACGCGTTCATTTACAATGCTTAATATATTATCTTTTGTTTCAACGATGGATTTTTTGATCCATTCTATGTTCTTTTCGTTTAACAAATTAAGCGTTTTAGTCATGCTAGCTTTGAGTGTAGCGATGTCTTGCTTATAGGTAACCTCTATGTTATCGGTGTGCTGTTTGTTGTACGCATAATCTTCCAGGTGGTGCAGAGTGACAACATCTTGAGCTTCTTTGGGGTTTGAAACACCAGATAGTCGTTTGTCATTTATATCAATAGTCTCTTCGTTAATATGAAAATGAGCAAAGTGATTGCTAACGTTATTTTTAAGTTCGTTGATATCATAGATTACTACATCAGTTATGAAATTTTTAAGATTAGCTATGTCTTGCTTATGGTAGACTTTTATTTTATCAATATCTTGTTTGCCGCATGCATAATTTTCTAGATGCTGTAAAGTGACGACATCTTGAGCTTCTTTGAGGTTTGAAACATCAGATAAACGTTTGCCTTTTATGTTGATAGTATCTTCGTTTATATCAAAGTGCTCAACGTGATTGGTAACGTTATTTTTAAGTTCATCAAGATTATTGACTACTACATCAGTTATGTGAGTTTGAAGATTAGCGATGTCTTGCTTATAATTAGTCTCTATATTATCGGTGTGCTATTTGTTGTACACATAATCTTCTAGGTGCTGCAAAGTGACAACATCTTGAGCTTCTTTAGGGTTTGAAACCCCAGATAGTCGTTTGTCTTTTATGTTAATGGTTTCTTCGTTTATATCAAACTGAGCAACATGATTGCAAACGTTATTTTTGAGTTCATTGATATCTTTGACCACCACATCTGATATACGGGTTTTAAGATCAGCAATATCTTGCTTATAGGCAATTTCTATGTTATCAGTATGTTGTTTGCTGCATGCATAACTTTCTAGATGCTGCAAAGTCACCACATCTTGAGCTTCTTTGGGGTTTGAAACCCCGGATAGACGTTTGCCTTTTATGTTGATAGTATCTTCTTTTATATCAAAGTGAGCAACATGATTGGTAACGTTATTGTTAAGTTTATTGATATCATTGGTTACTACATCAGTTATATGAGTGAGATCAGTGATGTCTTGCTTAGAGTTAGCCTCTATGCTATCGGTATGCTGTTTGTTGTATGCATAATTTTTAAGTGGTGTAGAGTAATAGCATCTTGATCATTTTCAGGGTCTGAAACATCAGATAGGCGTTTACCTTTTATGTTAATGGTTTCTTCTTTTATATCAAAGTGAGCAACGTTCTGTTTAAGTTCATTAATATCATTTTGATGATTGGCTATCACACAGTCTGTGTATTGTTTGTTATATGCATAATTCTCAAGATGATGCAACGTAACAACATCTTGAGAATCAATTGGATTAGAAGCTTTAGATATGCGTTTATTATGTATATTGAGGTTATCAGTGTTTACTTCTATAATGTTATTTTGCTTATTTAAGTTTGATTTGAGTTCGTTTACAGCTTGGTTTATGCTTTCTACAACAGCATTAACATCTTCCTGACTAGATGCATACATTTCCAAATTTTGTTTATTTACCGCATCAAGAGGTTTTCTCGGATCTTCTAAACCGGTTAGTCTTCTTTTCTTAACATCTATATCACTCTCTGTTTGAATATCAAAAATATCAGCGTAAGTGTCAATCTTACGTTTCAATTCATTAAGTTCTTTTACAACTGATTCGTCTAAATACTCTTTAGAATGTGTATAATTATGAAGATGTTCCAAGGTCACTGCATTAGAAGCTGCGTTTTGATTTACTATTCCGGTAACTGTAGTGGATCCTAATTCCAAACTTCCCACTCCAGAATTGTTAAAAATTGTTTTCTTGAATTCGTTAAGAGAATCTACAACAAATTTTTTATTACATGCATCATTTTCAAGTAGAGGGTCGGCTACACAACGTAGTCGCTTATTATTTAATGAATAATCTCCATCTTCAGTGCGGTATAAGTTATTGGCTACAGCTTCAAACAAAATACCATCCACATAAGCCTTAGTTGGTATATCATCTTCCAGTACTGGGTAAGATACAGCAACCTTAACATTTCCACATACCTCCATGATGTTTACACTCACTACTCAGTAGATCAAATGAACATGATCCATATTATATTCGCAGTATTTGTACCTTCCGTGTATCGAAATACCGAATCCATTACGATACCGTCCGTTATGTAATTCACTATCTTTATCGATAACAAGGAAACTGTATCGATTTTCATTCCAACACTGAGCGCAGAGTTCTTTAAACTCATCGAAGCTCATATCCGTATTAACATGATCATCGTACACATGCTTTAGGTTTCCAACATCTTGTCGAAATAATATAATAAAATTTGCGTTATCTCGAAGTAAATGTTTGGGTAGACAGGTGTAAGTTTGACATAGATAAAACACGTCAACACCAAAATGTCTAGCCATACTGAAATATGTTTTCATAATACTTTGTTTATCGCACGCTACATCATCGAAAATAATCACAGAGTGAGGTTTTGTTTCTTCAGGACGTATAACATCTTCGTTTTCAGAATAGCTGTAATAGGAGATACTTGGAATGGAAGCCAGCACCTTTTCTAAGCGAGCATATTTACTTTGCTGTAACGATTTCGAATAGACGTAGACGTTGGCGAAACGCAAACCATTTGGGTGTTCCAACAGATTAATCATAAGATTAGTTTTTCCACAATTCGATGGACCACATATGATACAACGCAAAGAGTTTGGAAGGAGAACACTGTGGCGTCGCACAGCATTTTGTTCTCCTCCTCCATCCCCGTCTTCTATTACACGAACAGGTAGAGAGATGGTTTGTTTTACCGTTTTAACCATAGCGGACTGAATGATATGCATCACCTGCATGCTTATATATACATACTTACCTTGAGGTGAAAGCTTTCACACGATGTTTGTCACTCGAACGAGTAACAACAACGTTACTAGTACAACAAAGAAGAGGAAGAAAAATAAGAAGAAGAAGAATTGTTGTGGACGTGGGTTATTGAATAAAATTATAAACAAAGGTATTGACCACCTCCCATTTGAAGCACACATTCCAGGTTACCAGTATTGAGGACCAGGCACCCGACTCGAAAAACGATTGAAACGTGGTGATCCGGGCATCAATCCTCTAGATAAAGCGTGCAAAGAGCACGATATTGCGTACCAAGAAACTGATGCAAATCATCGACGTGAAGCCGATCGAGTATTAGCTTCTAAGGCTTGGGCTCGAGTCAAGTCACGGGACGCAAGCGTACGGGAAAGGCTTGCGGCGTTAGCCGTAGCTGGAATTATGAAAGGCAAGGTAAAGCTAGGAGCTGGAAAACAAAGAAGACAAAAAAGGAAAAACCATTTATTGTTAGCTATTCAGAAAGCTCGCTCTGCGCTCGCACGTCTAGGACCAGGTGTCGGCATCAAGCAGGCAGCTTCCGCAGCACTCAGAGCTGCACGCAAAGCCGTAGGAAACAACAACAAGAACAACAACAGTGTAGGAAAAAGAAGAAGAGTTATCCCATTACCACAAAAAAGTTGGGGGGGATTATTCCACTTATTCCACTATTCGCAGGCCTATCAGCCTTAGGAAGCCTAGCGGGAGGAGCGGCAGGTGTAGTGAACGCTATAAACAAAGCCAAAAAGCAAGAGAGCAACTGTCCGAGATGCAACGTCACAACCATGTCATGGAAGCAGTAGCTTTACGGGGAGGAAAAGGCCTCTATTTAGCTCCTTACAAAAAAGGATTGGGTCTATACCTCTGAAACTACCATACAAACCGCTCTCTAACATTGAATTACATCAGTATGCCTTACAGTTAGGAATTATTTTCGTGGTGTTTACATGAGAGACACGTTGCCTAAGTACGCACACAAAAACGAGAGTTGTATTGTAAATCTAGAACCCTCTTCCCTTTCAGGTTCACACTGGGTAGCAATATATAAAAGAGGGAAGCATGCACACTATTTTGACAGTTTTGGTGATTTGAGACCACCTTGTGAAGTATCACGCTATTTGCGTGGTTGTAACCGTATTCTATATAACTACGAACGTTACCAATCTTTTGATAGCGTTATTTGTGGACATTTATGCCTACAGTTTCTACTAACTATAAATACTGCTGATAAGTGTTGACAACACATCATTCATCATGAAGAGTAGAAAGGAGTCGGTGTACACGTTGACTGGAAATGGGTCGGAATTGAGCATGGAACTATCTCCAGCGCTTGTTTTAGATGACTATTCGTACGAAGTAGGCATGAAGAGTTTGTATACCTCATACACGATTCCTAACATAACTAAAAATAATAATCTTCTGAGAATTAGGTATGTAGGTAAACATAAAGATATCAATCATGATATAAAGATACCACCAGGAATGTATGAAATTCAGGATCTTATAGATGTTTTAAATAGAAAGTTTTCACGAATAGGAGATACTCCTGATCAAACACATGAATACGAAAAGAATGGTACAAACAGACCCAACAGTAATTTTACTTTAACCTTTGACAAACATACTTTAAAATCAAAACTTTACAGCAAGTATACAATCGATTTCACCGTTGACGATTCTTTGGCACCTATTCTTGGTTTCGGGCGAACTATTTTGAAACCAAACACAACTAATATCTCACCTTCCCCTATCTGTATTTCGAACATTAACGTTATCCGTGTAGAGTGCAATATTGCAAGCGGTGCATTTTAAAACGGAAAGCGTACACATTCCATTTACGATTTTTATCCTAACGTTGCTCCAGGGTATAAAATAGTTGAGCAACCCTTACCTATCATTTATTATCCTATTGCCTTACAAAGTGTAAACAACATCACTGTGACTCTCAAAGATCAAACTGAAAATAAGGTTGATTTGCTTGACGAAAACCTTTCGGTTACGCTTCACATACGACCTATCGAATGAACACATGGGAATCGTCTATAGAAATACAAGCGATAGAAGTGGTAGTGGAGAACGTAAAGCTTCGAACCACATCTATCTAAAACCATTGACATTAAGCAACAAACGATATCTGGAATCTTTAGGATACAAAGTTCTTTACCCTTATAAAGATATAAAACTAAACAGACACACCTCGTTCTCACCTACAGTCAGCTAAGCCTTTATAGAGTAAACAACATATTCACCATGTCTCAAGCGCCAAAAGAAGAAAAACCGTTTTTCAAATCATTCTACTTCGGGTACTGCAGGATACAATGATGAAATACGAATCCCCTATTACGCGAGCAAGGATTCTATTTCTTGTAATCCTCACGTTATAAGTACAGTTACAGGTGGAATCTTAAAGTTTTTATAAACGGATACACGTACACCCAATATGTACAACAGTTACAAACGAAAGTTTTAAGTTTTAGTGCTATCAGCCCTTATAAAGGTAAAACACACTCTGTGTTTTGCTCACAGTGAGCTAAACTTTTGTATGGTAAACAACACCTCCACTATGTTTCGTACGCTAAACATAGAAGAAAAACCTGTTTTCAATCGTTCTATTACTGCTGTTAAGGAGCGAACCTATCGCCCTTACGCAGGTGCAACATTCGGCTACAATGATGAAATACGAATCCCAGCACGCAAGCAAGAATACCATCTGTTGCCTTCAAAAAGTTCTCTTCACGTTATAGGTAAAGTTACAAACGGAGCAGGAGCTATATCCACTACTTCTACCCTAGATAGCAATTTCGGTGCTTTTCTCTTCAGCGAATGTCGATATGAACTTAATGGTACAGAAATCGATCGAACAAGGAATTTGGGGATAGCAAGTACTATGAAGACTTTTGCATCAACGAAATCTACAACCAATCTCCAAAATACTGGTTGGTTCCCTGTCAGTCCAGGTTATGCCCTAGCTGACCCTACAACAGGTTACTTTCACATCGTTATGCCTCTTTCTAATATTTTAGGTTTTGCTGAAGATTATCAAAAGTGTATCACAGGTTGCTCCCACGAACTAGTATTAATTAGAAGTAGCAACGATAATTGCACCCTCAAATCTACAGAAGATAATGATAACTCTAATATAATTATTGAGGATATTTACTGGAAGGTGCCTTCACTCTCTCTCCCCCACCAAGAACAAGCACGCATGCTTAACATTGTAGAAAGAAATGAAAACTTGCAAATCGCATTTCGATCGTGGGAATTGTATGAACTTCCTTCTCTGCCTGCAACCAAACGAATGAATTGGACAATAATAGCATCTTCACAACTAGAAAAACCACGTTTTATTATCTTTGGATTTCAAACTGACAGAAAGAAAAAAACCACTAACGCTTGTGTGTTTGATCATTGTAATATTTGTAAACTAAAAGTCTTTCTCAATGAGGAATATTATCCAAATGAAGACATACGTGTTAAAATAAGTGCTGGAGATTTTTCCGAACTATATGATAAGTATACAAAATTTCGAGCTACTTATTACTCATTAGATGAAAATGAAATCGTTGGACCTATGCTTCATAGACTTGAGTTTAAAACATTGGCACCTTTGATTATTATCGATTGTTCTCACCAAAATGACTCTATTCGCTCATCTCCAGTTGATATTAGTGTAGAATTTGAAACCGAGAACAACATTCCTACAAATACATCTCTTTACGCACTTCATCTTCATGACCGCATTGTGGCTTATAAACCACTTAGCGGAGAAGTTACCATAAAACAGATGTAGACTTGAGAAGAAACACTCACCATGCTTGCATACGTCTCTGTTATTATGGAACATACTATACTAGAACTTAAAAATAGGTATGACTGAACAATAGCGTGGTGTCGTCATAAATCAATGCTTCCTTCACCGCGCTCGTGTCGCCATCTATAAAGTGTTTATTGATGGAGTTACTATAAAAGAGATGTGGGCTAAGAGGAAACCTTCACTCCATGTGCGTGTACTTCTCTTTCATCATGGAACAGTCTCCACTAGTTCTCATCGATCTGAAACCTTTGGATAATGGGCGAGTTGAATGTGCTTTCTGTGAATACACCAAGGATGCTGACTTTAGTTGTGCAGCTTTAATTAAATTCGACAAACAAGATAAGTTAAAAAAATTTAAAAGACTTACAAAACAAATGTTTCGTTGTGGTGAACGGATTGGGTGAAGAGTTTAAAACTGTTTTTTCTAAACCTGTTGCTGATTTGTCAATGTACGGATGTTCGAAAGCAGCCTTGACAGCAGAAGAAACCGGTGATGATGAATACTTTCCGTGTGAACTACATCAAGAAGAAAAACAGAAATGTGCGTTATGGCATAATAAACACATGCATGATTGGCTCTCTAAAGAGAGTAATGTTATGCGTATGGTGAGTGCTTCTATAAACAAATATCGTCGTAGTGGAC